>NC_090925.1:643785036-644091368 GCF_040938575.1 Ambystoma mexicanum | reverse complement strand
GGTTTCAGAGGGGCTAGAGTGGGGACCCCAAAAATGGTAAGGAGAATGGGGAAAGGAAGAAAGCGACCAGAGGTGGTCCTCAGAAAAGTCACTCTTAAAGAAGAGACCCGAGGACATTGATCCGAAAAAAGTAGGATGCGCCCAACCTAATGGTTTTGATGATGGAGAAAATATAGGTTGGCAAGTTCATGAAGTTTGTAACGAAAAAAATGGGGTAATGGAAAGGCAACACTGTGTGCTTTATTCTTCAAATTAAGCCCATTATGAAGTGGTCTACAAATTGAGGTTTCCTTTTCTTCATTTTAAATTGCTCATTGTGGCATTCTCCTTCCGCAAAAAACTCAAAACCGCCCTCTTCAACTAACAGTGTATTGTCACCTGATTCTCCTCTGCTGAATGCATGTATGTAACTTAATAAGAATATTGTCCTATGTAACACCTGCGGACATGAACTTCATGTAACTAAGTTTAAGCAACTCTGTAACAAGCGCCACGATGCCTCCGGTCTGCTGTGCGCTCAACAAATGCGAATAAATAAATAAATAAAATAAAATTCGACTAGTGCGTCTCGATTAGCAACTCACAATGAAGATAAACCCTCAATTAATAGAAAATCCGGAAGTCTTTAAAGATCATTACATATGTACAAGAATTCTAAACAATTAGAGTTAGGGAAACCAGGAAAACTCATTTCAATACGGAATAAGGCACAACTACATTTACATATGGTGTACATATTTTTTTATAAGAGGTGATTGAGATTGTTGATAAATCTTTGAATTGTTAAATGGAACAATTATAGGATTTTGGGAAATAAATGCTGTAGGTCCTAATTCTGTAAAGTTAGTCAGAGCAATCGACATATCATTGCAAATATATCACAACTTGTAAGATTGATGAGCGGGGTTAGACCCTTGCATTGATTCATGCTCGAGGCCTTGAGGAAGCACCCATAAGGAGTCAAACACCTGTAGGCTATTTAATAGGTTCAATTGTTTCAAGTTGAAATAATTGAGACAATGACTAATTGTAAAATTCTTTAAGTATCTATGAAGAAACCTATTTAAACAGAGACAGTGAACCATGCCATATGATTACTAATGTATCCTGGGATACATTAAACTTACAATTCATTACAATATTAGAGAGGTTTTGATAGCACGCAATACTTTCAATTATAAATCATAACAATAAAATCTACTTGTACATAGTAGGTACATTAACACACAGGTTATTTAGGGTGTACTGATCAAGAATTTAGGTTGAAGATGAAAATAAAGAGTCATTACTTGGAGTCCATGAAGTTGTTCAAGTTACTGCTCAGGTAAGTCTTCTCCAACAAGTGGTTGAAGGTGGAGGATAAGGTGTTCTCATTTGAAGTTGTCCATGATAATGACCAACTAGACATTGCCTTCATGATGTATGCCAGTGTTTACAGCGAATGGTTGAATAATGTTTGAACGTGTTGTTCAAGAAGAACGAAATGATCAGGAAGTGCCCATTAGCATAGGGGTATTATGACTGGCTACAGAACGAGGATTTTAAGCTACGCTTCAGGGTAGCGGGGAGATATTATTTAGCACGTCTGGACAGGGGATGGAGGATTAAGCTGGAGCTCAAAGCTTAATTATATGGAAAACATGTGGCCCATTACAGAGTTACACCACAAGCACCCTGCTAACGCCATTTCATCTGTTTCTGGACTGCCCTACCTAAGAAGCCCTACCCCCTCAGGACTACAGTTGGCTGGGCTTATATACAAAAAAGGGTTGTGCAGCCACAATAACTATACATGTAGACATGAGAGCTATTTAAGTCTTAAATGGCCCCTGGTTTTGTGCTGTTGGGTGGCTAGATGGTGGTGAGATGGCCTGGGGTCACAGATGAGTTAAAGGCTTCTATTCCATTCAAGGTAATACATGTGCTTCAACAGCCAGAACATGATTTTCTTCCTCTGTTCACAACATACGCAAACTATTCAGGACGCTCCAGACCCAGATCTTTCCCCATATGAACATCTCTATAACCTCCTCTCTAACCACTGAAGACTGTCTACTTCTCAGAAATCACCAAGATATTGACACCTTGTCCATCCTACTATCACTCCCATCACCTCTCTCCGGGTCCCCACCTCTCATCATGCCCAACACACATTCTATTTATTTATTGTTCGCTCGTTAGGCACTTATACAGCAAGTAAATTCTGTTTAAAAATGCCCACAGGGCAACAGGGAGGGGACAATTGGAGGAGAAAACATTAATAATACATTAACAAAAAAAAATATTAAATACAGTGGGGAGGGGAAAGAACGAACCTACTATGCCTTGTGAGTGTTCAGAAAGTGCAAGTGCAGAAGGGAGGGGGAATGTGATAGGTGCTGGGGGGGCTCATGAGTGAGCAACAGGGGAAGTGCAATGTATGGTAAGTCTGAGCCTCCAGGGTGGAGGGTGTGCCAAGGCAAGTGCTGAGGATAGACAGAAGCTGGGGGTGATTAGGTATGGGATGTCAGAGCCCGAGGATGCACGAGAGCCATGCTCGCCAAACAAGCAACTGTGAGATTAGCCGAGGAGAGGGTGGGAGGGGAGAAGGAGGAGGTAAAGAGGAAATTCTTTAGGAGCTTTCGGAATTTAAGAAAAGTCCTGCTCAAGGAGAGAGAGGGGGAGGCTGTTCCAAAGAAGGGAGCCAGCTGAGGAAAGCGATCTACCTCCTGCCATCTCTTTAGCGAATCATCTTGCACACAAATAGTTGGTGCCAGGGGAACGCAGAGGTCTAGAGGTAGAATATTTAGTAAGAGAGAGTTGCAGATAGTGTGGTCCCCGGCCCCACAGCT
This sequence comes from Ambystoma mexicanum, assembly GCF_040938575.1. Lineage (NCBI taxonomy): Eukaryota > Metazoa > Chordata > Amphibia > Caudata > Ambystomatidae > Ambystoma > Ambystoma mexicanum. The sequence goes on along the minus strand of NC_090925.1, from coordinate 644,088,537 downwards.
TTGTGGATGATACAGAGGGATTTGAATTTAATCCGTGAAGCAACCTGGAGCCAGTGAAGACTTTTTAGGGCAGGAGAGATGCAGTTCGCTGTCTTCAGGCCAACAATAAATCTTGCTGCCCTATTTTGGATTAGCTGGAGGGGTCGCAGAGTGGAAGAAAGTAGATTCAGGAGGGGGCTGCTGCAATAGTCAAGCCTAGAGAGAACCAGTGCTCGGGTAAAATTGAGCTTGCTGGTGTCCAAATTCATGTTATGCTGTGTGCACGCCCTGATTGTCCAAATGCTTAATGTTTGAGTTTAGCCTTGTACACATCTTAGATCTTGCTGCTGTTTTAAATTGAACCAAACTGTGTGCACAACCTGTTATTCATGACAATATGCTTACAATGTCCACCCCCTTTGTCTCTGTCTAGTCTATCTGTTCCCTCACCCTCGGCATCCTTGATTGTGTTCTTTTAACCTGCTCCCTCACCCAGCTCTCTACCCGCACTCCTGTGGCCTCAGCCTGGTTAAGTGTACCTAACTCTCAGCAGTTTGCTATGTCACTCTCTATCCCTCCTATCTTCTCCAACTGCTTCTCTATCACTTATCCTTCACCCGTCACTAAGTCCGGCTGAACTCAAGAAAGACATATTGGGTTCTAACCCAAGCCTTCCTATTGCAGATACCGACATCATTGCCTCTGCTAGAGAGACTCTCGCCGACATCCTCTTTGTCATGCCCTCACCCGACCTATAGACTCTCCATACGATCGCTCTTCTCTCTCTGTTCTCTTCCTCACCCATCAATGGTGGCACCTGCTTCCCCTTTTCTCTACCTCCAGGGTCATCATCAATGTCTACCACAGTGGCACCATCATGGTACAGGGTCCTCAACCCAGCCGTCTACTCTTTGAAAGGCTCCTCCCCAGGGTCGGACTGGGACAAGAAATGGGCTCGGGCACCCAAAAAAAAGTGGCCCACGCATCGCCTCAAAAAAGTGGCCCACCCCTCGCCTCAAAAAAAGTGGCTTAACCATCATCCATGAATCGCGTCAATTCACGACTACACAGAAAATACTATTTATGGAGGGTTCATGTCTGTTGCATGTTGTGTTTTGTGTAAACACTTGAAAAAGTGATAACATTCCTTTTCTTCTTTAAAAAAAAAAAAACATCATCATCATCACATAGCTAAATACTTATTTTGCAGAACCAGACTCAAGGTATGTCTACTAGTTGCCACCAGTAATGAAAATGGTACACGTGTTTTAGAAAATGTCTCACAAGTTGCGCTCTCCCCCACATGTATGTTGGAGGTGTTATTAGCATAGGTACATATACTGTTTATGCATACAGGTAACCAGAAGCTATATACATAAGTATAGTCTCCGTCAGATAGTTTTAGAGGTTTATTCACAAACACTACACGCCAACACGTGTTTCAGCAGTCTCTGGGCCGTCCTCAGGGCGTTTAGATAGGTGATAGTTAGGATTCACTGTTAAAGTGATCCCTTCATCAAATGTCTTAGTTAGCTGAATGTCTTTTTCCTTTTTCAAAGCTAACAACAGAATCAGGTTAAATGCATATTGCAAAGAATAACACACTGTCGTTTCTGTGCTGCAATTCGATTTTCAGTTCTGTAGCTGCTTCTCATTCACTGCTTCAATGCGTGTCTGAGTGTCTCGGACTAATCCAGTTTCACATTAACTATTTAAAGTAGTGCGCAACCACCCATACTAGGGACTTCTTCCCGGTTTAGTAAAGAAAATGGAGTTGCATTTAATAAGCAGTACATCCAAATGATGACACCGGAAAGTACCTTGCAGTAGCATTTATGCTCAAATATTACATTACAATACATTTCTGAAGGATTGTTGTGCTGAAAAGTAGCTTGATGCTTGTTTGGTCTAAATCCGCCTAAAAGGTGCACTGACATTGGTCCACCACACGGGGCTTAAACGGTGGGATATGATTCAATGATAAGGCCCATTGGGACCTTCTGTAACTCCAGCCCAGTACCCCAAAGTAATTAGACCCTCCACAGCACCTGCTGGAGGGTACACAGAAGGATGTTCTGGGAGGGAAACCAAGCTGTCTTTCCCCCCTCCTTGCTACTGCCAACTGCGTGTCATTATCCTGTTACAACTTACGTTAACTAGCAAAACAAGGTCACAGTTTTAACCCACACACAATACTGTCACGCACTAGACAAGCAGCCCTCTTCTCGCCGTGGTTCAGGGGTTGGGAAGTGTTTTAGCTGTTGCAGCAAGCAGGCGAGTGTGAAAGGCCGCGGTTCCCCCCAATGGAATGGAATTTGTGTTTTTTTTAAATAAACTCTATAAGACATTATTACTTTGTAGACCTTGAATGACAGCATAAGACGAGAAGGGAGGCATCTTTTCATGCTCGCATTTACCAAATACACACTTTATAGCAGCAGCACCAGTTCTTATGTTATAACGAGGCCACTGACTGAACTACTAACAAACCATAATGGAGAATGCATGCTACTCTTCTTAGAGCAACACTAGTCTCAAATATCAGTGTTGATACGAAATAAAATGCTGGCATTAGCCTACTTTCCAAGACATGTTACATACAACAACTAGAGGACATTAGCATCTTAATTCTGTGAATGTTCATCGCAGAGAGATAATTAGGCTGTAAATACCACAATGCGAACTGAACCCCTCTGGGTGCTAAGACTACGTGGCTGGGTTTTCTGCCTAGGGTTGTGAAAGTGTTTCACTCAACTTGCCAATTGTCAATACGCATTATAACAGTTGAAGGGAATTAAATGGTTAGTTGTTGTATTCTAAGCTAACTCGGGAATATCTCAGTGTGCAGACTGCAGTCTGCCAGCAAATGATGTGCCCAATGGAAAATGGGTGCGCGGTGGGTCCACAGCGCAGGATTTACAAGGGGAGGGACTTTATAGAGTGCACTACCCGGGAACATATCTGCCTTTAATGCTGAGAAGGATGATGTGGCCATCCATCACCATCAGCATTAGGGTTTCAGAATGGGAGGATGGTTAGTGGGCTCTAGGACACAGTGGCATTGGAGCAAAGCTAGCAGGGAGATTGAGATGTGAGGAGGGAGGCAGGTCTCAATCTAGATGTACATTCACATGGGATAAACGGTATGCTGTGGTGGAGGGTGTGTGATGATAGAGGGGGGATAGTCGAGAGAGGGTAGGGCATTCAGGGCAGGCATGGTGTATAAGAAAATTTGCATGAAATTGATACCCTTTGGTGCCTAGACTCCAATCATGAGCACTAAATACGCCGTATTTCAGGCCATCACCACCACTCATTGTAACATGCTGCCTGTGATGGAACGGAATTCTAATCTCAATGAGCAAAGCAGGAATAAAAGAACCTAGGTGCAATTTACAAAACCAAAAAAGTGTCATTAAAACAGACAGAGTTTAACATTGCTACCAAATTGGCACTAAATACATATTTTCTCTCAAAACTAGCTAACTGCATCACACGTGATAGAGTGGTGCACAGCGCAAGATGACAGCTAGAGCGGAGGTAACACCGATACATGCTCAGATGCAATTTAAGTCAATAGAGCTGCCTGTGCATGGGAAACAAAGGTTTGGAGGGATGGGGCTGGCCGGCTGGCAATGTGTCTCAGCATTTTCAGTGAAAAACATCAACCATAAGACTGAGGCCACTAGGAACTGGAGAGGAGAGGCCCACGCCTGCCCCGGCATGCCCAGTGGTATGCATGCATCCCTCCAAGACACCAGAAGCAGCAAGCAGCAGGACACTAGCCCTGGCGCTAGCATTATCCAACAGATTGCCTGTCACCCCTGACTGGAACTGCTGAGGCCAACCTACGTAAATAACACTTATGTTTCTATTTACTTACTTTTCTGCCCAACACCAGCCGGGCCCACACTATGAACACAATTGTAGTGACTGTCCACCACCTGACTGTCTGGGTCTTCTCCTCTCCACTCCTCGGTCACTCGCCTCGGCTAGGCTGAGCACTTTGAGCATCAGCTCGCTCCTCCATTAGGGCTCGCCTCATCTCGTCTGTCATCTCAGGCCTGCTGCTGCTCACACAGTGCTGCTCTTCTCCCCTCATCTACACCTGGCTTCGTTAGCTTGCTTCTTAATTAAAGCTCCCATTTGCCACTTCTGACGAGTCCCGGCAGCATGTGCTGGGTTATTGGTGGCGATGGCTGCACCCACATCACATTGGCAATGGCAATGCGCATGAATGGCCCCGTCCTGGCGGTGGGTCGGCGGGACGTGCAATGATTGGCTAGCTGGAGTGGCTGCCGCCTGGCCGGCGCTGAGAATTCTTACATAACATTACAAATAGCAATTAACTTAGCACAGCCATACCACATGAGACATCTACTCTGGCCCCTAGAGTAGACAAGCAGGCGGCAGCCCTGGGCCAGCCCCGCCCTCCACCCCAGACAGGACCACACATTAATTTAGCAGTAAAGAGAGCTTGCAAAGTTGCAAGTGCAATGCAACTTGCAATTTGCACAAGTTAAGACAGACACAAACTCAGGCGACTATGCTCATTCAGTCACACTCACACATCCTGGCTAGCCCAGCAACCAGCCCACCCCCTTATTGTTGTGCGGACGGGGTGGCTGCCCTTGGCTTGACTGATTCACACCGTCACCGAGTGAGAGGGCGTCGGTGAGCCCTTAGGAATTAAGTGTTAAATTGCTTTGATGAATGTGCACAGCACAGACACAGCAGGAGAGCAATAGATCGATCCGGGCAAAGTAAAAACTGCCGGCCACTGCCTTAGAAAAATATGCACAGCTAAAAAACTGCCCCCAGGGGGCTCATAAAACCGGCCCATTACCAACTCAAGTCCAGTTTCCAATCGGCCACGGGCCGATCGGCCGACTGGCCGGTCCAACGCTGCTCCTCCCCCACCTTATCAACCTCCCTTCTCCTTCTACACCAGCACCTTCAGCATCCCTGGCTCTCTTACCAGCTGTGCCCACCCTTGCTCCAACCTTCGGCATCCCTGGCTCTCTTACCAGCTGTGCCCACCCTTGCTCCCTTGCCGCACCCTAACCATCCTTTTTCTCTCACCACGGCCTCCTTGCCGCCATCCCACACATTGACAACCTCGTCAGCCTCCTCCTCTTTCGTAAACCTTCCACCCACCGAACACCGTATCTGGGGCTCCCTTGCCCCCTACGGTCCCTCCCACACTGGCCTGCTTCTCAACCACTACGCTCCTGGCTCCCTCGTGACCCTTCTGCATCTGTCCCCCAGGCTCTCTCGCCACTTATGGGGGGGGACCACTGTCCCCTGGTCCCCCAACCCCGTAAGTCCTTCACAGATAGCAATCTGCTTCACATCGCCACGCTCAACACTCGATCAGCAGTCTCCTCTGACATCTGCAACCTCAAACTCCTTGGTCTTGATGTTCTTGCCCTCACTGAAACCTAATTCAAGGATAGCTCTGTCACGAGTTTTGATACACTTCTCCCAGAAGGCTACATGATCTTCTCTCTGCCTAGACCAAACAGACCAGGTGGAGGAGTAGCAATGATCTTCCCTGAGTGGATACCTGTGTCTGTCATTCCCACTCAGGCCTACTCATCCTTTGAGTGCCTGGTCTGCAGGCTCTCCCTCTCTCCTAGCTCTTCACTCATGCTGGCCACCTTCTATCGGCCACCTGGTCAGCCCTCCCTCTTCCTTTTGGAATCGGGTGGGGGGCTTGCCTCCTCTCTCCTCTCAACTCATCCTTCTGGGCAATCGCAACATCCATTTTGACTCACCTGATTCCTCAGGACCCTTCAGCAATCTTTGCAACTCTCTCTCTCTTTCCATCTTACCCTTCGGCCAAACGCACATTGCTGGCCATACCCTGAATGCTCTCATTTTCACTGACATCCCTCTATCTATCCTTCCCACTACTCCTCTCTCTTGGAATGATCACTCTCTCCTCTCTTCTCACTTGAAGCTCTCTTCTCCCCTTGCAACGGTAAGTCCAGCACTGCCTCCTGTCTACAAGATCATCCGACCCATGAAAAGGGTCTCAGTAGCTGCCTTTGCCTCCACCTACTCTTCTCATTCTACTCCTGCGGCTGATTTCCACCCTGACACAGCCCTCTCTAACTTTAACCTCTCTGTTTCCAGAACTCTTGATATTCTTGCCCCTGTCACGAGGGTTTGACTGAAGCCTACCAAAAAGTGCAACTCTTGGTACGACTCTGCACTGGCTGCCCGTAAACACAAGTGTAGGGCAGCCGAACGGAAATGGGATTCTTCGGGCGCACCCACTGACAAACTGGCCTGCCACATCCTTCAAAGGCACTATAGACTCTGCATCCGGTCCACGAAAAGAGTCTTTATTCAAGCCCGCATCTCCAACACGACCAAACTTTTCAAAGTATGCAAGGAACTTGCCAATCCTACCGCAGACTCCTCCACTATTGCCCCCACCGAGGCCCTTTGCACGGCCCTGGCTGCACACTTCACCTCAAAAACACAGGATATCCTATCCCCTCTCTCTTCCTCACCACCGCAGGCTCCAGCATCTCTTGTAGTGCCTTTGGCCATCCCTCCCCTTCCCTTTTCCCTCTCCCCTGTCACACCTGAGGAAGTCACTAAATAAGCCTGGTCTATGAAATCCTCCTCCAACAGGTGGACCCCTGCCCCTCCAAAACCATTAAGGACAACATTGACTCTCTTGCTCTAGCCTTGGCCGACCTCTACAATCACTCCTTCACCACTGGAATTTTCCCCACTGCTCTTAAGCACTCTTTTGTGCACCCTCTCCTCAAAAGACATTCTGCTGACCCTTCCATTCCAGCAAACTATCGCCCGATCTCCATCACTTCTTTCCTGGGCAAACTCCTGGAGAAGCTGGCTATTTCTCAGCTTACCCTCCACACAATCTGTTGGTTGCCAGACCACCAGTCTGGCATTAGAGCAGCCAGAGGCACAGAAACTGCTCTTCTGAAAACCTGTGAAGATCTGCTCTCAAATCTTGATTCTAACTCTCCTCTGTCCTCATTGTACTCAACCTCTACACTGCCTTCGATATAGTGAACCACAACACCCTGATCACACGTCTCTGTGATATCCTGGGCGGCATCACTGATCAGTCCCTCGCGTGGCTAATTTCCTTTCTCTCTGACCGCCCATCCCAGGTGGAGTTGGGGGTCTTTCCTCTCCCCTATCACACTCTCTATGTGTGGTGTCCCCCAGGGATATAATCTATCCCCCGGGTTTTTCAATAACTACATGGCCCCCCTGGCCCGTATGATAGCCACCTTCACCTCCAACTTTCAGTGTTATGCGCATGACACCCAGTTCTCCTTCAGGCTACCCTCAGCCGCCTCCTCTTCCTCACTCATACCTGACTGTCTGCAATTCAGTCATGGTGATCTGCAAGACATCTGCCTCAATGCCAACAAGACAGAAATTGCCCTCATTCGGACCCCTGCTCCTGCCTTCCCTCTTACTCTCTGACCAGCCTCCCTTGGCCCTGCGCCTTCACCTACCAACAGGGCAAACAATCTGGGGGTCATCATTGACTCCACTCTCTCCTTCTCATATCGCAGACATCTCTAAAAAGGTCCCACTACCAACTTCACCTTCTCAGAGGTATTCTACCTTTTCTCACCTTCCCCCAGAGGCTCACCGTCTCCCGAGCCCTGGTCCTCTCTAGGCTGGACTACTGTAACACCCTCTTTCTCAGCCTTCCCTCGTCTACCCTCTGTCCTCTTCAACTCATCCAGAACAGACCTCGAGACTTATCCTCGGCCTCAAGCCCAGGAACCGCATCTCTACGGCGCTGAAATCCCTTCACTGGCTCCCCATGGCTGCAAGGATTAAGTTCAATACCCTTTGCATTGTCCACAAGGCTTTCTGCAACGTTCTCTTTCTAAATACTCACCTTTGCGAGCTCTCCACTCGTCTTCCTCCAATTCTCTGCTTGTACGCCACTTCTCCAAGCAGAGACTTGGGGGGAGATTACTATCCACTGAAGGTGCCTCCCTCTGGAACAGCCTCCCTGCCTCTCTGTCTTGAACCAGATCTCCTTAAATTCCGCAAATCCCTCTAGACCTTCCTCTTTGCCTCCTTCTCGCTCCCTATCCCCTGCTAACTCCCTGCTAACCACCTTTTCTGCTGTCTTGCTCTCTCCCCTCTACTTCTGCTAAGTTCACTGACTGGCTGCATGGTGTACATTCAGAGCCTCACAGGTCCCAAGCTCTCCTCTCATGTTTCCTGCACTTGCCCCTTGGCCTTGCACTTGCCGCAGCACTACTGCACTTTGGTTATGACCCATGAGAGTGGTATCTCTCTGCACTTAACCTATGTTCTGACGGGACTGGGTGCACTTGGTCCCAACTACATCCCACCAACCCCCACGCACTTCCTTTCTGTTCACCTTCTTCATCTGAATGTACCATGCCTAGTAAGATCATTTATCCTGTCTTTCCCCATGTCTTTCCATCCCTTAATGGTTGTGCATTGAAACACTTGTGTATAAGTGCATAGTAAATAATCAATCAAGGTGAGAAAAGGCAGAATTCCTTTGAGAATGAATAGCTAAAAGTGGGACTTCTTGGCAATGAAATTACCTCAGCGTGACAGAAGAAAGAGAGAGAGAGAGGAGGCAGGGATGACTCAAAGGTTTCTCACTTCAGAGGAAGCAGCAGGGGGATATTCCATGGAGGAAGGCCAGAGTGAAGGGAAGAAGTCAGGAGAAGGGGTCCCAATGGGAGGATTCTCTGTTTTACTAGCATTGAGGCAGAGATCATTGAAGGTGTGCCAGGCTTGGGTGGCAGATGGGCAGTCAGGGATGATGGAAGGTGCAAGAGGGTCAACAGGAAGTTAGAAGATGAGTTGTGAGTCGTCTACATAACACTGGAAGTTGGGGAAGGAGGAGATGAGGAGTGCCAGCTGAGTATGGTAGATGTCAAAGAGCCAAGGTGAGAGGGTAGAGCACTGGGGGTCACCACAGGTGGAGAAGGAAGTAGAAGAGGAGAAGGTGCCCAGGATGATTTGGGAGGAGCGGTCAGTTAGGAAGGAGTTAAGCCAATCCAGTGCACACTGAGAGATACCAAGGGTGTTGTGGAGCCTTTGGATGAAGATGGAGTGGTTGACTGTGTCAAAGGCAGAGTGGATATCAAGAAGGATGAGGACAGCTGGGGAGTTGAAATCCATGGATGCAAGCAGTTCTTCATGGGTGTTCAGAAGAGCAGTTTCCATGCCTCTGCATGCTTATAATCCAGACTGATGGTCATCGAGACCACCAAAAAGTTCAGTGTGAGAGTTGAGTTGGGGCAGGGCCAACTTCTCCAGCAGTTTACCCAGGAAGGGGGTGATGGAGATAGGGCGGTAGTTGGCTGGACAGGTAGGGTCTGCTTATGTTTTTTAAAGGAGGGGGTGCACAATGGAGTGCTGGAGGGAGGAGGGAAAAGAACTAGTAGCAAAAGAGTGGTTGCAGAGATCAGCGAGGGCAGGGGCAAGAGAGCCAATGTTGTCCTTGAAGGTTGTGGATGAGCAAGGGGAAACCTGTTTGGAAGAGACCTTCGTGGAGCGGGGACTTCTTCAGATGTGACAATGGAGGAAGGTGAGTGGCCAAGGGGGAGGCAAGGGGTGAGTGATGGGTTGGGAGGCTGAGTATCAAGGCTGTTCAGGATGTCCTGAGTTTTGGTGGTGAAGTGAGTGGCCAGTGCGTTGAACAGGGCTTGAGACGGTATAGGTGAGGAGGAGACTGCGGAAGGGTTGGCTAGTTCCCTGCCAATTTTGAAAAGTTCAGCCATGTTGTTGGATGCGCAGGATACCCGTGCCTGAATGTGGACACTTTTGTTTCAGGGCTGCAAGTTCGGAGTCGTACCAGGTGTTGTGCTAGAGGAGGGTTTCAGGTGGATCCTCATTACTGGGACAAGAATATCAAGGGTGTTGGTGATGGACAGGTGGAAGTAGCTGCGGGTAGTGTTGGTGGTAGAGTCTTAGTTGAGGGGGAAAGGGAGATAAAGGTGGAGGTGAAGGCACCAGCTGACACTCGTTTCATCGAGCGTATGTTTGTGAAAGAGGTTTTCTGGGCTTTTGGAAGTGTGTCACAGGGCCACATGGACCCAGGTGGGAGGAGAAAGAGAGTGGTCTGACCTAGAGAGAGGGGTGACCAGAGAGAATGATAGAGGGAGGTCGGAGTGGATGAGGGCTTCCAGAGTGTGTCCAGCAGAGTGGGTTGGACCAGAAGGGAGAATGGAGAGGCATAGAGAGGTGCAGATGTCAATGAAGAGAGTGGATGCAGTGCCAGGAGAGTCCAATTGGATGTTAGTAACCCAAGAAGAGGATGTTGAAAGTAAGGAGGAACAGAAATCATCCCATTCAGAGAGGAACAGGGAGGTAGTGACTGGAGGCTGGTAAATGGTGGCAGTGGTCAGGGTGGAGCAGGGAGAGATTTCCAATTTGCATATCAGGCTCTCAAAGGAAGAGTAGAACTGAGTGGGTAAAATGGAAGAAGGAACCCACTCAGGGAAGATTAAGGCAACCCCACCACCAGCACGGGGAGGTTGTGGCTTGTAAATGATCTTAAAGCCGTCGGGTATGAGGGAGTCAAAAGCAGTGAGTGAGCTGGCAACTGAACCATGTCTCAGTAAGAGCGGGAATGTTAAGGTTGGTGTCTTCAAGGAGGCAGATGTCAGCAGAGTGTTTTTTGGATGAGTGGGCGTTAAGAGTCGCCAAGTGGAGATGGTCTCTGCCTTTGAAGGATTTCTGGGTTAGAGTACAGGGGCGTGGTACATGAGAGGGGGCGGCGGCCAAGGGAGTGGTAGGGGAGAGGCAGGAGAAGGAAGAAAGTTAACGAGGGATGGCAGGATCCGGTCAAAGAGAAGGAGGTATGTCTGAGGACCCTGCAACAGGATAGTGCCAGTGTGGTAGACATTAGGGATGCAGCGTGAGGTTAAGATGCCTGCCAAGAGGACTTCCCACTTGGTGCCACCATTAGTGGGAAAGGAAACGCAAGTTTCAATGCCTCGGGCCCTTCCCTTTGGAACCAGTTACCGTCAGCTCTTAAAAACAACGAGTCTACTGCCCAATTCAAAAAACAATTGAAGACACATCTGTTGGACTCAAGCCCAGATTAAATTCCAGTCTTAACTTCTCTCAATATGCCCTCCCGTTTTGACCTCCATGTTTTATGTTTTTGTCTTGTGAGCCCTTAGAGGCCCATGGGTGTAAAGCGCTATACAAAAAGTAAATAGATAAGATGTGAAAGAGGTTTGTTGCGCCTTGAAACCCTTGTGTATAGGCACGTTATAAATGCCATATCATTTCAAGGAGAGAGAGTAGTGATAACTATCCCACTTCACCCCTGCCCAATGTCTGCCTACCCTTTACTCTGTCAACCCATCCTGTGAAGCACTTGGTCACTTTGCATCTCAGACTATCGAAGAACTTGCAACCATCTCCTCCCCCGGCCACACTGTCCTATCCAACCTCTCCCTCTCTCATTGGGCATCTTTTCAGCCTGGTACAAAACAGCAGCAGTCCTACCTCTACTAACAAAAAATCTACTGCTCAACCCAACAATCCTTTGTTCCATAGGCCAGTTTCTTAACAACCCCACCACTCCCATTGGAGGTACATTCACTTGGGGCCCCACTCCTAACTGAATTTTGGACCATACAGTTCCCAGAGACTGCTCTCACCCATGTTTCCAACTATCTAGCCATGCAAATCACCCTCTCCTCTATCCTATCCACATTTAATGCAGCCTTCAAAACTGTGCGTCACTCCTCCCTTCTTCAAACTTTTTCCTCCCGTGGCTTTAGAAGACACTGCACATCAATAGATATCCTTCTACCTCTCCCACAGTTACTTCTTCTCATAGAACTAACACCAAAGCCCCCTCGCCACTCTCAGTGGGCGCTCTCCAAGTATCAGTCATTGGTCCATGCCTCTCCACCCTTTATACCTCCTCCCTGCATAATATATTATATTCCTTTGGGTTCCAAGAGCCCCTCTCTGCTGGCAATACCAAGCTCTTCTTCCCATGCCCATCTTTTACCACTACTGCAAATTGAAAGGTACAACTATTGTCTTAAGGTCATCCACCATTTGATGCTCCACCCTGCATCATGCTAAATTCCTCTAAGACTGAAGTAATCTTTTCCCGGCCTCCATGCCCACTCTCCTCTCCCCCCCGCCCCCTACCAATTACTCACTACCTTTGTGTTCTCTTTGATAGCAGCCTGAAACTTCATCACAGCCACTGCCCCCGCAGCCAGGCTCAACCTCCTCAACATCAGACAAATACACCAGCACCTCACCTCCACAAAACCCTTCACTCCTCTAGTGCCCAGGAAGCTGGACTATTGAGCAAGCCTACTACTTGGCCTTCACCTCTTCTTTTTCAAAGCTCTTTATAAAAGTTTGTTACAGGAACACCACCTTTCAAACCACCGCGCCTCCCAGAGAAATGGCTGGAGGCTTCACTTGTGGCTACGGATCCTCCACAGAGGACCTAGAGTTTGGAGATGGGCAGAGAACGTCTTAGGCATGTAAGCATCCGGAGGTTGTATGAAGAAAATTGGAGGAACAGTCAGGAGAGCCGTCAGCAGCCCCATCTATGCCTTTATTGTTCGTTATGTGCTCACACTGCTGGTAGGCTGCTTCAACGCTCTAGCATGGTAACGTGACCATACACTTGGAAGAGAAGTTAAATGGTATTGCCACTGGGACTAGAACTGAGGAAGGAGCTGCAAATATACAGGCAAAGGAAGAATGCGCAGTGACCCAATTCAACATCAAATGGACCGCAGCATTGGTGCAGCACAGCGGCACCGGGGTCAAGCGGAGAAAATTGGACTTTAAATCCGATTTTCTGCTACTGAATGGAGAGGACTTATGAACATGCAATTGGACAGGAGACTATTTCTGTTTTTTTTTTTCTTCCCCCCAGGAGACTATTTCTGGACCATAACTTGTGGACGCTTGTTCCCATCTTCACCAGCTTTCTCGGTGGGCATGAAAAGTCATGGTGAACTATCTGCCGGATGCTTTATTTGTCGGGGAATGTAGAAGTGGAAGAGACTGATGTAATCTATTTCATACTGGTCATGACGGACATGATTGCATGATTTCGCCATTGGACAGTTGTCCTAACCAATTTGATAGGCTTCCCATAAAAGGTTCTGGGATTTTGATATGTTCGGGGAGAGGCCCAGAAGCAATGACAGTAAGCCCTCTTCCATCGGCCTCCTCCTCGAGTTATTAGCCCAGCTTGCTCTCATGTTCAAGACTGACTCTGGTTGGGCAGTACTCGGGGTGGCAAACATCATGATCTTTGGCACACTGAAGAAATTGGATTAAAGGTGCGAAAGAGGTAGGTCAGTAGCTGGAGAAGAGGTTGTCCTTCATTAATCTTTTATTGCACGCTAAATACCACAGCCCATTGCGCTGCATGGACTTCCTAGAAAAACACCTTGCCACTGAGCGATCCTCCAATTCCTTGGCCATGGTTGGAGCAATGTCAGATCAGAGCCGAGAAGGCAGAAGGTTGCAATGCGGAGGCCCGGTGGTCCAGTCTGTGCTCCATTGGCGAGATTGTAGGAGAAGAAGAGGGAGGGCAGCAGAGATGTCCGAGGCATGCAGAGGGCTGCCTTATTAGAGGAAGGAAGCATACTTGGGTTCAAAAGTTGAGCAGAAAGCAAACGCCCAGGGAACTAGAGAATGCGCCCTCAATGAGGAAGGGCTACATGATAATAGCTGGGTCTTTTTCGCACATTTGATGCTGTGCCTGGTTGGGATGTGCATCCAAAATTGAATGAAGTCCCCTCCATCTTGAAACGGGTTAGGACCCACTCTGATGTTTTAAAACTATCAAATGGGCTTTAGTTTCACAACATAGGAGACATATTTTCCAGGTAAAGAAACAGCGCTGTTGCCAGCTTGTTTTTGAAAATTGGACTGCAAGCACTGCTGCCCAGATCGGGTCATTGTTGATTTGAGGAGGATGATTATGTGCAGGAAGGAGTAAGCACTTGATGTGTTATAAAGGCTTTTGCCCCAGGGGATGGGGAACTAGTCTGGAAATTGGGCTAAGCAATACTGGGGCATCCAAGGGGGCCAGGAGCAAAAGAAAATGGCTAAACGGGGTAAAAGAAACAGAGGCAAGAAAATGGGCTAAAGGAGACAAGAACAGGGGCTAAACGGGGCTGAGGCAGCTAAAAGGGTTGAAGGGCAACCAAAGGGGCTAAAAAGGGGCTGTTTTTGCTTGAAAGTCAAATTTGGCTGGTTTTGCATTTTGCTTGAAAGTCAAATTTTGCTGCCCATTGCTAATTTCTCTGTACTTTTCTTGTAAACTGTTGCTTCTCTGTAACTTGCCGGCCCAGTGACCTCACCACTCTCTTTTGTTCCACACCTACCTGCCTTATCCCTCCCTGCTTCTCCCTCCTTTCCTTGCTTCCACTCCCATGGCGCTTTCCGTTTCTCCTATCTTTTCCAACTGCTTCTCCATTGACTATCCTTCCCTTCTAACTAAGTCTGGCAGGAAGAAATTCAAAAGGGATATCTTGGCCTCCAAACCTGGTCTCCCTATCTCCGACACCTACTCCAATCCTTCCTCCAGATAGACCCTCACCAACATCCTTATGGTCATTCCTTCACCAGATCTATGGACTCTTCATATGATCTCTGTGCTCTGTCCTATCTCCTCCTCTCCCATTAATGGTGGCACTCGCTGAAAAGTTCTCATGGCTTCCTTCGGCAACTATAAAGTCATCATTAATGTCTACCTTAATGGCACTGTCATGGTCCAAGGCCCTCAGGCCAATCTCCTCCTCTTTGATAGGCATTTCACATGCCTTATCAATTTCCTATCATCTCCTGCTGTCCCCCCTGCCCCTCTTGGCTACCTTTCCCTCTCTCTCCTTCTCCTCCTCTGCCCCTCCTAGGGCTCCTTCACCTCCGTAGGGCATAACTCTGGTCTGTACCCCTCCCTGGAAGGTCTTTAAGGCTGGCAGCCTTCTTCATCTTGCCACTCTCAACACTCGCTCTGCTGTCAAACACTTGTCTGACATCTGCCACCTCCTTGAAGAACTAGACCTTGATATCCTTGGAATTACTGAGACATGGTTCATGGCCAGCTCTGTAACAAGCTTTGACACTCTCCTCCCCGATGGCTACAAGATCCTCTGCGCACCCTGATCCTCCCGATCTGATGGGGGGGGGCAGCCCTGATCTTTACTGAGTGGATTCCTGACTCTATCATTCCCACTCAGACCTACTCCTCTTTTGAATTCCTTGTCTGTAGGTGCTCCTGTAGGCGCGCTCTCCCTCTCCTAGTCACTCTCTTACTGTGGCTACTATCTACCAGTCCCCTGGTCAGATCACCCCATTTCTCTCTGAGTGGGCGGACCTCAGCTACTCCCTCCTGGCCTCTACCACTCAACATCCATCTAGACTCTCCTTGTTCCTCCTCTTTACTCTTCTGTGACCTCTGCGACTCCCTCTCCCTGTCCATCATCCCCTCTGGCCCAAGTCACTCTGCAGGGCACACACTCAATGTCTTGATCTCCTCTGACCTCCCCCACTCCATCCCTCTGATCACTTCTCTCTCCTGGAGCAATCATTCCCTCATCTCCTCTCATCTTTCCCTCTCTTCCCCCCAGGCCAAGCCTACCCCAACATTGCCACCTACCTTCTCAGACATCCAGCCCATGGAAGTGTGTGTCAGTTGAGGCTTTTGCCACCACCTTCCCTCCCCCTCACCCCAACCTCTGTCTGACTCGCATCCTGACACAGCCCTGTCTCTGTTCTACTCCTCTTTTTCTGATATTCTTGATGTTCTTGCCCCTGTCATGAGGATCTGTTTGAAGCCAAGTGCAATTACTGGCATGACTTTGACCTAGCTACACTTACGTTTGTGTAGGCTGATTGAGAGGAAATGGAGGGCTTCTTGTGGCCTGTCGCCTGCTCCAAAGGCAATACTGACTCTCTGTCCTCATCAAGAAGAGAGTCCACATTCAAGCCTGTGTCTCTGCAGCATCTAACAACTTGGCCAAATGCTTTAAAATCTGCAAGGAGCTGGCCAACCCTGCTGCAGTCTCTACCCCTACTGCTGCCTCCCAGGCTCTTTGCAATGCACTTGCCTCTCACTTTATCTCGAAAACCCAGGACATCCTGTCCAGCCTCTCCTCCCCTCCCTTCCCAGTCTGTGCTTGCTGACCCTCCTTCAGCCAATGCCCCACCATTTTTCTCATCCTTTCCTCTTTTCTCCCATGATGAGATCGCTAGACAAGTCCGATCTATGGAAACCTCGTCAAAACAGGTTCATCCCTGTTCCTCTAAAACCATCAAGAACCACGTTGATATCCTTGCTCCAGCCCATGCCAATTTCTGCAACCTCTCCTTGGTCACTGGATCTTTCCCCTCCCCTCTGAAGCACTCCCTTGTGCATCCTCTTCTCAAGAAACCCAGCGATGATCCTTCTTGTCTGGCTAACTATCGCCCAAATTTCATTACTCCTTTTCTGGGCAAACTCTTGGAAAAGCTGCCCATCTCTCAGCTTAACCTCATTCTAATTCTGTTGGCTGTCTCCACGACCACTAGTCTTGCTTCAGAGCACCAGAAGGACAGAAACTGCTCTCGGGAACATCCGTCAAGATCTGCTCGCCAACCTTGACTCTAACATTCCCTCTGTTCATCCTATTCAATCTCTCTTCTGCCTATGTCACGGTCAACGATAACATCTTGCTCAACCGTCTACGTGATAACCTTGTATCACCTATCAGGCTCTGGCCTGGCAAACCTAGTTCCTCTCTGATCGACCATCCCAGGTCCAACTTGGGTCCTTCCTATCGTCCTTCTCCCTCTCTACCTGTGGTGTTCCCCAGGGGTCTAACCTCTCACCCTGGCTTTTCAACCAATACCTGGCAACTCTGCATTGCCATTTTCTGCTCCAATTTCCAATGCTATGCTAATGACGCTCAACTCATTTTCAGGCTGCCCTTGGCCACCTCCTCTCCTTCTCTCATCTCTGATTGCCTAACTGCCATTCAAGATTGGTGTGCGGCCAACAATCTTTGTCTGAATGCCAGCAAGCCGGAGATCCTCCCCATCGGCACACCTTCACCCTCCTTTCCCCTTGCTCTCTGGCCAGCCTCCCTAGACCCTCCTCATACCCCCACCTGCGAGGCTAAGAACCCCAGGGCAATCTTTGACTCCACACTTTCCTTCTCTGCCCACATCTCTAATGTCTCTATAAAGTCAAACTTCCTACTGCACCTCCTCACAGGTACTCTGCCTTTCCTCTTTTTCCCCCAGAAGCGCACTGTCTCTCAAGCTCTAGTTCTCTCTACGTTGGACTATTGTAACATCCTCTTTCTGAATCTACCTGCCTCCATTCTCCGCCCTTTGCAACTTATCCAGAACAGGACTGCGAGACTTGTGATTGGCCTCAAGCCCTGGGATCGTATCTCTCAGCTTTGAAATTTCTCCATTGGCTCCTAGTAGATGCAAGAATTAAATTCAAAACCCTTGGCATTGTCCACAAGGCTTTCTGGGGCCTGGGTCCAAAATACCTTAAACTATCCCTTCACAAATACCTTCCCTCTCGAGCTCTTTACTCCTTTACCTCTAACTCCCTCAGGGTCAGTTGTTTTTCAAAGAAATGAGCTGGGGGGTAGAACTCCCTCTTCGGCTGCAGCCTCCCTCTGGAACAGCCTCTCTGCCACTCTGAATCTTGAGGAGAACCATCTCCGGTTCCGGAAGCACTTTAGACCTTCCTCTTTGCTTATGCCTTCACCCCTCTCTCTGTTGCTGATCTGTTATCTCTAGGCACAATGCACCTGGCCTACCCTCTGTCTTCTAGGCCCAGGTACCTACTCACCCTGACACCCTCCCGCACTGTCTCCGGGCCACCCCTTGCACTGGGGTCTGTATATGTACCCATACAGTACCAGCGGGCTGCACTAACACGGTTTGTTTTCTTTATTTCTTATTATGTATTTGTTCTCTCCTTTGCTCCACACTTTCCACTTCTCCCCCACTCCCATACACTTTTCCTCTCCCCCTCTCCCATGCACATCCGCGTTCTAAATGTCACTGGGCCTAGTAAGATCGTTGTTTTCCTCCCTTGTCTGGTCGCGTTCTGAAACACTTCTGTACAAGCGCAATATAAATAAAATATCAATATCAAAAACAGGCCTCGGGCAGATTAAGGGGGATGAGGGTCAAGAAAAGGGGGAAAAGTGGTCAAGTGGTTGGGGCAGCAAAAAGGGGATAAAGGGTACTGTGAGGGGCAAGAAAAGGAGCTAGGGGGTAACAAAGGAGCTCATTTACCTTTTGGAATTCCCTGCTGCTGCTGCCTCACAGCACCACCAGGAAGTGTTCCATTCCTGCCCCAGCCAGTCAATGAGTGGTGGGGAGGGACCGGCAGTCATGCAGCAGGGACAGGAAGACAGGCAGACTCGCTCCTCGAAGTGCCGTCGGCACACCAGGAGGGTGTCCGCTTTTTTTTTTTTATTTAAAAAAGAAAAAGTGGGGGGCTAACCGGTGGGGATCCTGGCTGGCCGGCCCCTGCATTGGGAAGGCACTGACTTGAGAGGGGGGGGGGTTTAGGCCAGAGCTCTACCTGTCTCACCCAGCTCTATGCATACATTAAAACAGAGACAAAGAAATACACCCGGCGGTTAATAGCCACTGGCTATCAGGAGATGGCCAGCCAGCCAGCAGGGAGTAGATGCACTAAATGCCCACCGCTTATCACCTTGTTTCCTTTTACCATCAGTTACTCCTCATCAGCACCTTGCGGTCAAAGAAGGATGCATAGCTTTTCAGTAGGCATTTAGTGTCCAGCTCCCTGCTGTCTATCCGTCGAGTGATAAATCAGCAGATATTAACCCACGGGTGTGTTTCTTCATTTTAAATGTGTGCTTTGCAGCTCTCGCCTTACAAGCTTCATTTGCTCCAGCATCTCCGGTCGCCACTTACAAGTGACGGCCTGAAGGGCTCTGCAAATGAAGCTTGTAACGCAAGTGCACAAAGCGTACGTGATTACCTAAAAGTCTCCAGCAAAGGAAGTAATCTATTGATTTATCATAAGAATGCTGATTGGCAACATGACACCAGTTGCGGGGGAGGGCCATGTGAGGCTTGATGCCCCTTTCATCTGAGAAGGTTGAAAGGCCCGGACTCCGTCCCTGTTTGCAGCAGTGTAGCCATGCTGGACTGGACCATGTAGTCCCCACTGATCATTCTTAAATCCTTACACGTGCTGAAGTGCCTCTAGTTACGTCCCCAAGTAAACTGCAGACTGCAAGAGGTCCCAAAGAGGTTTCATAAGAACTGAAAGATAATAACGCACTAGTTCTGGTGGAGGTTTCCACCGCAGTCTTAAACACAAGCACGGTTGGTTTGGCCCCTCTGCCTCTGCCCCCATCGTGGTTTCTGGCCATGCCTGGGCCGGTTTGGAAGGAAAAAAAATTGAAAAATATATCCTTAGGTCGATAAATGAGTACCAACACAGGTTGGGTGATATTGAATGCATATTTGTTCTATAAAAAAGAGCTTAAGCGTAAGTGCTATTTAATAACATATCATTTGGCCTTGGACGTCTGCTTGGATTCACAGTAATTTAGTGTACTTAGGTACAATGCTATTTGATGCCACTTCCTGTTTTGTCAAGGGGTGAAAGGTCGTGTTTCATCGCTTCCCGGGATGTCACGTTGGGGTGGGGGTCAAATGACATCCCTTCCGGTGATGTCATCGGAGGTCAAGGGTCGTGAGGCGAGGGTTGGGCCACTTTTTTTGGGTGACTGGACCTATTTCTTGTCCCAGTCCAACTCTGAACAAAAGGTAAAGTTGCACTCACCAGCATGTCAGGGCTTTGCCCAAGCTGTGGAGGCAGTGAAGTCCCAGGCGCCTCAAACAGCCAGTTTCCTCATACTCAAAAGAGAATTTTGCAGCAGAATAATCACGGTATTCGAGATGTTATGGGATTTTTGTTACAGTGACTTGATATTCCAGGAACAAAGAACCTTTGACTTACAAAGAGGAGAGTGGGCGAGTCTAAGTGTGCAGAAGATCGTGATTTCCCGGGCATCCTACAACCCTTCATTGTCCACTATGAATAATAGCGTAAGCAGTAGCCCAAAGACCCTGGGGGACTGGGCGATGCTTCTGGTTTTGCAGCTTTGTAGTCGGTGCCTGTTCTGAGATGTGGGGAGCTCTATGCAGCTAAAAGACGTGCAGGCCGAATTCCCATGTGTGAAGTGACAATCAGAAAATAACTGAAAAAGGAATGACATCAATCTTTGATACTCTAGAGCATTGTGTTAGCTCACAAAAGGTAGAGACAAAATGCCTATGTGAATGGCCACTAACATTAGAAATGGAGCAACAGGTATAGTATCTTGGGTTATGATATGTATTTATTGGTTATTTATAAGGCGCTTCTATAACAACAGCGTGTGTCAAAGCGCCACAGGGCAAAAGGGGAAGGGAGCAAATAAACAATGGTAATGACAAAGAATAAATGAGAAAAAACAAAAAATGTTCCTACTCGGCCTTGTGACATTTGGAACATGCAAGTGCAGAGACAAAGGGGGGTAGGGCGGGTGGGGGGCAAGTTCGAAGTCCTACTGGCATGACCTGGAAGCGCTGTGGTGGAGTACAATTGACGCTTTTTTTGAAAACCCGTATATTATGAACTAAATCACGTCTATGGACTCTAGCAAGAGAAAATATGTCCAAGGTCAATCACTTTCAGCTAAGTGGTGAAGTGATTTGAGCCCAGTCCGCAATGACCACAGAGCTTCTCAGCTCTGGATGGAAAGAGTGGACAATAAACTAGCCTGGCCGATACATACATCCTTCTAGGATCAGAGCATCATTGCAGTGCAGAGCCATGGACAGAGCGGGCAACTCTGATCGCCAGCTCAAGGGCGCTCGTTCCCAAGACATTGATGCACTGATCCGGCCCGATTACTTCCACTGCTCCAGTCCCAAGAGGCAGGTAGCTCAGTGGGTAAATGCTTCTGCTGCAGAGTAGGTAGTGTAATCTGCGGGACAGGGGTTTGAAATCGGGTCTATGTCATTTCGCACACAGATAAATCACAAGCTTCCATCCAGGGCAGGACTTTCAAAGAATTATATTTAATGAAGTGGGTACATACGTACATGTCAACACAATGCATTTTATGTTTTGTTCTCATTTTAATGTTTTTTTTTAAAATATTAATTCCTATTTATTTTTGGTGAAAAAGTCCCGAAGCCTCTTCTTCCCCTTTATCAGACGACTTTACCCCGTCCTCAACCTACTATACCCTTTCGTTGCTGTTTCGTTTGATTTTACAGTTTGCCATTGCCCTACTTTTACTTTTTTTAAAAAATTATGTTAATTGTACAGCGAATTTTCATCTCTTAACCATTTTTTCTGAACTTTCGGGGTCTTATACATACCTCAATTGGTGTGCTTAAGGTGAAATGCACTCTTGAGTGTGTTCTCCACCGAGATGAAAGGAGGAGATATGGCGCTCGTACTCATTATCGTCCTCGGAAGGTCCAGAGGCTGAGCGGGCCTGCTGGGATGAAAAACTATGATCTGGCAGTTACACAAAGATCAACCCGAGCTAGATTATTAACAATGGACCAAAACATTTTTTTAGGTTTTGATACTCTTCTGCAGATTAAGCCCTTGCATGCTGCCTTGTGGAACCAAGAAAGGAGCACTTACAGGCAGAAGCTGGACTGCCAGATGCTATGCTAGGCATTTGTGGGGGACATGTAAAGGAAACCAGCCAGAGCACTTCAAGCCAGAAGCTGGACTGCCAGATGCTACGCTAGGCATAATTGGGGGACATGTAAAGGAAACCAGCCAGCACACTTGAAGCCAGAAGCTGGACTCCCCAGATGCTGTGCTCGGCTTCCAGCCATGGACTTTCCCGATGCTCCGTGCTCCAAATCAATTTAGGGCGGCATTACCCCTTGCAAAAAGTGTTTGCCTGGCGGGTCCTAATGGACAGGTGTCTGACCTTACAGGCTGGCAACACGTTATTGTGCGCTTGCAGTCGGTTGTGTAGCCTGGCGCTGGGTCGACAGATAGCGAGGGCCGTCTGCGCGAGTGCGGAGACTGCATGGGCACCGTCCGCACCCAGCCTTCACTCCCCTCTCCATGCGTGTGTGCCGATGGGCACCCGAGAAGCCAAGCGTGCCTGCTGACGATTGAGAGCGCTCAACCCGACACTCCCCATGAGCTCTTAATATCCTCAAGCGCCCAGAGGATTCCCTTCACAGCGCGCTAGCGAGTGACAAACCAACCCCGCTCCCCCAAACTGGGAGACTATTGCCCATTCATTTGAAACGTATACAACGCTGAGTGGGAACGGGAGAGATTTCACAACACGCCCTGCGTATACACGGAGGATACAATACTAGGTGGCCCTCGTAAGTCTCGAACCTTCAAAGCATTCCAAGTTGGCATTAAGTTTTAGGGCCCACGGAAGGATGAAAGTCGGAGCCGTTCGGTGGCATATTAGGCGCTCAGCCAGGTGGTTTAAAGCAAACAAACATCGCAAAGTTTCCAAACGAAAAGCATCTTCTCGCCGTCATACTCATACCAGCGCTTACCCCGGGGAAGTGGATCTGCTGAACACCGACGCCTCGTCTCATCCCACACGCAACACAAGTGGCCACTTTACCTCGCCAGGCAGGCCCCACCTCGTTAGGTGCGTCCCTCCCAGTGGGCGCCCCCCCATCCCTTGGCAGGAAGGAAGGACTCCGGGAGAGAGGGAGGGCACCAGAGTCCGAATGTGGCACGTGCACAGCACAGCAGGCCAATTCACGCGCCGACCGACGCAGGGGATAAACAGGGGCGGGTGTGGGGATCCGGCGGCCTGCGCTTAGTTTGCAGGGCAGGCTGTGTGCCAAAATCAGACTCCACGATCTCGTGCGTCGAACACAGACTGGCCTGTTCAGCAACTCAAATGTTTATTCCGACAACGGTGGGCTCCTTAAATTTAAGTAACACTGGCCCAGAGTCATTTCCCCACCAGCATTTCAAAAGCACCGACTTGTCGTGACAAGCGCCACTAGTGACGGGGAACCAGGCGCGCAACGCCATGGAGGTAAACCGTCTTCAGACACCCCCCCACCCCCACTACTTTCGAAATGTGAGCGGAGGGGCGGGGCTTCAGCTTATAACTTTGTTATTCTGGAGGGGAGAGAAGTCTTTCCTGAAACCAGCGGATTTAAAGTGTTACAGAGTGGTGTCACTAGAACAGTTTAAGGGGGAGCAAACAAGGGAACGAGGGCGGGCGGGGCTCAAATACAACATGGCGGGGCGGTGGCACAACAAATAAGGGTCAACAGGCCAAACTAGTTTAAGTACACCTATATTTTACCATACATATATTTTACCAATCTGGTTAAAAAAAAAGTGTCATTAAGCATGTTCAGAATAGGTTTAATGCAATGAAAGAATTGCATCACGGTAATATATATCCTAAAAAGTTAACTCATGTTCAACAGTTTGAAAAATGCCCTATGCATGGGTGTGCTGGGAACCAAAAGAGGCCCTGGAAGTCATTTTCAAAGTGGCCCGTATTACACATTTTCAGCAAGCTCAACCCTCCTATGAGAAAACGTTGAAATACCACACAAGAAGCCCAGGGTGCAGCGGCCTACTTGGAAATCTCCAGAGTTCCCTGTGGACCAGGCCACCCCTGCCTATGCACTCAGCAAGAGACTGTATTATTTTACTTCAAGCAGACATCCCTCCCAGCACAGCTTCAAATGTGTAGTTCCAGGTGGTACTTAGCAGAAGAAATATCACTTCCGGCTCAGCTTTAAATATTAGCTGCTCAAAACTAATTTACAGAAGAGCTATCCCTCACGCCTCCGTTTCAAATGGCAGTCAAGGACAGTCTGTATAACAGATGGAATATCACATAAAGATGCCAAGTACGGGGGGGGAGGAGGCAACTGCTCCCCTGGTTCTTTAGCAATGATTGCAGGAATCTCACTTTGCCCCTGCAGAATTGTTCACAGTTTTCAGTTTCTGGCCGGTGCACCCCAGTGGCTTCTGGTGATTTATTTTTTTAATTGGAGGGGCGTAAACATTTTTCCCAAATATGCCAGTGTAACGGAGCACAGCAAGGGAGCCCAAACCAATTAAGAGGTGTTGGGAGGGGCTTCCCACCCAGAGAACGTTTTTAAATAAGGCTTAAAATGGTGCACAAATTGGCTAAAATACCAGTTTGAAATTGGTTTTGAAGGGTAACACATGAAAAAAATCCAATAAATGCAAGTCACCAATAGTGCAGAGGTGAATTTCACCAACACATTTTCAGGTTTTGGCCACAACATATGCCAGTATATAAAAAATGCCATGCTGGCTGCACCCATACATTTCCATACTTTCCATGCTGGCTGCACCAA
Organism: Ambystoma mexicanum; assembly: GCF_040938575.1. Taxonomy (NCBI): domain Eukaryota; kingdom Metazoa; phylum Chordata; class Amphibia; order Caudata; family Ambystomatidae; genus Ambystoma; species Ambystoma mexicanum. The sequence continues at coordinate 644,064,156 of NC_090925.1, read as the reverse complement.
TATATGCCATTATTCCCATTTGAGCACATATTCATGTTTGATTTACACATAATACCAGTAATGATGGAGGTATCCCCATGTAAGAACATACTCCAGTTGGCGTTATCATTAAAAATGCCCTGCCAAAGTATGAAAATATGTCCAAACTGGCCGCATTAAAATGCCATTCCCGCTATATAATAAAACCTATCATGTTTGCCTTATCAAAGATACCCACTACAACATGTCATAAGACAGTAAGAAATGGCTAGACTGGCTGCACCAACATGCCAGCCTTGCCACACAACTTATCAAACTTACTTTATCAAAGATGTCCATTACAAAATATCATGCCACAGAGAGAAATGGCTAGACTCGGTGCATTAAAATGCCAGTTTAGCAACATAATAACACTTACCATGCTTGCTTTACCAGAGATGCCCCGTAAAATATGCCATGCCTTCCCTCTGGGTCCCCCAGCAACTCACACACACAATGTGATTTGTGTGCATGCAAGGTGCTGGGGGGCCCAAGGAGTAGGCATGGCATGTATTACTCGGCATCTATCCTAGATGGGAAGTACAAAAAATGCCATGCATGCCCCCCCAATTGCTTCGCACGGGGAGCATATTTGGGCTGATGCACAACCCCCTCCTGCCAAAATCAGCTCAACGTCCCAGTACAAACACACGAGCACACACATTAACACTCATTAAATTAACATAGCTTCTGCCCATGTCCTAATGTTCTCTCCCAGCGCTCCATCTTCCGCGTAGCATGAATGGGAAGCAGGAAGGAAAGGGCGCTTCCTGTCCCGTGCACATGCGTTCAAGAGCCGGAGCACTGATAATGAAGTGGCCCGCTCTGTTTGAATGTGCGAGGAGGCACAATAGCGTTTCCTATCGCACATACAAACATGCTGAACTGGATGATCTCCAAACAGCCCTTTAAGATGAGTAACAGTACCCTCAAGATAGATATGCAGATTCATACTCATGCATGAAATAATTAAGACTAAAGTGAGTCAGTTTAATGACAAGTTCATAAAACGGGGAGTACAATGAACATCAGCAATCGCTCGATCTTCTAGCTCTCCTTACTTTTAGAAAAAACACAATATTTACAACAAAAGCTCTTCACTGCTGAGGTACAACCTGCGCACGTACGAACGTCATTCTACATGACAATCTTAAAAACCTAACATGCAACGTGATTGGTTATAGGAATGTAACTTAATATAGGTACTATATCTGTATATGGTAACGGGGAGAAGGGATTGGATACTTGATATCAGGTGGGGCAGCTAAGCCCTCCCTTCAAAATGGCCTCTATGAACATCACTAAAAGTACGACGTCCCATTGGCTGTACTCACTATAGGACCCTAGATTACATGGTCCATTATGATTGGGTTGGCATCAACCTCACTCATACTTTTCTATCTACGTCTAGCAGCATGCAGAAAGAACATCCAGGTGCAGAGAAGGTCGTCTGTACCCCAGCTTCACACCAATTATGCTACAATCAATCATCACCTTAATAGTCATGTGACAATTACTGCTTTGTAGTTTGGCCTCAAGTCTGCTCTGTGCTCTGAGAACTTTTAAGGAGTATGGGCTTGACGGGGATCTATGCGTAGGAATGAAAGTTTCACTCTTCCAGCCTGCCTTTGTTACGTGACTGGACACCGTGAAATCGGCTTTTGTCCGTGTCTCTTCGTAGATTTGATTGAATTCTACTAATTCTCTGACGTCTCTGGCTTATCTTGACCTTTCTGAACAGGATCCTCTGTTCTCTCCTCTCCTTAATTGTATCCAAAGTTGGCTTATTCCAGCCAAATAAGGCCTTGGTTTCTTGGCATGGTCATCCGTAGCTACGTTTTGCTCTGTCTTGATTCTTGATTTTCATGCTGGGGCACACTCCCTTTGAGGCCTGTTGTAACCTTTGTTCAGTTCTGCTCATATACGTAGTGAACTTACATTCATACATAAATTGCTTCTTGAGGTATATACACTTGTAAAAGTTGGCGCTTGCCGCAATCTATAGACTATTTAGCATAAGCAAGCTTCATGATTTCTTTGCCTCTTGCATTTACTTGCATCTGTACACGTTTAAACTAACTAAATATCTTCATCATGTATGTGGCATAAGTTCCTTTATCTTGTCATCAACTCCTTCCACTTGGGCTCAAGGTGTCACTTATCCATATCGTCTTGGCATTTCGTCTCTTGTCAGTATTCTAAGGTTATTATATCTTCTATATGTGCGTTAGTCCGATTTCTTATGATGTCACCATTCATCTTCCTTCATTATCTTCTTTGCTTCTTCGGGTATTTTATTCAGACAATCGTCATATTGCTTAGAATGTAGGTATGGCTTTTTCAATGGATACCTTACTGTCCAGATCTTCTTAGGTGTCGGTATATTAATAGGTGCCATTATACTGATAGGTACTGGGCAGAGCCCATATGCTGCTCTCTGCTCGTTTAACTGCTCTTCATGCGTCACATACTTTGGTGTGAACTCAATAGGTAATAGGAGGGGGCAACTGGAGTGTGGGCTATACTTGACACTTCCTCTTCACTGCAGTTCCTCAGCTTGCATCCTGAATGGGGCATGCAATGTTGGGGAAGCAAAATACCCCCAGCTTGGTGTTAAGACGGATTTATGAACTCTGACCTGGTGGGCAGAGGTCCAGAAGGCCAGCCTGGTTTCTTGGAACAGGGTAACCTTCTGGACAAGGTAGCTTGGTGGCGCTCAAGACTAGGTCTCAGGAGGGGCGAGGGTGACTGAAAGACCTCAATGAGCACACAGAGTAAAGGACACTTAACAATTACTCCCAGTCAGATGTATATACATCAAAAATACAAATACATTTATTCCAAGGCCTTTGTAATTCAACACACAGTTAGAAAATCACAGCAATACTTATTTAAGTAACACAATCCTATCTATACACATATATACAAGACCAGTGGGGTCTAAAGGATGAATGCACCAAAGGGTCCACAACCTAAACAGGGAAGGAAGCAGGCAATGCAAATGGTATTTAGGCCCTTCTGCATCAAAGACAGTCCTAATTGAAAGGCAGTCCAATCCCTAAAATGAGTGGAGCCGATTGCTCAAATGTACTTGCAATGCTGGTACATGCGGTAGTTCAAATGGGTGAAATAGGGTCTTTTATAGGGACTGTATTAGCTCAGGAATGTAGGTGAGGTGATGCAGAATAGGTTCTCACTATTCGAGGAGGGCCTCCATTTGAGGGCAAAGTCGATTCTAAGAGTTTGCTAGTTCGCACTAGCAGTGGAAAGGAGAGGGGCCCTCAGGGGCCCCATTGTGCGTAAAAAACGGATGGATGTGCTAGGGGTCACTGGTTAGGGTTGAAATTACTCACCGACCCCCAGCGAACTCTGGACCAAACGTCGGCAGTCAAGTCCACTTTGGTTGCAGGTTCAAATGCAGCAATCTCGCGGTTCTGCAGCTTTCAGAGACGAAGATACAGCGTTGATTCCTCGATGGGACAGTGGCAATTTCTCCACTCCTGGTTGATGGATCAGGCCTGTTTCTGCTGTAGCAGGCTTCAGGGCAAGAAGGACTAGAGCTGCAATGAACTTGCGAAGTTCGTCACCACGGCTGGGCGCCACGGTAACCGCGTATACTCGGTTCGGGTGCACTCACTTTAATCGAGACCTGGGAACACCAAGTGTACGAAATTTGGTGTGAGAGTGCCGTGAACAAAGAGCTTGTGATGTACCACGTTTCGAGGGTCTCCTCGAAGCGGCGGCGGTGACAGAGCAAAGGTCTTGCATAAGCTGGTCAGCCCTCTGGTTGGCCCAGGGACACTTCCGAGAAGGCTTACTTGCAGGTTCTGATGAAGATGCCGAGAATAGTTGGTCCCACTATTCCAATGGGTCCAAGCATCTTGGCAGACCTTCTAGGACGACCAGATGCAGATGGGTCCTATGGGACGACAGCGGGCTCAGGGGGCCAAACCATCCAGCTGGTCACCACCGGTTCCTCGACTCAGCTTTGTAGTTTCAGGATACTTGGATCCTAGCCTTCGTCAGTGAGAACTCCAGAGATCGACATGGTATGGGTGTTTGGAGCCTTCTCTTATCGAAAGTCTCCATCGCGCCAAAACAAAGAGGACCCAATAGGAGATCTGCTCACATACAGGCATACCATACATGGACCAATCATGGACCATGGTGGTCCCAGGCATTCACAACACTCCAGACTCTCTGGCACCCAGGATGTGTATTGGAACGAGACAGTCCAGCCTACATCCTGGGGGCGCGAACACAAAACATGCAGAAGCCCGCGAAAGCTTGGTGCTTCACGGGAAAATGCATTCCCAAATAAGGACTGACCCGGGTCGGCTGGACCTGGGCAAGGTGAAGGGGCAAGATGGCCAAAGGACAGGACAAAGAACCTTGTGGAGTAGCGTTTACGGAGCCAGGCCACCTATTCGTGCCAAACACAGTAAACACGGTTTACCTGGCAGGAAAGGGTTAAAAAGATGCAAAAAGATAAGCTGCCACCAGCCCTGTCCAAGGCACATCAGCACTTCACCTAAAAAAATCCTTTGTGAGTAACAAGGGCCTTTAGAAATGACAGGAAGAACGAGGTGCATTATACTTACTGTAAGGTACTTTGTGCACTTGCAACATGTTGAAGAAAAGTTGCAACATTGACAAGGACTAAGGGAAACAAAGTCTCCCAGTACTGACTGTCTTTAAGGGCATGTCAGCTTCCTGATAAGAATTGAGCGAAAAGCCCAGGGGAGTGCAGCAGAAGGCTGTGCTCCTCAGGTAAAGACAGACTATGGTGTTTAAACAAAGCAAAAAGTTGGTGGGTACACAACTGGAGGGAAAATTAAACATGAAATGGAAATCTTTCCTAACACTTGGCATGGTTCATTGGATATGCAAGGCTGGGGAACAGAACTGTCATGTTTGCAAAAAGCAGCGGAGAGAGTGCTCAGTGTTTACACTGTGCTGGTTCCTTGGCTCCTCCAAAATGGGTGAGGGTGCCCGTGGGTCAGCACCCTTTGCCCATTATGGAGAGGCCACCACTGGTACATCGTCAATGAATCTGTGCACAGGGTCATTGTAGCTGGAGATTACATATGGTTGACTTTGAAGTTATGCACATGAACTCCATTGTTGTTAATGCAGCAAATTTGAAACACATTAAGGGATCCATAGACATGTCTTACGGTAGAAGAATAAAGGGGGTGCAATTGTAGTAATGGGCAAATGCGTTTTATCATGATAGTTGTGTAGCTTTACTTGCCGATGAGTCCACATATATACCATTGGACCAGGACCCCGCCATGGATATAAAATCTCTCATTAACATTACCATTGAGAAGGAATATAAGCATGATTGGATAGCTGAAAAGACTAAGAACTTTCTATTGAACTGATTTCCGATAACATTTCCATGTTTTAAGGATTGCCCAAAATACAAAAAGATTATTCAAAACCACCATTGAGACCAATCCTGGCAGGGAACGATGGTATCCTGGATTCATTGGCTATATATGTGGACAAAGTTTTACAACCATTGGTTAAAAAAATGTCAACTAACCTGAGGGACACGACCGATTTCCTGAAATGTATACAACATATTGTCAGTCTATCATCTGACTGTTTACTCTTCTCTCTTGACGTGTGCAGTATGTACACGTCCATACCACTTACTGAGGCAATAGAATGGCTACTTTTGTATATGGAGAATGTGGGATGTGAAAAACAGTTTGTCCTAGAATTGATTAAGATCATTTTGTTTAACAACTTTTTTTGGTACCAAGGTAAATTCTATGCCCAAGCTTTTTCCCCTGCATATGCTAATATATTATTGTATGTATGTGAAAGGATCTTTGTATTAGAGAATTCAGAGTGGTCAACTAAGATTTTAATATGGAAGAGGTACATCGACTATATATGCGTGTGGTGTGGCTCTAGACAAGATCTTACAAGTTTCTTCGAATATCTGAATCAAGTGCATCCACGGATAAAGTTAACTTTAGAGGTTGGAAATCCCACCCTACATTTTCTAGATGTACAATTATCCATTGTAGAAGGAACATTCATTACTACAGTTTATCCTAAACCAACTGATGTAAACAATCTGTTACATTTTGCTAGTTTTCACCCAAAACCATGACAAAGAGTTTACCTTACAGCCAGATGCTTAGGTTGAAAAGGATTATCTCTGACTCACAAAAGAAAGTTCAGAATAAGTGAACAGATAAGTGAACAGATTTGCCAAACTTGGCTATTACGGAGAAGTACTGGGTGAGGCAGAAGCACGAGCAGCAACCATCGCCAAGAAGCAACTGTTTAAATCCAAGGAGAAAGCAACCTCTCCATCGATATTGTATATTTCCAAATACTCAAGACAGAGCCACCAATGGGCAATATCATTTAAAAAAAATGAGGAATCTTACACCATGGCCTGATACTCTTGGCTTGTAGCCACTGTAATAATATCTCCAAAGGAGAGAGTATCACACATCTTCATACAGGGAAAAATATATTAATCATAGAATTTGCCACTTGTAGGACAGCAGAGGTAATGTATAATATAAAATGCCTTTGTGGTCTATTATATATTGGACAAACATCCAGGAATGCACGAGAGAGATGGACAGAACACAACATAGAGTGTAATAATTTGAAGTCACTGGTAGCCAAACATTTTCAGGAATTTAGGCACTCCATTGCACAGATGCAATTGACCATACTGGAGGTGGTAAAATACTCCATTAGAGGGGGGGGACTTTAACACCCTTCTATCACATAGAGACAATTGTTTGATACATTTATTAGATACAAATATCCAAGAGGAATGAATGAGGAGTTCCGTTTGAACTGCTTTATCTAACTCTGTACACTTTTGGGCACTATCCTTGCCCAGTGAGACCATGAACATCATGTAACTATAGATCAAAATGCCCCATGTACTAGGGGCACATCCAGATCCATTTCAGCATTAGGGAACTCCATATCCTTTACTGAGCCCCCACAAGAGAATTCTCCTGCTTTCGACCATTGTTATTTTTATGTTGCACGAATTTATCCACATCTTAATTTCACATTCCAGTAATTATTGAATTCCCCAGTTTGTGTTACAGCAGCCATTTACTGTCCCTTCAGCATGTATCATATACATTTCATAAACTCTATTGATTACATTTCTATGTGGTACAGAGGCCAGTACCCATTACTGGGGTTCTCCTCGTAAATCTACACCTATCCAATATGGCACTCAGGTCGATGCCTCGACATGTAACGCTCATCTGAACCACATCACATGATGCAGCACGTGACGGCAGCTTTATACAGTACCACTAGGACACACTAAATACAACCAGTTCTGCGCTTATACAGAATAGAGGGACAGGAGACCCCAAAAGCGAGTGAGTTCCGCCATTACACAGGCGTTAAGGTAAGATTTATACACCCTTAGGCGCAGTTGCCGAAAATCTGGTATATATGGAATATTTTTCGACTTAGCGGGAGGAGTAACTCCATTGTTTCCCGCTTAGAGTACACCCAGACGGGCGAGGAGATTCTACTAAACCCCATGCTGTTTCACATATGGTACAGCGACGAACCAGTTATCCTTAAACACGAACTACATTCCCATGTTACAGGTACAGGTTATCTACTTGTCCGATAGCTCAACAGTGTAAATGGCAGAGTAGACACGTATTACACTCCTGGAATTTCTTTTAATGCTCAGGACTACAGTGTCCCATCACATACCAGCCGACTGAAGATCAGAAGGTAGGCTAGGCCTTATGATGTATACTATTTTGGATCATACTCACTTAAGGATCATTAAGAATGTGGTACACATGCAGAGGAGTGGCCTAATCACAATTCACAACATAGATATCACATAACTTGCGTGGAATTAGTGGCATGCATTTGACATCAGAAGATGTGGTGTGTGGATAGACATTCTCGCCATTGACTGGTAATCTATTATGCATAGTCAACCTATTGGTGAATTAGTAGCTATGGACCCAGAGAGCAGTCACATGATGTATATATGCAGATGTATGAATGCGCTGGGGGTGTAGGTCGCTTGGAAATTGGTGGCAAACTATTGCTGACAGTATTGTGGAGGCGAAGAGTTACATAATTTGAAATCTGGGCCTCGTTTTGTTTTATTGTATACCTATAGAAGTCCACTCCTGAAGCACATGAAAGAATTGCACTACTGTATAAGAAGATTACAAGTTTGGTGTATAAGCCTGACAGAGTAGTCATGATCCAGGATGATTGAAGAGGAGGAAATAGAAAGTCAATCTAGTAACGTTACCGGACAATCTGCAGTGCCCAGGCATAGGAGGATCACCACCCCCACACGGGAAAATAATGCTGGAGACACCCCCCCCCCTCCCGACAGGCTCACAGTATTTGTCAGGTCTTCAGATGTCCCTTCGCCAGCTTTGGACCCCCGGGCCTGGGACGGGTAAAAGTGACTATGCCTGCCCCCATGCCATCTGCTCCGAGGTGCAGCACCTGAGAAAAGAAGTGTGGGCAGGTTTACGCTGCAACCGGTCTGCATGCTGGTCCACCCAGGACACCTGGTGAACCACGTCTTTCAGAGAGTCCCTGGAAAGCTTACTGCCCATAAAGGGAAGCTTGAGAGTGTCAGCCTTCTTGGGGTTGTTGGATTTCCAGTCCCTCAAATGAAGCAGACGATGAACAGAAATGCAAGCACCTATGGCCATGGCGGTGTCCCTAATGTCATCATATGAAAGATCTGAAAGGAGCAGGACTTGACATTACAGATCATCAAACGCTGGAGAGCAGTCTGAGCCGTCTTCCTTCACCTTATGGAGAAGCTGGAAGCCCCAGGAACCGTCTCTGCTGTATATGAACTGTAGACATTGGCCCAGAGTGCTAGATGGGGACTCACGTGAGCTTTCTTCAATGCTGCATTCTCCCTACGGTCCACCGGGTCCCGAAGGGCAGCCTCCTCCGCAGCCATTGAGGAACAGCCCACCAAACTGGCCAGAATGTCATCGACAGCCACTGTGTCTGGGAGAAAGTCCTCATCCCCCTTCAAAGGATAGAGACATGCCATGAAGCATGGCATGGAGGCATGCATGGGGTCCTTCCATTCACGTAGCACCTTAGATTTCATATCCAATATCATTAAAAGCCCCAGTTCCGGAGTGTGCTTATATTGCCCAATCCTCGGGTCACACGCGTACTCCCCCTCCACAGAGTCAGAAATTCCCATGCAGTCCAAAACCTGGGATATCATCCCCTCCACTTCTTCCCTGGACAGATACTTTCCCTCAGCCTCCTCATCGGACTCTGAACCCACAGATGAATGGATGGAAGCAGAGGACGTGGATGGAGAAGAGAAAGATGATGAGATAGAAGAGGAGCAGGCCCTATGCCTGCGCTTACCCTGGACATTCTCATGCTCAGAAATGGCCTGCTTCATAAGAGTCTTGATCTCCTTCGAAGACAAAGAACCACAGCCTTTTTTTCCTGCTGTAAACTGCTGGAGTAAAACCAGTGTGTCTCCCCAGGAAGTGAAACAGGAAGGTTCTATGTGATTTTAACGAAATCATTTCAGACAGGGATGTTTCACTGAAAACCAAAACACTGAAAAAAAGAAATCACTAAATTCTTATTTTTCTATTTGGGGTTCTACCCTGCCCCCAAGCTCCCTGTTGCCCTAGGATTTTAAGTCCACCTCAGTCACCTCCCCACCCATCTTAACTCCTTAGCCCAAAAATCCTTTTTTTTCTCGTTATTATGGTTTGGTAAAAAAAAATACCTCTCTGTAAATGTTGGCAAAATCACTGATACCAACAGTAACCACATAGAAAATGAATGAGGCCCAGATAAGCCGCCCGCCCCAGGACAGGCTGCCACCGAGGAGGGTAAGAAAACCCCTGGTGACACACAGAGGCCCCACCACCAACCAGGCCCTGGAAGAGGGAGGGCCCATTGTGAGGGATTCGATCATCCGCACGGGGGGAGTGTGCTCACCTAGGCTTTTTTTGATGATTTTTTAGGAACTGGAATGGGGCTAAAATGTGTGGGGCTAATTTGCACACATTTTCTAACGCTCGCCACACAACAAACACATAGTCAAGTGTACTCTGGGGGACACAGCCTACAGGTGCAGTCCGCCCTGTCACATTTATTTGAAAGGTGACAGTGAGGGGTGCACAAACACATCCAGAGGAGAAGGGCAAGACCTTCCTCCTCCCAAGGCCAGCCTAAATAAATATCAAAGGCTCCATGTGCTATTGTCTAAGTTCTGTGTGGTGGCAGTGCATACTGATGAGAGTTAATTGAAACAGACCTGCAAATAAGACTGATCACAGAACACTAACACCTCTTTGATATGCAATGTGTCACCTTGAAGCTAGCTCCCAACCCTCTGTACGAAAGGCATTGAATGTCATATCTGAGACAACTGTTTACAGTAGGCAATCTCCCTTTAAGAGGCACGAAGTACGTGCTTTGAGGGAGACAGAAGTCTATTCTCATCACATACTTCAAGGGAGACCGGAGCTTTGATCAAGAGCCACAGAGGGCTGAGTTAACCAGAGGGACACTGATCTACAACAGACAGGAAGATGGGTTGGACAGAAGTCCCTTTCACATGAATAGCAGCCAGTAAACCCTGCAACCAAAAACAGCCTGGCTCTTTCTTTTGTTGATCATGAAAAAGTGAAAGAACCATGGTGGAGGGGGCCTACCTGTCATTATCCATGGGCAAACAGCAGTATAATTCACAAAAGAAGGAGGAATCAAAGAATCCTGTGACATGGAAAACAGGATTTTTGAACTTTGGAAGCAAAAACGGCCTGCACGTGTGTTTGCAAATAGAAACGGCTTTAAAAAGCCACAATGGAAAAAGATATCACTGCTCACAGAGAAATGTCAGGAAAGCAGAACAGGATGTGTGGGTTGACCAAAGCAATGTATACACGTTTCACCAACAAAACTCCAGTGACATTTGAAGAGACAAAAACATGTTCTTGCTGCAAAACTTCACAATGAAAAGCCCCACTCAAGCCGGATGTCACAACTCCCATCTAATAACCTTGCAATAAATTTGGATACTGCCGAAGGTGTCAAAAGTCACCATTCTGCAGACTTGCTGGTAGAAAAGCAGGGACTTCAAGAGAAGGCCATCCTTGGCTGAAGCATGACTAAAAAGGTGTGAATCCTTGTTGCACCCACTTCAGAGCCCACAGTAACTTCAAAGAGACTCATACAAATCTATGATCGAAGGCTGACCCAGGGGAACAGATGGCTGTGGGGGATGAATAAGCCATCCCATTTGCTGACAGAAACACTAATGAATTCATTTTTAGGCATTTTGCGCAGCAATCAGACTGAGGAATAATTTAATTTTCATGCCATTTTTCCATGTAATTTCCAGGCAGTTTTGGGGGTATAAAATGCATCTACCTGTGACTCTGGGAACTGTAATGGCCAGTTAGACTAGGTTTCTGGCTGATCTGAACATGTTACAAATGTGAGAGTGGGTGAAAAGGTGGAAAATTAAATTAGGAATGTGCTTGATAATGTACATATTCCTAACTGTTGTACATTTTATGAAAACAACAAAAATGTGACACATGGCCATGCAACATCATACAGATTTGGGGATCAGCTTATCTAGGTGCCCATGATCAGCTAAAACAGAATATATGATTCGTATGGCAGTTGCTAGTACAATTATGAAGCTGTGATACATAACTTGTTTTTGCCAAAAAGTTTAAAAGAGAACAAAGGAGAGTGACAAATGGGAAAAGACAGATGGTGCTCCCAACCCCTAAACCAATCCTGACTGGGGGCAGAGAAAGAGAGGGTAACAACTGTCCAATCCTAGCAACGGATTATTGCAGAGTACTCCATCTAGATCGTAAAATCAGTGATGTCATTTCTGCCATATAAGGGGGACTGTACTAGGACAGACAGAAAAATCTGGAGAGAAAGGAAAAGGAGGACAGAGAGAAGGCTGCTGAAATGTATCACCTTTGAGAGTGGAGTGACCAGACCCCTTGCCCTATCTTTCCAGAGTGTCCTGAGATGCAGCTGGTTTTCCTGAAACTTAAACAAAGAATTGCTATGTAAGTAGCAATAACACCAGCCATAAATTTCATAAGCCCTTTATTTTTGTAGCGGTGCATCCAATATTTCCCCTTTGGAAACCCCAATTGCCAGTGTAGTTAATCCACCTCCCCATAGAAGAATCTCTTCTTTACCTGTGTATGTTAGTAAATCAATTAATTCCCCCATTGCATTTCACAGGATCCGGATTGGTGGAGTTCGAAGCCAACAATCTTTTTTCTAGTGTTTTTGTTAATTATCTAAAGTGTTGCCTAAAAGAATGAATCCCTTGTGAGCTGAAAAATGAATTTGTCCCAGTGTTTAAATTATGTTTTGCTAAGCGAATTTTCATTTGTCCATGTCATTCCTCTTTGCAGCTGTCATTCTGATCCAAAACCAATTTTATTTTTGTGAGATAAAACCTTTTCCCAGAACCTACCTTTCATTATAAGCCTCAGTGTGAATGAATTTCCATTTGCCACTGCATTTCCCCTTTGCATTTGCTTTCTCCCAAAAAAGATTGTCCTACTTCATTTTTATTTTCCCTGGTGTGCCGATTAGTATTCTCTAAAACTTTGCCTTTCTCCTAAATGTAAGCAGTACAAATCTTTCTAATCTTTCCCCTAGCAATTGTTAGAAATAATAAAAATCCCATTCTTCCATGTTGTTCCAAAAACAGATTTTCACTTTACTTGCTGGCTTCCCAGATTCTGGTGGTGAGCTTCACCCCAAAATCGATTCCCCCCTATATTCCTACTCCTTGCCACTGCCTTCCATTCAAAGGAATCAAGTCCAATTGATGTTATGGGGGGGTGAGTATTGCAGGGGAGAGTGCTTAACTGTAGGTGCTATCACTTTGTGTAGAATTGTTATTTTCCTGTTTTGTCATTAAAACAAAAGCAAGTGTAAAAGTCTATTTCAACCTGGTCACTCTATATAGGATTTTGCATTTGTGTTTCCACAATTTTGGTGGCTGTTGTATGAATATCCTCATTTACATTGAATAATAAATTAATAAAATATCTGATTAATACACACCAGCCTGGTTCCTAGTCCATTGTGACATGGGGTGCTGGTGGAGGTTGGGTGTGAGACTGGTTGGAGGCCTCCTCAAAAGAATCTGTAGTATACTAAAAATAAAAAAAGTGTTTTATTGTGTGCCACATTCACTGTAGGGGAAGGAGTTCCCTGGCTGTCGTGTGCTGTGTAATAAACCGTGACACTTAGGCGTACATGTTGTCACCTCTTACCTTTCCTGTTGCAAAGCACTGTGGTCCTGACCTCACGCATATCAAAAGACTGTTGGTGGGGACCCCAGATTGGTTCTTTAAGGTAGGCTTAGCCTGCACCTATCACTGGGGCCCATTTGGCTTTAAAAGATGGCTGAGCCCATCACTTACTAGATCTTCTGGGGACTTCGAAAGGAGTAAGGACTCTGACCCTGGCTAAAGGTGCAGTCTGCCTTACATCTTCTGCCAGTGAAGGAAGGCCAGGAATTCCAAGAGGGAAGCTAGATCCCTCCCCTAAACATCTCCCAGGGAACAGAGGGAGGTACCGGACTCGGATGACCCATCCAGCAGCTCCAGAACCGGTACCTAGCCAGCACACAGCGTGCCCTGCTAGGTTATGATAGCAAGTTTCCTAGGTGGGAAGTGCCAGAGAGTCTCTGAACAAAGGACAAGGCCGTTGCCTGCAAACACTCTCCTCAGCTTTGGGTCGTCTGCCTTGAAAGGATGCCACAAGCCCTGCGAAGAAGTTAGGAGGAGTGCCACACAACCATCAACGAGCGTCCATCTTCGAGGCAGTCGAGCCCTCTGTTAACATGACTTTCTGAACTCTAACCTAGTGGCCAGAGGTTCATAAGGCCAGCCTAGTTTCTTGGAACAGGGTATCCTTCTGGACAAGCCAGACCAATCAAGGTAGCATTGGCGGCGGTTAAGACTAGGTCTCAGGAGGGGTGAGGGTGATCGAAAGCCCACAATGAGCACACAAAGTAAACAACACCACAAATTACTCTGTCAGGTGTATATATCCAAAAATAAATATACATTTATTAAAGGCCTTTTAAGTCAAACACAAAGTAAATCTTCAGCAGTATTAACGAAAATAACACAACACTCACTATGAAACATATATACAGTAAACATGGCCTAAAAGATTATTATACCAGTAGAGATCCACAACCTGCAAAGAAAGGGGTCACACAGTGCGAATATATTTTAGGCAGTCCTTCAACAATTCAAACCGTAATAATAGGCAGTCCAGTCCCTAAGAAGTGTGGAGCCTTGCGCTCAAAAGTACATTCAGCAACAGAGCACTCGATATGACGGTCAATTCAAAACGCATCTTTTTCAGGGGGCTGAACTGGCTCAGGAAGGTGGGTGAGGTGATGAAGAATAACTTCCACTATTCAAGGAAGGTATCCCCAAGAGGGCAGAGTAGGTTCCAAGAATTAGGAATACCTTGGTAGCAGAGGCTACCTCGATAACGTGTGGCCCTCAGAAGACAACCATGTGTAAAAGTCTATGGATGCGCCAGGGGCCACCACTAAGGGCTGCAAGTACTTACCGACTCTCAGCGTACTCCGGACCAAACTTCGCCAATCAAGTCTAGTTCGTTCGCAGGTTCCAATTCTGCAATTGTGCAGCTCTGCAGCTTTCAGGGGCTGTGTACTGGGAATAATTCTGTGTCGAGACACTGGCGATTTCTCTACTCCTGGTGAAGGGATCAGGCCATTTCCACTGCAGCAAGTCTGAGGGCACATGGGGGCACATCAGCAAAGCACCCACAAAGTTAGTCACCACAGCTGGGCGACACAGTGACCGCGTATGCTCGGGTTCAGGCGTACTCTCCTAATTCCAGACCTAGGAATGCTTTGTGTAACAAACTCAGCGGGAGAGTGCTTTATACCCAGAGCTTACATTCTCCAAAGGTTCAAGTCAAACCTCGAGACAGCAGCGGTTCCCAGGCAAAGGTTTTGTACAAGCTGGCCACATACACTGGGCGGTCCAGGAACACTTCCGAAAAGGCTTGCTTACAGGTTAAGCAGGAGGTGCTGAGAATAGTTGGTCCCACTATTCCAATGGGTCAAAATGCCCTTGCATGCCTTCTGTGATCGATGAGAAACAGGGGGTCCGGTTCAGGATACTTGGCTCCTTTACTATGTTTGGTGTTAACTCAGAAGATCGACCTGGAATGGGTGTAAGGTGCCTTCTCTTATCCAAAATCTCCTTTGCGCCAAATCAAAAAGAAACCAATAAGAGATATGCTAACATTCAGACATCCCAGACATGGACCATTCACGTACCACAGTGGTCCCAGTCATCCCCACACCAGACATCCTGGAACACAGGATGTGCCTTGGAACTAGACAGCTCCAGCCCACATCCTGGCCCCACACACGGCATGCAGAAGCGTGCAAAAGTTTCAGTTTGCGCGGGGATCTGCATGACCAAATAAGGAAGTTCCGGGTCGGCTCAACCTCAGGAAGGCAAAGGGACTAAATGGCCAAAGGACAGAACAAAGGACCTAATGGCATGACCATAGAAAAAGAGTCCAAAATGCTTCAAAAGTAACTGCTGCCACCAGCTCTATCCTGGGCACACTTGTACATTCACAGAAAATCCTTGGAGGGTGTCGGACCTTAAAAATGAAAAATGTACCCCAGCACACTGTCCTGTAAGGTACATTGTGCACTAATAAAATGTTACTAAGAAGTAGCAACAAAACGGGCAGATTACAAAACATGATCATATAGTGATCATGATACATACAAAAATGGAGAACCCTCTAGGAACAGACAAGCTTTAGTAACGTTTATGAACAAATATACTAAGTCTATTGTAGAGCAATCTCTGTATCCATACTAGTTTTCATTTTTTTCTTCTTTGTAATGTCTTTGATATTTATTGTTGATTATGATATGGTCTTTGTATTTGTTTCCCTTTTTTAGAGAAATGTATTTCTTACTGTGTTTGAAGAAATTATTACCAAGTTTTGTTTAATTTACTGTTTTGAATTCCTTTATTTTATTTTTTTCATTAATAAATGGTCAATATCTTTCCAGACATATCTTTGATGTTTTCTTACCTCTGACTCTATATATGAGCACAAAGCATTTATTGGGTAAAAATAAGTAAAACAAGGAGAGTAATTTTTTGTCTGACCATAGTGTGGATTGCCCTATTTTGTTTATTCTTTTTTTACCAGCTCTGTCCTGGGCACACTTGTACATTCACAAAAAATCCTTGCAGGGTGTCAGACCTTAACAATGAAATATTTACCCCAGCACTGTACTGTAAGGTACATTGTGCACTAATAAAATGGTACTAAGAAGTAGCAACAAAGTCAAAAGACTAAGGGAAACAAAGTCTCACAGTACTGACAGTCTTAAGGGCATGTCAGTTTCCCCATAACAAAATGAGCAAAAGCCCAGCGTAGTACAGCAGAAGGCTGGGCTCCTCTGGTAAAAGTCAGGCTAGAATGGTCAGACAACAGCAAGAAGTTGGGAGGTTCACAACTGGAGGGAAAATTACCCATAAATGGAAATCTTTCCTAACACCTTTGAACTGCAACTGGCTGCACCACTGACTGTTGTCACGCTGCAGTCACTAAAGCCATCCGAGATGCCTCGACCAGCGTTCCAGATCCGCCAAACAGCACAGAGACAACAATTCTTGACTCCAAGCAGCCGTGTAGGCCAGCCTGCAGCCGTCCGTCCAGCCTCACTTGCCCAACTGCCTGCCGCTTAATATCCGCAGCAGTCTCCAGTGCTGAACTCTGTCGCAGGAGCTGCAAAATGTCCTGGAACCAACTACATGCTGTCAAGGATCAAGGTCATCTCAAGCACCAGGTGCATTGTGGTTCTGCCCCACTGGTCCTTCTCCGAAGGCCCCTCATGACATTTACAACCCCTTGCTCCTTTGGTGCTGAAACCAAATAACCGTGGACAGTTAAGACTGATCGCTTTATTGATTACACTCCTGTCGGTATCCAGAGTGCATCCCTTTCCTTCATGAAGCTGTCTGTCCACTGTGTTCCTTTACAGGGTGGGTTGTATTTTGTGTTGTGCTAGAACTGTAATAATAATAAAATAGATATGTTTATACAACCTTGACTGGGCAGTCCATTTTTGTCATTGGTTAAAAATTGTATTTTCGCTGTACTGCAACTAATCAACGATCCACAATCTTGCTGTTCCATCTACATTATGAAAAATTGGACAAGGAGGTTTATAATTGACTTGTGTTCCAATCTGTTCGGAGCCCTTCGGGTGTACTAGAGGTGTGTGGCTGATTGATGGTTTAGAAACCGATATTCATCCCCGGAAAACTGGTGCCACCAGAAGTCATAGTCATGCCATGGAAGTCCGACTGCGCACAGGCATTGCCGTAGAAAACAGCCCAAATGCAACGGTAGCTGGGATAAAGGGACCGCACATCGAAAACGGCAAAAGCCACCAAGCAACAAGATCCCAAGCCCTGCAGGAGGTATGTTCCATTTCATCAAAGCAGTAGAGCAGTACAAAACTTTTATAATATGTTGATGATAATCTCCAACATAGAGAGGAAGTTCAATTTTGTCACTTCCAGCAATTAAAACACAAAGTCAAGTGTATAAATCACAACGAAAGAAACATATAAGGCATTTTACATTAGATAATGCCAATGTACTTGGATTTTTCTAGTGTTATATCTGCACGTCAGTGTATGAATCCTTTAATAGCCACTCAGGTGCCAGCGAATAGAAAAATCCAACAACTTGTACTGTGAACACACAACACTTAGATTATAAAGGCACCTCTAAACGAAGGGTCCTTTCAAAAGGATCTAAAACTAAGTGTAGACATATGACATAATATGATGTCTAGAGTTTTTAACACAGTCTATGACAACCATTCTACACATAGATCTAAAAAACACATGAGTCCTGCTCATGCTATATCAGAGTCGACCGGTTTCATAACCATATCTCATTCTGGTTATCTTCATCAGGACTTTTGTTTGATAAGGTCTTGATTGCCTGTTCTGGGAACGCTGTCTTGCGCCCTTACGTGTGTATTCCTATTCCACACTTTACTGTGGACCATCACTGCTCAGGAAACATCTTGGAGGAAAGTGCACCAGATAGCACATTGCCCATTTAAGTATTAGCTTATATACAATCTTGGTTTTATTCTTTCAGATCAAGGCATAAGCATGGATCCCGGTAAAGTTGAAGCAGTCACGCAATGGCCCACTCCGGCTTCACTCCTCGGTATTGTGAACGCCACCGCCAGTAAAGGCGTGTTCCCAGTACCAAGTACCAAGATTGTATATAAGCTAATACTTAAATGGGCAATGTGCTATCTGGTGCACTTTCCTCCAAGATGTTTCCTGAGCAGTGATGGTCCACAGTAAAGTGTGGAATAGGAATACACACGTAAGGGCGCAAGACAGCGTTCCCAGAACAGGCAATCAAGACCTTATCAAACAAAAGTCCTGATGAAGATAACCAGAATGAGATATGGTTATGAAACCGGTCGACTCTGATATAGCATGAGCAGGACTCATGTGTTTTTTAGATCTATGTGTAGAATGGTTGTCATAGACTGTGTTAAAAACTCTAGACATCATATTATGTCATATGTCTACACTTAGTTTTAGATCCTTTTGAAAGGACCCTTCGTTTAGAGGTGCCTTTATAATCTAAGTGTTGTGTGTTCACAGTACAAGTTGTTGGATTTTTCTATTCGCTGGCACCTGAGTGGCTATTAAAGGATTCATACACTGACGTGCAGATATAACACTAGAAAAATCCAAGTACATTGGCATTATCTAATGTAAAATGCCTTATGTGTTTCTTTCGTTGTGATTTATACACTTGACTTTGTGTTTTAATTGCTGGAAGTGACAAAATTGAACTTCCTCTCTATGTTGGAGATTATCATCAACATATTATAAAAGTTTTGTACTGCTCTACTGCTTTGATGAAATGTGTTCATATATTTCTGTTTAGTAAAACCACTTTCTCTATAGATCGTGATTGAGTGTGATGATAAATTTATAAATTCACGGTAAGAATGGAAACACAAACCTTGTTATAGGTATAAATAGATTTACCCTGGGTGTTCTAGGAGGTATGTTCCAGCCATACACGCTCAACCGGGCTCCAAGCCCTGCAGGGAGCCCACATCTTACCCGGAACACGCTGTCACCCCGCAGGAGAGGCCACCACGGAAGACTCAGCAACAAAGATTCCCATAGGCCAGCTCCAGGAAGAACCAGTCCCTGTCGGAGACAGGAGAAAAAGAACTAGTGAATTGTGGGTAAGTAGGATGTTTATACCTCAGAGAGAGAAAATAAGTTCCTGTATGGGAGGCCGGGCAAGTTTTAAAGGAAAATCGGGTGCTTACAGCGTTTATTATGAAGCTGGGGGCTAATATCTAGTACGTTTTACTTTTAAGCAGGTCGGCTGTCACGGGAACATTTTTCGTCAAGTAGAATCCTCCACCTTTGGTGGGTTCTGATATAAGGCGCCTTTTACAGTGCTGGTTATTGGGCCGGCTCTCGACGGATCTGAGTTCTGGCACCAGATCTGGAGCCGGATCCTGGGATCCGGCCAGAGTCAACCGCCCAATCCCATGAACTGCGCTGGAATACGACGGCAGCATTGCCTTTTACCGCGGCTATGGCACTGGTTTGTAATGCACAATGCTCTCTAACATGTACAACTGATTCCTTTCAGTTGTACATGTAGCAAGCATTATGCATTACACACCAGTGCCAAAGCTGGCGGTAAAAGGCAATGCTGACGTCGCGGGCGCTTTTCTTTTTTTTTTTTATTTTTTAAGTATTCCAGCATTGCTGGATGTCCACTACGAGCCCCGCCCCCTCTAGACGACGCCCCCTCGGGCACCGCCCCCCCCCCAAACTCCTCCCCCATCCCGGCCCTAGTGTTGTGGGATCCCCCACCAAACTTTTTCCATTTCCACCACTGGCCTTAGATAGCCCAACTATCAGCAAGCACTGCCTCTTACTGTAAATGGGGCACCATATTGCTGCCACCATAAGTGGAAACCTCCTCCCATAGGAGACCGCTTGGGCACCACCGCCCACTAGTGGATAACTTGTCCAATTTGTTAGTGACACCACGACGTATTTTTAGACGCCAGGCCAGTGTGACTCGTAGACATATCATACACACGCGCGAGAACATGTCATCTCTCCACAACGACTCGCACATGGAAACTCTCCCTACTTAGAAGAGCGACCGTGGGAGTCTGCCGCGACATTCCGCCTTTTGCAACTTATTCTCACTATCGTATAGAGGAAGACCGCGGCCCTCCATCTGGGGGGCGTGGCTAGCGATACCAGATGGGAGGTGCGTGCAGAGCATACAAATTAGCAGGACAGCCGCACGGGTGCATGTTCCGGGTAGCGACAGGCAAGCGTGAAGAACTAACGATTTAGAAATAAAAAGTATTACAAAGAACACATCCTGCTCCAGGGCGATTCACTGACACGAGGCAATCAGGCCAGTGCAGACCAGACAGGGCAATCTTTCTAATGTTTGTACTTTAGAATAGTCCCGGATCGTTCCACTATAGGATGCAAGCCAAGGGGCAGATACAAAGCACCACCTGTCTTAAAGTCGCCCTTTTGGGTGTCACATCTTTAAACACACATACACGGTGTTGCATCGCTGTATTTGAGCTCATGACCAACGTAGCGCAAGAAGTTGTTTCTTAAATGACACCCTGACACGGCCAGCCATTGGTTCACTGTACAACAGGCATAATAGTGTTCCTTCCCCTATCCCACCACTCATTACATTACTCCCCGTTTACCCCTCCCACTTTCACCCCCCACCCACTTACTTACTTACTTACTTTTACTCCTCTATCCCGCATTCTCTTACCCTTTTCAGCCACGCTTCTTTCTCCTGGCAAAGAAAAGGTGCGATTGGTCTGAGCTACCAGCTGCTCACCCCGGTGCTGGGGAAGCTGGACGGGGTGGAGCAACCAAAACATCCCAGGCCACGACGGCAGCCCCGCCTCCTACCCAAGCACCGCCCCATCAAGCAACAGGTAGCCAGATACAACTGTCTAGACACGGCCCCCTTCATTCACTCACAAGGGAAAGCCACGCCTATCGAGATATCTCCTCCTACAGCTGGTTTAATCGTGGCAAGCAATCCCCACTTAAGCGACGTGCACGGCATTGCTCGAACTGAGCTGCCATCTTGAAAGCGACGATTCCTTTCCTCGCAAGGGACCATTTCTGGCGATTTTCAGCCTCGTTGCTTCTAAGATATTTTGTAAATTTGTAAGAGCTGTCAGCATCTGACTCTTTTTTTTGCATATTTATTCTTATCGATTTTTTGGGTGGGAGCATGATATGATAGCGTTTTTAGTCTGTGCTAAAACATTGAGAAGGAAGAGAGATGTTTTATTGATGTTTGGTCAGGTGCAGCCACACTGGGCTAAATGGTTAGTAGAGTGTAGCTTGTCACATGTGTTAATGGCAGGAAACAGTGTTTGCTGTTTTCATGCTGCATGATGACTATTTACCATAGCTCTCAACTCACATGCTTTGGAGGTTGTCATCTGCCTTCTGAACAGCGGACCCACCCGCCAAGCCTCCTGCACACCCATTCACTTCAATGGGCTCTCACTCGCCTGTCGTGTCCGGCCTGGACACAGTTAACCCGGCGTGATGAGACTACCAGGGTCGGACTGGGACAAGAGATAGGCCCAGACACCCAGAAAAAAGTGGCCCACTCCTTGCTTCAAAAAGGTGGCCCATCCCTTGCCTCACGACCCTTGACCTCTGATGACATCACCGGAAGTGATGTCATTTGACCCCACCGCAAAGTGACATCCTGGGAAGCGATAAAACACGACCTTTCACCCCTTGACAAAACAGGAAGTGGCATCAAATAGCATTGTTCCTAAGTACACTACGAAAAATATGGTTATGATTTCACTAATATGATATACATTTCATACAAGAAAGGATCACCATATGTATCATTAATATCTATGTGTATAGATGCATATTGTCAAATTACTGTGAATGCAAGCAGACGTCCAAGGCCAAATGATAATGATAATGTTACTGTACAGCACTTAAGCTTAAGCTCTTTTTATAGAACAAATATGCATACAATATCACCCAGCCTGTGTTGGTACTCATTTAT
The DNA here is from genome assembly GCF_040938575.1 of Ambystoma mexicanum. Lineage (NCBI taxonomy): Eukaryota > Metazoa > Chordata > Amphibia > Caudata > Ambystomatidae > Ambystoma > Ambystoma mexicanum. Next base: position 644,041,887 of record NC_090925.1, on the reverse strand, counting down.
CGACATAAGAAGGATGAAAGGCTGAGATGGCCTTGCTGGGATTCCAACCAGCAGCTCACATACACATCGCAGCAGCGAGCGTTCAAAGCAAGGTAACATCTGTTACCTTGCTTTGATGAATTATGCCGTTGCAGGGTTTTTTCCCCCAAAATATATATATTTTTTAAAAAAGAAATACATTTTTTGTTGTTGTCCAAACCGGCTCAGGCATGGCCAGAAACCGGCCCCAATTCCCAGTCTGAGGCGTTGGGCAGAAAGAGAAAGTAAAATAAAGAGTTAAGAGTGCATTTCTCCAGCTCTGTGTCCCTCATTTTGGAGCTGCAGCACGCTAGAGATCTGGGAAGGGGCACACATACATTCTCATGTAGAGGGACAGGAAAACTGGCAACGAGGATGGGATTACAACACCTCCTTCTCACATAGAAAAAAAGAGAGAGAAATACAGCAAGTGGTGAACACCTGTAAGTCTTTCAATACCATGCAGAACTGAGGGTGGCTGATTACAGCAAGATGTTGGTGAATGAGGAGAGAGATGGTCAGAGGCGAGCAAGTGATGCATCTGATGACAAAGGGCCCAGTGCAGCTGCATTTCCGTGGAGCAGGCCCTTTTGGCATGGGTGATCACCAAGCCCTGGCACCCAGCTGCGAGAGATGGCTACGAAGATAAAAGAATTACATGGCCACCTATGATGAAAGGGTTCTAGACAATTTTGCTTGATTACTTATCAACCAGGTTGGTGACCATGTTGAAGACCTCATACCTACATTCCCGCCAGATGAAGTCAAAATGTATGAGGGGCTCAAGGAGGCGCTATGTACATATTTCGACCCTCAGCGCAACATAGACCATGAAAAGCACACCTTCAACACGGCCTGTCAAATGTCTGGTAAATCCATGGACGCATTTGCGACACGATTGCGTAAGCTGGTGGATCATTGTGACTTTCATTAATTCTCGAATGATGAGACCATCAGGTTAAGGATTATCAGAGGGTGTTTGTCTTCCACCTTCAAGAGGAAATCACTCCGAGAACCGTTTCCCCATGCCACCATTCTCAAATGGCACAGAAGGAAGCAAGAGCAGGCTCACAAGCCACTCAGATGGAAACCAACAAGGGACTAGTGAAAGAGCAAGTGTACTACATCAACCAAAGTGGAAGAAACAACAGCAGTGGCAATGCCCTGATGAGAAGGTATGGCGCTGCCGGAAAATGTTACAGGTGTGGCTTGCCGTTTCCCCATGAGGAAGGAACAAAGTGCCCTGCTTTTGGAGAGAAATGTGCCAACTGCGGGCGGCAAAATCAAATGGTGAGAGTTTGGAATGTGCTGCTAGACAGGAGACAGGTATGTGGTCCTAGCGGGACTCGAGCAGAACACAACCCACGCACCCAAGGATCCAGGTGTAGATCCTTATGCGAGAAGAGACTTGGTCAGCCGTGTTCGGCAGATCACCAGACACTCACTGTTGCCTTTGCCATAGCAAGCGGGAAGTCTCCATGAATATGAATATCAGATGACTGAAGTGGTGACTGGCCCAGAAGAAGATATTGGGGGTCATTACAAGTATGGAGGTAGCCATGCCGCTATTAGCAGCATGGTTACCCCCATACCTCGTACCGGGCCCACGTTCCCAGAATGGGAAAGTACCGGGCCATTCCGACCTTGGAGGGCCCGGTAATTCCCCTTCCCGGGAACCCAGACCTGGTACATCCCCATTCCCATTTGAGCCCCAATAGGGCTCAATGGGAATGGGGAGGATGCAAACAACAGGCGCGTTAATGATGGGCCCGTTGTTTGCATCCTGGTCTGCTCGTGGGACCCGCTAAGGACGCCTGGCAAAACCAGGCGTCCTTAGTGGGTCCCGCGAGGAGACCTCCTAATGGTGTGGTAGAGGGATAACGGGGCCGGCATCTCTACCGGCCCTGTTATCCCTCTACCGCATACCTCGTAATGAGGCCCATTGACATTAAAGTGTGTCAACACCCTGCCAAGTTTGTCATTGACACGGGGGCCACACTGAATATGCGCATATCAGAATTTTGCAAGATGCCACTTCTGCCGAAATTGGAACCGTCAGAACTGAAGGTATTTCAGTGGGCCACCCGAAGGCCACTTCAGATCCATGGAAAGTTCTCGACACAACTGAACTACAAAGTGAGACTGGCAATGGCAGAGCTGCATATTCTTCAAGGAGAAGTCCTGGGAAACAACTTGCTAGGCCGACCTATGGTCCTTGAAATTAAGATCGCTGCCTTGATGTACACAATGCAGCTCGAAATCCCAATGATGCAATGATTTCCAGACCTTTTCAAAGAAATCCGGTGCCTGAAGGGAGAACCAGTCACCCTTCACATAAACGGGTCAATACCTCCAGTGGTGCAACATCTCCGGCGGATACCCATCCCCCAGCAACCACAAGTAGACAAGAGATCAAGTGCCTGTTTAAGGAAGACATTATAGAACCGGCATGTGGTCCCAACCTGTGGGTCTCGCACGTTGTAGTTGTACTCAAGCAAGGGTCCTTCTAAAAATGTGTCTGTGCGTGGACATGTGCCAGGCGAACAAAGCCATTGAACGAGAAATACATCCTGGCACGCATCTGAATGACATTATTAGCATGCTCAACGGAGCTAAGCTATTCATGAAACTTGATCTATATTAAGGATACCACGAGATACAGCTAGATGAAGAATCACATTACATAACCACTTTTGCTACTCACAAAGGGTTGTTTAGGTATGAGCGGCTAAACTTTGGGATATCGTTGGCTGCTGAAATTTTCCAGGAGAGCATTAGGAAGGTAATTCGGCTCATAAAGAATTGTTTCAAATACAGCAATGATATTTTGGTCTTTGGAGTCGATCTTGAACAACATGATGGGGCGCTACATCAGGTGTGCAGAGCTCTCTCTCAAGCGGGGCTGATGTTAAATGTTGACAAGTGCGCATTTCATAAAAAGAATCTCAAATTCTTCAAATATGTGTTTTTGCAAGAGGGGATGAGTCCTGATGTGGGGAAAATGACTGCAACTGAAAAGCTCTCGCCTCCGCAAGATGTGATTGATGTACAGTGATTCGTGGGGATGGCTAACTATTGCAGCAGATACCTGATGGACTTTGCTAGAATAAGTGCATTGTTGAGAGAACTCACCAAGAGAGCGGGTTTTAGTGGGATCAAACATGCAAAACGGCTTTCGCACAGATCAAGAGAGACATTAGTTCTGCTGAGTGCATGGCCTATTTTGACCCTGCTAAATGTACTAAATTGACAGTGGACGCAAGCCCAGTAGGTCTGGGAGCCATTTTTGCACAGCACAAACACAGCAGGGACAGCCCCAGAGCCACTGTTCCTTATGCCTCCAAATGTCTGCCAGAGATCGAAAGAAAGTACTTGCAGCTGGAAAAAGAGGGATTGGCCGTTGTTTGGGCGTGCAAGCATTTTCAGATGTTCCTACTGGGAAAACCATTCACAGTAGTGACTGATCACCAGGCATTAATCACGATTTATGGAAAAACTCAGTGTAAAATGCGTCCTAGGATTGAAAGATCGGGGTTGAGATTGCAGGACTTCAATTTCACCATTGTCCATGAGCTGGGAAAGGAGTACAATACGGGTAATTTCATGTCCCGGCACCCGCTTGTGAAACAAGACCGAAACCCATCCATGGCGGAGGAATACATCAACTTCCTCACACAGCAAGGACTCCCAAAGCCGCTTATGACTCGCATGGTGAGAGACCACACTATGAGAGACAGGATACTGCAGAAAGTGAAGGATCTTATCACGTTGCGAAGATGGAGGGACAGTGAACTGCGACACAGACAAGGAAGCCAAGAGACCTGGAAGCAAGAAATGCAAGCCTTCAGACAGGTGAAAGATGAGTTATCAGTAACGGCCGAAGGCCCTGTGATGTGCAGGAGTCAAATCATCATACCTGTGGACCTACGAGAGCAAGTAGTGGACCTGGCACACTAGGGGCATTGAGTAATGGTAGCCACTAAATGGCAAATAAGAAACACCATGTTGTTCCCAGGGATAGACTCAATGATAGAAAACACTGTAAAGAAATGTCACCTGTGTCGTTGCACATCAAATCCCAGCAATCCGGAACCTCTCAGAATGTCATAGCTGCCATAAGCTCCATGGACCCATGTGGCGGTTCACTTTTTTGGACCATTTGGCGGGGGAAAGTACTGGACGATGCTAATGGATGAATTCTCTCGGTTCCACCTTGCACAAATGATCTTGTCTACATCAGCCAGCACCATAATTCCGCAATTAGACATTATATTCTCCGCGTGGGGCATTGCAGACACGCTTAAGTCAGACAATGGGCCTCCACTCAGCAGCCTGGAGTTTACTCGTTTCACGAGCCACATGGGCATACGTCACCAGAAAATCCCGCCGCTGTGGCCGCAAGTTAACGGAATGATCGAGAAATGTATGGAGAGTTTGAAGAAAGTACTGCAACAGAATGAGCGGAGTCTGATGTCACTAAACCAAGCAGTGTGCAGCATGCTCCGGGATTACCAAAACTCACCACATGGCACAATGGGAAGATGCCCCTCACAGTCAGTGCTCCAAAGAAAGGTGAAGACGAGACTGCTCCACAGAGAAGAGCCCCGGGAGACTGACCTTGCAAAGCTCCAGGCTGAGGATGCAACCAGAAAGCTTGAAATTAAAAGATATGCTAATGAGAAGCAGGGGGCACAGTCATCAATGCTGCAACCAGGGGACAAAGTTCTTGTGTGTCGAAAGCAAGAATGGAATCAGAGTCAAGATTTGATCCCGGTCACCTAGTCATCACGCAGATCAAGGGGCCTATGGTAACAGCCCGATTCCCAGGCAGGGTGATCACACGAAACGTGTCAAAGTTCAGGCTTTACCAAGAAAGAGAGAATGAAGTCGAGGACGAGAAGACGTGTAAGGAAGATAGCAGAGAAAGGGATGAGAATGACAAGGAGGTGGTGACAGAGAATGGGCAGCCTGTGGAGAGGTTGACAAGACCGAGACGATGCATTACACAGCCTGTGACACTGATTGAGGAAATATGAAGGCATGCGCGAAGGAAGTTTGCTGTGTTACGCAGAAAGAGAAAGTAAAATAGGAGTTAACAGTGCATTTCTCTGGCTCTGTGACCCTCATTTTGGCGCCGCAGCGCGTTGGAGGCCTGGGAAGGGGCAACCACACATTCTCATGTACAGGGACAGGAAACAGCCAAAATCAAAATTGGGTGTTTTCACCCACCTTAGTGACAAAAAAGCTGAGAGCTAGGTCTTTACTCAGAAACAATAGGAGTGCTGGGCCCTGCAGCCCTCTGCTTGTTTCTGAGTACAGTCATCAGTCAGCCCATGTAGCGGAAGGCACAGTTACACGGGCTGCCTGCAGGTGTTAGTACTTCGGTTTAGAAAAAAAGAAAAGGCGTTGCCTTATTTCTATTTTTCTAATCCAAAGTGCTGACACCTACAGGCAGCCCGAGTAATTGTGCAATGCTTTGGCTAAAAAGGCTGCCTGAGGTTTTGGTGTGGCTGGGACCAATCGGGGGTGGACCCCAGCAGGACTTTCTTGGGAGCCCTTTCCGGAGCCTGCTGGGGCTTGACCGCGGCTCGCCCAGGCCCACTTAAAGCCCGGGTACCTGCACTTATTATTTTTAGCCGTAATGAGGGCCGGGACTTCTCAAATCCCGAGGAGAGTACCGGTATTCATTGCCACTGCCCCTTATTGGCTCATCCCAGCTCGACGTTCACTCTTTCTCAAAGTGAGCTGCTCTACCTGGAGTGTTGCTTTGTGTCAACAAAGCATTACAATTAGGGCAATTAGAGGTTGATAGCCCAGGCACAGGGGTGCCTTAAGGGGGACCATTTATCCACTAAGAGGTGTGAATGGCGGGCGGGGGGGGGGGGGTAGAGGGGTAATAAATGGCAGGGAAGCATGACATTGCATGGATACACATTAAGAGGCGACATTACAATGCATTGCATTTTCTTTAACTGTGAATACAATTAAAAACCCATTTCCTTTCCCTGTGAAAACTGTTTTAAAAACATACACACCGTTCTACAATTTTGGTGTGATCTTCTAGTCAGGATGGGTTAGATATGGCTATAATCCTAGTTTTGCTCCACGTGTTTCTTAAATGATTTATTTAATGTCAAGTTAGTGTTTTATGCAATTTGTGTACTTTTAAATACACTGCTATTACATTTAATCTTTTCAAACCCACACCTTAACACATACTTATATTAACAACAGATGGGAACATATGTAGCCAAGAACGTAAATCGCGACTTGGCTCAATTCCTGGCTTCACCCCTTAAGCAAAGCGTGCGATCCTGAGCAAATCATTTACTCTCACTGTGTTTTTTTAAAACAAATTGCAAGTCCTAAGAAAAGAAATCCTCCCTAAAGATGGGCCAGATTTAGGGGTCATTTTCCAATCTCCCAGAGTGATAACTGGAAGAGTAAATACTATGTGTAAAAGATTATGCATGTTTTTTAACTTCATTTGCCATTCCAGGTGATTTTCAAGCTTCTGACTGGCCTGTGTGGGTACCCAGAACAAAAGGTGGATGCCCACACCCCATCACGCAAGTGTTAGGGAGAGTGGTTCTCTCTCTGCATTTAGAAGGGGAAAAACATGACCCCCTTCAAACCGTGAAGTTAGTGTGGTATCTTGCCCTCAGTAAAATCTGCACAGCTACTTTCGGATGATCAGGTTTGAAGCCACGTTACATATCTACAAGTCTGCAAAGCAACTCATTGGGACCATCAGCTTTAAAGCTAAGTTGTACACCTATCTGCTCGCTGCTTAATGTATGCAGCCACCCTTTGCCCCTCAGCAGGTTTCAGTGGGGATTGCGAGAGTTAACAGTATTTGTGCCAACAGAGGCAAATTCAGTCTGTGATCAATGCACATCTTTAAGAGGTGACTGCATTAGGCTGTCAGAATCACCATTATACTGAGGTATTGGTTGGAATCACTTATTGCAATTGGTCATTGTGCCAGGGTCCCAATGCCCAAGGTCAGAACAAAGGGACTTGCACAGAGAGAAAGAGGGTGAAAATATGAGGTGAGTGGATTGAGAGACAAATAGAAAGTGATACAAATAGATAGTGAGACACAAAGAGCAAGACACACAAATGAAGTGAGACATATAGAAAGCTTCATGACTGGTTGAAAGGATGGGGAATTTGAGTTCGGGGAGACGCTCAAGAGACATTTTTGGACCTCACAGGGTCTGAGCCCTGGGCCACTTAAAGCCTAATGTGGCCAGTACCTGCACTTCTATGTTTTCATTTAAAACACTGTGTGCCACTCTGCTTACTTGTGAGGAACCGAGCTCAATAACAATAACTGATTTATTTCAAATTCGACATATTCACCCCCTGCCTTAAGAGAATAACACCCCTGGATCTAGTGTCCCATAACTCATCATTTATTTTTCTCAATACTCTCTTGTTCATTGCATTGCATTGTAAGTACTAGGAAGAGGATGAGTAGGATATAACTCTCAACCCATTTAGTCCACTGGGAGGGTGAAAACAAAGAATGTCACTTTGGGGAAGGCAGAGCCCATTGAAGTGAATGGATATGTAAAGGGCTTGGCGGGTGAGAGAAATGATAACAAGGCGGGTGACACTCACCAAAGACACAAGTTTAGAGGTATGGTGGGACTACAGACGGGTGGCGCGCCAGCTGCAGCACATGCTGCATTCTATATTTGGGTGCAGATTAGGATGATTTGTGGGCCTGGAAGAGATGCACTGTCCAGGCTTTGCAACCATATCCATGAGTGAGGATGCCAGGCGTTCCTGATTTTTAAGGACAGTTCCTTATTATGTCTACAACTGCTTCCTGTCCCCGAAGAGTACCCCATTGAGTCCCCGATTTTGCCAATAGTTAGAAATGTTCACGTGGAAACAATAGTTCTGTCAGCTTGAACAACACAACAGCATGGTCTGTAGGGAAGGCATGTCTTTCCCCTCGTCATTAGTTGTTTTCCCCCATTGGCATGTCCCTCCAGTTCGGAGCTCTTTTCTTCTGGCCTGTATTGCTGCCATGCCTTGCTCCAGATTCTGCCTCCTCTCTCACATCCTCTGCTATTTTTTCCCATTGCTTTTCCACCTGTTACTCCCTACTATGAATTTGCTGCGTCAAGATTGTCACAGTGGGCCTCATTACGAGCATGGCTACCCGGGTACCGGGTACCGGGTCTTGTTTCCTGGAATGGGGAAATACCGGGCCATTCCGACCTTGGTGGATCCGGTATTTCCCCATTCCAGGAACCCGGACCGGTACATCCCCATTCCCATTTCATCCCCCATAGGGCTCAAGGGGAATGGGGAGGATGCTAACAATGGGCCCGTTAATGATGGGCCCCTTGTTAGCATCCTGGTCTGGCAGCAGGTCCCGCTAAGGACACCTTGTTTTACCAGACGTCCTTAGCGGCACCCACCAGCAGACCTCGTAATGGGGTGGTAGAGGGATAACGGGGCCGGCAGCTCTACCGGCGCCATTATCCCTCTACCGCATTCCTCGTAATGAGGCCCATTGCCTTTGTTTCGAAACCAACATGTCTACGTCTATTTTCTGGCGAATGCTGAAGAGCGCCTGCACACAATGCTGCTCTGTCCCCTTTCCACTGCATTTACCTTACCATGTCGGGGAGCACCTCTATGACTTTGCTGGGGTTCGAAAATTAGGATTCTGAAATACTTTTACTGGAAGCCATTCACAAGCTCACAATTAAAGAGTATGTTTTACAAAGTTCTTAATTCACTAAAATGCTTGGAAAATGTGCATTATAAGTTCCAGTGGCCCTCGTCTAGTAACCGGCTGTGTAGATCGCTGCTCATAACTTACTTAGTGATGCAAAGTTTTAGAGATCCCCCAGATTGACTTGATAAAAATATGGGAACCTTAAATGAGCAACACCATTGAGAGGCAAGGCTCAGTTCATCTGTATTTCATGAGACGCACTATTCTTAGAGAGGCACAGCTCCACCCTACTCTTGAGGCCCAACCAGACTGAAACACGTGTCTGGGGTTGCTGTTGGTACTCTTGTCCAGAGGAGAATTGCCTGGTATTTCGGTGCTGGACTTCCCCAGGGCAGGGCAAAGACTGATATGTTTTGGATATTTCTCCTCTGTGAAAGATAGTGAGCTAAAGTCTGGATAATGCAATCGTAAACTGGCCTAATGTCCGGCAGAGGGACTCCCAGTAGCCCCCTCATTTTTTGCATAATTTACAATATAACGCCAGCAATCACCCTGAATAAATAAAACCCACTAGATAATACATTAATATACTGCAACAGTTAGAGGATTAGTACCTCACAAGGAAACAGACAAATGGCTAAAACAAAACGTACTCTCACCAGGGCGCATGCTACTCCTGGTGTACTGACCCATATTAAATGCATGAAAGCTGTCCTACATCCTACCAGTCCAGCCTGTTATGTTGCCCTGTCATTTTAACGAATGAAAAAGTTTCGAATGGCAAGCTTTCAAATTTTTATTGTCAAAATGCCATTCTTTCGAATGACAATTTCTTTGAAAAAAATTCGAAAGTGCCGTCGACATGGGTTAGGGTTAGGGTTGGGTTTGTGGGTGTTGAGGGGGCTGGGGCGGAACCCCCCTCAATATACACTAAAACCTTGAAACGTTACATGGAGCTGTCCAGTGCTGAAATTACAGCCCTGGACAGCTCCATCTGACGTTGAAAAGTTACACAAAAAAAACATTGAAATGCTACTTTTAACATGTAAAAGTGTATTTCAATGGAAACCAGTCCATGACTATTGTCGACGGATTGGTTTAGAAAGAAATGCACTTTGCATGTTAAATATAGGCTGTCACAGCTTTGTTTTTTCGAAACTTTGTTTTCAAAACTTTTGTTTGTCAAAACTTTTTTTTCGAAATTATCACTATGACCCCCTGTTATAAAATAAGGTGTAACATAATTTCTCTAATCATGCCGTCTTTGGAACAGAGAAAGTTAAAATGTAAGGGAACCTCTCATAATTCGGAGCAATAATCTCATTCTGATGGTTTTGAAGAACTTCTGTTTCACCACCAGATCAAGAAAACATTTTGAATTCAATAAGATTCAAAAGAAAGATCATATTCTGCTGTCATACTGGATTCAGCCATGTGTGCATTCGCACCTGGAGCCTTCCAATTACCAGATTGAATGACCAATAAATGATCTCAGACCCAAATAACCAAACAGACTCAAAGAATATGGCAAAATACTACTTTATTATCAGCTCAAATCAAGTGGGCAAACCTGGTGAAAAACACATTTCAGCACACACACTCTCATCTACATTCTGATTACATAAAGGCTTTATAGCTCGATGTACCTCAGCTATGACATAATTCTACGTGGCAAACAGTAAAACCCTATCAAAAGGAAAGATTGGTTAAGGGAACATATATACCTAAACTTTATTTAGATGTTAGTAATATAATTGGCTGCTCCCTATCGGGTAGACATGCCGTGAACTACTGCCTACTACGCATAATACAGATAAATAGCCAAATAACAGCAAAGGATTGGCTTCTGCAGCAATGTTGGGTACACTGCTACATAGGCCCTCATGATTGGTTGGCATTCTCTCCCAACCATGGACATCCAGCTCGTTAGCAGTGTGAGTGAGTGAAGGGCCGTTTGGGCCCCCCTGTTCATTCTATACGAAATGGACCACTTGCTCACGCACTAGCGGGGGACGACTCCATTGCCCTTATGCTAACATCAGCATAGGTGGGGCTATTGCGCGATACACTTGGCTTCCATTTTGTGTGCCCTCGACTCCATCTTTGGACTAGACCGCACTCCGATACTACGAAAAGCTTATCTCCTTTATGCAGCACCGCACACAGCGTGCTCATGGCCCCCACCTTTTCTTCCACTGTCTGAAGCTACACAAATCCCTTTCTCACGGATGCGCCAGGGATAATTGAAACAAATAATACAATGTATCTCCTCACTCTTCCTCTGTGATCACTGTCCTGTGTGTGAACTGCCTCGAGCCATGACTTGTAGGCTCATCCATCTCCACAAACCTGCTCCTGTCCTCTCAGCCCCGCTGTTGGAAAATTACTGCCAAACTAACCCTGCGCCCTCCTAAGGTATTCTCTTGATGTACCACACGTGTGACCCTGCTGTGCAGCCCAGCCCAGAGGGCCCCCACTAAATCCAGACATCTGTCACAGTATATTGTGTCCTAAAACTAACATATGTCATTATACTCCCCACTTGCCTTGATGTGCTGAGGGCCACCCAGTCACCCAGGTTATCACGGAGAACAAGCTCCCTAAGCCCTGTACCTCATAAAAGTCCCAATGAAAGATGATGTAATCATGTGTATGCAATTTATAGGTTGGCAAGATTTACTCAAAGGTATACCAGTGATTATTGTTTGTTACATGTAATGGTAGTTTCTCATGCCAGCCTAGTTAGTGCCAACTCTATCTCGCCGTGACCTAACCCTCACCCCATCTGGACACAGGCCACTGGACCTCATGACTCACACCCTCCCGCCAACTGGGCAGACTATCCTGAGGAAGCAGTGACCAACAGAGCCATATGGGACATCACTCTCCAGCCAGTCATGTGCCAGCATTGTAACCTATATTGTGATGACTATATTTTGCTTTATAATCTTGTGTAATTGTAATGTTTGCCAGAGCGCTCTTGAGGCAGCAGAGTTCTCTGGATGCCAATTCTACATAAAGGCTTGTTAACCTTGCAACCTGTTCTCTTAGTCTCATACCCTACTGGGATGTGTCATTTATTACAAGCTTGTCTTGGTACAACGGGAGTGAGCCTTTTACAGCAGCACGTAAGCAAAACGAAACCTAGGTGCAGGGAACAACATCAGACCTGAAGAGGGAAAATGGGACGATCCCTTCCCCCCGATTCTCGTCCAGACCATGGCCTATGACGTCATGACCCAAGCACCCGCCGCGTGAGGAGTTTGACCAGCCTACTGCTGCCCCGGATGTCAAGATCCACCATGGCCACGCCCTGCACACCCAGGCAGGCTGCGTGTTACCCCAACCTCGGGCTGGGACCTCGGGTGGAGCTGACGCCGACCATATGGACCAACTGGATTAAACATCATCCACCAAAATCGCCATCGTTAGAGATGCCATGACAACATAGCCAGCAGATGAGAACACACATGCCACCAAGCACCTGGTTCAGACACACACCAACCCACACGAAGAATATATTCAGTACAATGACGTAGAGGACCACTCACAATCACATATGCATTGTTGTTATTTTTCACATAGGCCAACTACAGCACCGCAGAAACGCAAAACACCCGAAGAGCTTGTGTACATGCTTGCAGATGCTTCCTCACTACTAAGGCCATGAAAATGTAGCCCTATATATGGACTAACGCATAAGAACCCATGTCGCCCCGTGACCCCTGTATTATGGACTGTATACCACCACCAATGAACTAGGCCAAGGTAGGCCGCAAATCACAGTCCTCAGGCCGGAGTAGCTCAGACAAGGCTGCAAGATGCTGATCATGCAGAACGAACCCTGACGAGAGCCAAGGCCACGAAGTTACAAATCTACACGCCGCACTCCCCGCGCCAAGGTTACGCCTGATACTGCTAAACACTCCTCAGAGCCGAAATACAAATCAAATAGTCATAGTTCTGCTCCAGCCACGGTCTCACCACACGTGACCAGGATGACTTGATACGATGCCAAGCCCCAAGGACCAGAGAAGCTCTGGGGTCCCACGTCTGGGACACAGACTGCAATAGTGAAGTGACAACTTGGACACCAACAGCGTTGGGAAAGAGACACCCAACAGCACATAGTCAGACCTGTTCATTGTCCGCCACTGAAATATAGGGCCTCATTACGACTTTGGCGGTAGCCATGCCCTTAATAAGGCGTTTTACCAGGCGTCCTTACCGGGTCCCGCGAGGGAGCCTCGTGATGAGGCAGAATGAGTTTAATGGGTCTGCCTCCATTAGTGGCACCCGTTAACCCATTCCGCCAGGGTCGTAATGAGGCCCATAGTCATACATTGTTGCCAGCACCAGGTACACCGCGATCTGGGAGCAGCGATGGTCCCAGCCTCTGGGGTTCACGGATGAAACAATCAGCATACAAGGGGCTAACCACTGACGCCACTATAGTTTAGCCAATCACTAATTTTCCCCTTGTAACAATTTTCATGTAGCAACTATTAGGGACGACCCAAGCGTACCACCTTACCCTTTCTCTACCAATAACATTTTCTTCTATAGGGGCCTATACTGACCCTACCACTTGGGGAGCCAACCCGAGATAGCATTAGGTTTTGGGGCTAGTTTTCACAGGTGACGCATGTAGACGCGTCATACATCTAGAAAAAGGGCCTGTGAGCCCAACACGGTTGAGATGTTCGCTGGGTACCTGTGATCCTAGAACCTATCCTTGTCAGTTTTGTGCAATAAACAGCAGTAACTCATTCGCTCTTGTGTGTGTCTCATACTCCTTCGGACGCGGGAGGAGTTGTGGCCTCCCCAACCCCGGAGGTCCACGGGTGGCCCTGCCGACCCCCTGGGAAATTACCCGACAAGTTGAAGTCACTGCTGAGATAGTGAGATAGACCACAGGGCGGCCGCTTTCGTGAAGGTGGCCCGGCAATGCGGCCCCCTCTGCCATTTCCCCCTTTGGAGGACTGCAGGACCATCACGGATCTGCGAGACGACCGGACAGCGCAATCCGGAGATTGGCTGTCGGAAGCCGACTTCTGAAGTATCCCGCCCGTGGTTGTTGAGTGTCCAGATGTGGTCCAGATGAGGGGAGGCGGCGAGTTGATTCGGAGAGGTGCCCGCAGTCGAGCGGCACTGGCAGGCGAGAGCCTGATGTGAGAATGGCACACACAACCAGCAGTGTAATGTTGTGCGGGTGGCTGGAGGCGTTGTAATTAGGGTGGCAGGTGGCTTTTGCAGTGTACTAAGAAAAGATTTTGGTAATTGAGCGGTGATCGATGTGTAAGGCGTAGGGGGGATCGGCACGAGGGCCGTCCCCTCTAGTGTTATAGAGCAGGCTGGGTTGGGCTTCAGATGAGGATCCCTATTGATTGAGAGTTTTAGCTCAGTGAAAAGATGATGTATTCCCACAGGAGGTAGCTAGATTGTTTCTCAGTGCGGAAGATAGTTGGCTGGTTAAGTTCCTCTAGTGAAGAAGCATATCACACGCGAGGCGATGCAGCGTGTACAGTCCAATTGTAATAACAAAGTGATTAATGAATACTCCACTCCAGGCATGGTGGGAAGACAGCTGTGAGGATTGTGGGGAATAACATTGTCGAAAATAGCGTGCATTTCCTTAACTGTTAAAATTGTATGAACCGGTATCCCGTTGCAGTAGTTGGTGACGCCACCCATAGAGTTGCATAGGACACCGCAGTCTTTTTCAAGCATGATAGGGGAAGAGACACGCCGTAACGGAAGGGAGAAGGGGGAAGAGGCGGCCGCGCACAGAGAATGCCGGCACGTCCTCGATCATGGGGGTTGCACTGAGAGGTGGTGCGACCAGTGGGAGGGGGAAGAGAGGGGTATACAGTGCGCAGGCGGTGAAGTCAGAGGGAAAGGAGGAGGAGTAAGAAGTACACTGCAGGTGCGCCGAGTAGCGGCGGTGCAGGAAAGGTGGGGCGGCTAAAAAGCACGCAGCGTGGGCACAAAGCCACAAGGGGCTTCACACGCCACGGGTCGAAGAGGGCCCTAACTCCGGAAGGAGGAGTGTAAAGGAAGGTGATAGTGTTGTAAAGAGAAGGAGGGTGGTGGTGCCCAGCACAAAAGTATTGTAAAAAAACTTGGCTTTTCTTTGCAGCAGAAAATCAAAAGTCCCCAACCTACGGGGCCAGGTAACGGTAGTATTGAAACATTTAAAATGTTTATGTATTAGGGGGCAGGGGCGAGTTACAGAGCCAGCACATTAACCACACCACTCCAGCATATCTGCGCAACACTAACACCGCACAGAGATAAAATAGTAAAGTACAGTGTTGAGTGGACTCAAGGGACGGATAACAGGATCAGGATACCATGGCTGCAGAATGGCAGCTTTGACATGTCCACTCAACATTCATTGCTAGCATATCTACATAACATATATAAGGGGAAAAAGCTAGCGAGCCACCTAGACGTTTTCGATCTTTGGAAGATGTTTCAAGGATTTGTACCAGATGTACCAGGGATGTTCAGCATGCATGGGTTAAAGGAGAAGAGGGTGAGCAAGGAGGTCGGAGCAGCGCACCCCAAGCTCCTCCCAGCTCTGAAGAGAGTGAGGAAGAGGGGTCATACCCAGTTGCAGAGATAAAAAAGGAAAGTGAGGGAGAGATACCCTAGATTACTAAAGAGGTGAAGAAAGAAACAGAAGGGCTGTATCCAATAAGAGAGTTGAGAAAAGCGACACTATCACAGCTAACTGCCGCTGAAGGATACTCAAACCCTACATACAGCCCACCGCCATACGCGCCAGCAGACAGCTACCGAAAGAGGGTGGGTATGGGGAGTGCAACAGACACAAAACTGGCACAGATAACCTCCGGGAGCATAAAAAAGGCACACATAGGGCCTCATTCCGAGTAGGGCACAAAGAGATACCGGGCACCGTTAAGGACATCGGTGTCGGTAATCCCTTTGCGCCCTACTACGAGGTCCCTTAGCGGGTCCCGCTATGGGCGTCTGGTTTTACCAGGCCCCCTTAGCGGGAGCCGCAAAGGGACCAGGGATCAAATAACGGTACCACAAATTGCGGTACCGTTATTAGCTCCCTCCCCATTCCCATTGAGCCCTATGGGGGCTCAAATTAGAATGGGGATTGCCTTTTTCAATGGGGACTTACCGGTCCCGCAAAGGTCAGACTACACCAGGAAGTCCCCATTGAACCAGGTTTGAGTCGGTACTGGTATTGGAGGCAGCCATGGTGCTAACAGCACCATGGCTGCCTCCAATCCCAGAATGAGGCCCTTACAAACTGTAACAGTGGGGGGAAAATGCCCAAACACAAAGCTGACATTCTCAGATGGATTTTGCAGTGAGGAGGAAGAGAGATATTGGGGAAGACGGAGCGATGGAAGTGGGGAGGGGCTAAGTAAATTATACATAACACGCACAGACTGAGGGTCACCTTACTGACTTTCTTGAAGAACTTTCTGACATGGAAGAGGAGAGTGAATACACGCACACATCAGCGCACAGAAGCTCGCCAGGGGAGGTAAAAGAATACACGCTAATGCCCTTACTAGAGAGAGGAGGGCAAGGCCACAATATGTTCCATGGAAACATGCAGACAAAGAAAACATTAAATGCAGGCTACCATCTTTGAGTGGAGGGCCCGGGAAATGGATTTATGAAATGGAAAAGCAAACTGCAGAACAAATGTTAGCAGTGGGCGATGTCAAGGGGCTATTAATTTCCATATTGGGTGACACAGCAGATTCCATTTGGAAGAGGGCAGAATTTCCAGGGGTGACAATTAGTGACACGTCACATGATGAGGCGCCATTTGCAAATTGCAGACACGCACTATGGCAAGCTCTGAGAGTACAATACCCAGACACATCAGAGATAGGGACAATAACCTCACGCAAAATGTGTGAGAATGAGGACCCTGTTGATTACATCCAAGAAATTCAGGAGAAGTGGCGCCTGGAAACGCAGGAACCGTGGGACAAAACACTAGCACTCTTTTACCACATACTGATACAGGGCCTCCGAGAACCAGTACAAAGACAGTTAAAGAAACTAGTAGGAATGGAAGCAAAAGCATGGCCAGAAATACAGCAGACAATAGTACATCATTGTAGTCTATGGCAAGAAAAGATCAAACAGAATCAGGAAGACAGAAAGGCAGAGGAGGCAAAACTGGTCCAGAAGAAATTATTCAAATACGCCATGGAAGGTGCGCTGATTACAAGCCCAGCCCCCAGCCCAGGTCACCCTAACACCAGACACAACACAACAACAGCAAGCAGCACCACCACTGCAAGCACAAATAATAACACAGCAAATGCCACCACCGCCTCCATACACAACTCAACACACGTACGCTCCTCTGGTAGGAGGTGGATACACGCAAATGGGAAGTGGCTACACAAACAACTACAGGAGGATGGGTGGGTTAGCAAGAGGGGGGGATTTGGACCAGCAGAACCACAGCAAGGGGGAGGGTTCTGAGGGTACAACCAATATGGACATCAAGGGTACTTAGACAGTACTGGAGGATATCCATGGCAAGCACGAGAGCCGCCGTGTTGAACATGTGGGCTAGTAGGACACGTATCACGCACATGCAGAGCAAGGCCGGCACAAGCAGGATGGGGAGAGCAAGGGCAACAGGGTTACAATGGGGGACAATAGTACTATCAATAACCACAGCCACAACAAGTGACAGAAACACAAGCACAACAAGTGCCACGTCTGCCGCAACAGCAAACATACACGACGCCCCCTGCACCACAAGTGCAGTACCAACCAGCACAGCAACAAGCACAACAGCAAATGGCAATGGCACAACAACAACACATCCAGACAATACAACAGCTCACACAAATACAGGACAGTAAACAAATAACCACAGAAACACCAATACAACAGACACAATTGGGAAAGGTGATGATATTGGGTCACAACCCATACACTGGGAACGGACAATCACTATCCCCCAATAGGACAGCCCACAGACATCTTTGTTGTGTCCCATCCTGTCAGTAACACCTAACCCTGCGGAGGAACCGCGCATAAAGGTGGCAATAGGTGACAAAACATTCTCCTTCTTAGTTGACACAGGGGCCACTAGGTTCTGTATTAGGGAAGAGAAGTTCAACTTGTCAGGTGATGCCATGCACACTCAAGGATTCTCTGGGGCTCGAGGGTTGCTTCATTTTACTGATAACATCTCCTCATCTGTTCGAGATCACGATCTAGCTCTACCATTGCTGTATTCAAAACAATCACCATTGAATATACTAGGGAGAGACATTATGAGCAGACTGAACATGACTATATCCTTCACTGATAAGGGAATAATGTGCTCCACATCAGGCATACACATGCTCACTGCACGACACATACTCCAGGCTTACTGTGGTAAAACAGTGGCAAGGGCAGGACCTGTGGACGGAGATCTTTTCCAATATGGGACAGACATGGCAATAGCATGGCTACCAGGAATTGACGGCAAGGTGCAGAGGAGACCAGCAGCATACCTTTTCAGGCCAGAAATGCCCACTAGTGAGGAGGAAGGGGCAATAATATCTGTGGACATTGAGAGTAATATGGCAACAGCAGATTACATTGAAGTCCATGCCCAGGATGGGGAGGAAAAGCATGGAGAGCAGTAATAGCATTAGCAGAAGGATGCAGGCTGGCACAGGTATCAGATGAGGAGCGGTTCTCATATAGTGAGGGAGATGGTGAGATGGTGTTCCAGATGAGCGTCTACATATGGTTGAGAGTGACATACAAGGAAGTAGCACAGAAAATGGCAATGGCACTAGAAGCACCCACCACTAACCAAGTACCATTCTACGAGGAAGACTTAGCAGCTGTACCCGCCTCACTATGGACTACTAGTCCCTGTGATGTGGGTTGCATAAAAAGCATTGGAGGAATACAAATAAAGTTAAAGAAAGGTGCAATGCTGCCCAGATTGAAACAGTACCCACTATCTAAGGAAGCTGATGAGGGGATCTATGAGACAATAGCTGCCCTAATAGATAAAGGAATATTGGTACCATCAGAGTCACTGTGTAACACTGCGGTGTATCCTGTGTCCAAGGCAAAGGGAGGGTCTTGGTTTCATACAAGATTTGAGGCCTCTCAACCACATAGTGGAGGCAGAGTACCCGATAGCAGCTAACCCAGCTACCATATTGTGCGGAATACCAACAGAGGTGTGACGATTCACTGTGATCGACCCCAAAAATGCATTTTTCTCAATACCACTACACCCTGATTCACAAGATTTAACAAGCTTCACATACCGCAACACAAAGTGGAAACACACTAGACTACCCCAAAAGTACTGTGAGTCACCATTCATCTTTAACAGGGTGATACAAATTGACCTGGGAAACATTGAGATGGAAAGCACGGTACTGCATTATGTAGAGGCTATCATTATCTGCAGCACCACTGAGGAGAAGTGCTGGAGGGACTCTATACAGATGCTCACAGTGCTGGCCGAGAAAGGATACAAAGTGGACAAGGGGAAACTGCAGTACTGTCAAGAACAAGTACTTTACATTGGGCAGATCATTTCACAAAAAGGGAGGAACATTGCACCACAGAGGGCACAAGCAATAAAGAACACACCACAACCACAGACAGTAAGATAATTGCAGCAATTTCTTGGCCTATGCAACTATTGCAGAGCATGGGTCTTCGATTACAGCTCATACATAGGACCATTGCTGGAGGCTCTCAGAGAAGCACAGAGGGGGACAAGGAAGTTGGGATGGACAAGAGAAATGACAGATGCATTCAATGAACTAAAACACGCCATTTCAACTGCACCAGTACTAGCTACCCCTAACTACGAAGAGGAATTTTACATCTTCTCACATTGTGATAGTGCGGTAATGAAAGCAGTACTAACAACAAAAACAAGCATGGGACACAAACCAGTGGCATTTTACAGTGGCCATTTGGACCCTGTAATGATGGGACACTTCCCATGCAAAAAAGCCTAGCTGTAGCAGCTTTTGCAGTAGAGAAATCCTCTTCAATAACCATGGGATGCTCCACTATGCTGTACGTGGAACACGCACTCTTTGTCATATTAAACAAGCCAAAATCCACACTGACTACCCAAAGATCAACAGGGTATGAAATAATACTATCCAGACCCAAGCTGAAAATAGTAAGGTGTAGTAATGTCAACCCAGCACAGTTTATAGCAGAGGAAGTGGAAAATGGAGAGTATGCACATGACTGTACACATGCCATTGAAATTTACTCAGGTACCAGAAAAGTGGAAGAAAATGCCCGGGTGGAATGGTCCATACTTTTCAAAACGCTAGAGCATATGGGGTTTGGAGAACAATACATAAAAATGGTCAAAGCCAACTATAACTCCCCATCAATAAGGATAGCGGTTAACGGAGAAATCTCAGACAGGGTGGAGATTACCAGGGGGACAAAACAAGGATGCCCATTATCTCCCCTCCTATATGCGATATTCCTAGAACCAATACTAATCAAGATCAGGGAAACCACCCAAATAAAGGGGATAGAGATGGCAGGCAGACAACATAAGGTAATAGCGTATGCAGACGACATGCTACTAGCCTTGGAGGATCCAGAGAAGTCTTTACCACACACACTACAGGAATTGGAGGCGTTTAGGGAGATATCAGGCCTAAAAATCATTAGGAGCAAATCCGAAATACTACTATTGGCAGGGGACAAAGAGGCACAGGGAAGGGTGGTGGGCGCATTAGGCTTAAAGCCTGCAACAGATGGAATCAGATACATGGGCATCACACTCACGCATAGGGTGGACTTACTGTACAAAGGCAATTACCCCTCTCTACTGGCCAGAGTGAAAAAGGATATCGAGCGATGGTGCCCGCTAAGAATCTCATGGTGGGGTAGAATCCAGTCGGTGAAAATGAATATTCTACCTAAGCTACTGTACCACTTCCACACCCTCCCGATAACAATTCCAAATTCATTCTTCAAAGCACTGTCAAAGACAATTTCAGCATATGTCTGGAATAAGAAGCCCCCAAGAGTCGCAAGATCGATCCTCACGACACACGTCAAAGAGGGGGGATTGTCACTTCCACACTTCAGGAAATACTACCAAGCAGCGCAATTATGGGTCCTGAAAGAATGGCTGGGGGATGACCAACAATCGATCTGGGTAACTCAAGATAGGGCAGTCGCCAGAACCCCGTTGGAAGAGATTCTCTGGAAGCTAAAACAACATAGGCACCCGAATCTCCGAATTAGCGAAATCATGAAAACTACATTGAGCGCATGGGATGAACAGGCACGGAAGGGCTCCATGACTACTGTGACAGCACCATTCACGCCCATATGTAGGAATCCACAATTCCCACCAGGACAGGAGCCTGGGGCCTATGAGAAATGGGAAGAGGCAGGCTGTAGGAAAATAGGAGAAATGTTCCTCGACAAAGAAGTACGATCCTTTGCAGACTGTGAAAAGATGTGGAACTTGACAAAGGTGGATAGCTACAAGTACGACCAACTCAAACACTGGCTGGCAACGCCAGAGATTACCCAGGCGGCCACAAGGGAGTTAACCCCTTTCGAAAAATACATCGTATCCAACTCAGGAACTAAGAAACTAATCTCCACACTATACTACTTCATCAATGCCCAGGACGAAGAAATAAAATGGACTTATATGAAAAGATGGGAAAGAACACTAGGGGAAGAAATCCCAATTCAACAATGGCAGAAGCTGTGGACAGGCATTCCCAAACTAACACGAGCGGTGCAGACCAGGGAAATGTGGACAAAAATAGTCACGCAATGGCATTACACTCCGGAGAGGCTTAACACTATGTACCCGGGAATGTCCGACCGCTGTTGGAGAGGCTGCCCAGAAGCTGGCACGTGGAGGCATATCTGGTGGGACTGCCAAGGGGTCAAAGGATTCTGGTCGGAATTGATAACAGAAATGAAAAAAATGTTCCCAGAGGCTTATCATCTGGAGGAGAAAGTGTGGCTATGCTGCCTGACAGGGCATCAGTGCAAGAAATACAGTAAGGCACAATGGAGAAGCTTCATGAGCCTGCTCATAGCGGCCTGGGCCACCATCGCACAAAACTGGAAAAAAAAAGATCCACCACTAATATACAAAAAATGGTTGCAAAATGTCTGGTCGCAAATGACAATGGAAAAGATCACACTCCACCTACAGGGCTTGAATGGGTCCTTCGTGAAGGAGTGGGGGGGAGTTCTGGAGTACCTTCAGTCGGACTATATGGCACAATGGTGCCCGCACAACATCAGAATCACGGACATATTTAGCTTATAGACAATCCTGAGAAAAGTTGGAGCATGGAACAGGCCTTCCGGATACAGGGGTGGGAGAGGGAGGGGGGGGATCCAAGGGGATGTTACTTCGTTATAATGGGTTTTTTTTGTTACGCTGTAAAACAATAAAAATATGTTTTAAAAAAAATGTAAAAAATAAAATGGCAAAGAAGAGGATTCAGAAGAGCAGATGGTACTCCTGTACAGCATGCTCTACTACTGGGTGAACTAATAAAGGTTGTTAATTACCCAGAAGAAGTAGCACTGGTAAAATGCCAGGCACATGCTAATGGTGACAATCCCATATCAAGAGGTAATAAAACAGCGGACGCACATGCAAAATATGCTGCATATTTTGGCAACACATGGACCCTCCCAGAAAAACAAAAAGATAAGGGGGGGGGGGCAAGACAGATGTTAAAGAAAGATGGGCACACACACAGCCCAGAGTGAAGGATGGGTACACATACATCCCAGAGACACAGATTATGGAATTGCAGGCAGCAGCACCCATGGCAAAAAAGGAACTGTGGGTCAAAATAGGATGCACCATGTCCCCCAAAAATGCTCTATGGAGAGAGAACAATACAGTGAAGGTTGTGATGCCCCTTGCCCTACTGCAAGCGGCTCCGACCCAACTACACCACCCCACGCACACAGGGAAAGAAGTAATTGCAGCAAGAATAAAAGAATCATGGTTCTGCCCCGAGCTAAACTCACATGTTGCAAATTTCATAAGCAACTGCCTCATATGTCAACAATACACAGTGAAAGTGATCAAAGGTACAATACCCCGGCCTGAAGGACCCTTCATGCACCTACACATTGGGCCTCATTACACGGAAGGCAGTAAGGGTTTACCGGTACCAGTAAGGGGACCAGTGCCGGTAAACCCTTACCACCTTACTACGAGGTCCCTTTGTGGGTACCTACCTTAATGGCTGGTTTTACCAGCCGTTAAGGAGGGGACCTGCAAAGGGACCTTGGAGGTAATTACGGTACCACAATTTGCGGTACCGTAATTACTAGCTTCCCCATTCCCATTGAGCCCTTGGGGGGCGAAAATGGGACTGGGGAAGTGCCATGGTGAATTGGGAATTACCGCCCCCACACACCTTGGAATAGGGCAGTAATTCTGCCATTCACCATGGCAGACTCGGTAAAATACCGGCGGGCAACCATGTCGCTAATAGCGCCATGGTTAACACCGTCCGTGTAATGAGGCCCATTGACTAGGTTGACATGGTCAATGTATGTCAAGGTTACAGATACATGATTGTAGTAGTGTGCCCATTTTCAAGGTGGATCGAGGAAGGTCCATGCTCTCATGCAGATGCATTCAGAGCGGCCACATTTTTGGTAAGGGAGGTGTTCCCGAGGTGGGGATTATGCAAAGTACTGAGATCAGACAATGGCCTTCATTTTGCCAATGAATTGTTTCAGCACGTAACTGCCCTTCTGGAATTAAACATAAGTTCACCTATGCCTATCACCCACAAGCAAATGGCGTTGGTGAACGCCTCAATGGTCTCCTAAAAGAAGAGATAGCAAAGATCCTGCAAACAACTAAAAAGAGTTGGCTGTACTGCCTCCCATTGGCCTTGTTTGAGCTTAGGAATAGACCTGGGTCGGACCACCACCTCACACCCCATGAGGTGGTGACCAAACGTCAGATGCACCTCTCACTCGCACCACCATCAAGGGCAATGACTGATTGTTAGACTGCAAGTACTGTTTTTGGTGAAGAAATACACGAGTATGTCTCTTCCTTGGTTACAGGTGCCGCTTTTATCTATCAACAGATCCAACGAACACAGGACAGGTCGAAGAACAACAAACAAGGAGAAGCGACCAACGAGGAACAGGAACTGATTACACAGTGGACAGTGAAAGAAGGAGATGAAGTTCTCCTAAAGAACTATCGTAGAAAGTGGAACCTCCCTAGATTCACAGGGGCCCATACAGTAGAAAAGGTAGCCCCTAGAGCTTTTAAGTTGCAGGATAAGGACGTGTGGATACACATTCACAATATCAAGCCCTACAAAGCACAGACCTGCTCTCACCTCAGCAAAAGGGCCAACGCTTCAGCAACGACAACTGACAACAACGACACAGCGCAAGAGCCAAATACCCCAAAGGACACAACCGTTCAACCACCCATAGCCAACCCCATGATCACGAGATCCCAGACAAAATAAATAAGTATAGCTAGAATTAACACCCCCCCAGCCACCAGTTAATGAAGAACATTGTCAAAGGCATCTGCAATATACACAACACTGTGTAAACACGTGCATGCTCTCTTCTCTTTTGTCCCGCACATGCAAGTATTGCGCATTGTTATTGTATATGTTAGTGGATAACTAGAATATACGCGGTTGCCCAGGGGCAAATGCTGCCCATAGACGACATACCAGAATCTCTGCCACAACAATTTGTATAGATCATAAAAAGTCCAAAATATTTAAGACCACGGAGGATACGCATCTATTATAATGCGTTTCTCCTGCTAATTGTACGATCGTTTCCACACCTCCACACAGTACTACCGGCCTTAAGAGATAGGGCGGTAAGGAAAGCGTGGGAAGAGCTTTTTGCCTGGCATTGAATGACCACTTGATTCGCAGGGCTTGAATAAAAAGTACTAACAGTAATAACGTACATTTTGAGCGATTTTCAGGCAGGCACCTATATCATCTAGAGTAAAGTAGCTGCAGGACCGCAGCAAAGGTAAGAATAAAAATGCCAGTGGTAATAGCAACTGTAATAAAAATGATAGGGATATTTTTCACCACTGGTCTGATTACTGCCGCTGTGTGCCAGGCCTACTATGCTTTTTATGTGGCGGCATCTCCCACTACTAACATTTCCCCTACCATAGCTGCAAGGAGCACGGTGTCAGTGGTACCAGTAGCATGGGGTCCAACATAAAGAGGGATAAACATAGTGTTTCTATTGATATACATTGGGTGGACACATATCTCACTTAATCAGCACACATCTCCAACAACATGTAGTACAAGCACATGTCCAAAATTGGTAAGGACATGAGAAAGGACAACTGCTATGTGTGCTCGTTGATCCCATATGCCATGAGCTCCTCAAGAACACTGTGGCAACTGAAGTACCTGCACCAACTGCAGAATGCCTATTATATTTAGCGTTATTTCAAACAAGAGGACAATTTCAGGGGAAGAGTGCAACACTAAGATGGAATTCAAGGTTGACATACCCCTATGAAGACAACTTCATCAAAACACTATCAATGTTTGACAATTCCTGGCAGCTGACAGAAGGACTTCAGTACATAACAGATGGACCTGACAAAGGAGAAACAAAAGAGGTTATACTGAGCTACCTGCCATGCCAGTGGAGCACAAGAGAGATTGGGGGTGAACCAGGGTGCTGGCAAAGGTCACTAATATTAATATGTGGCAAAGTATACACGAAGAATGGATGGGTGGATGGAGTTGTGGGAAGTAAATCCTTGATGTTGACAAAATCATCAGTAGTAACAGTGCAAGAAGAAAACGACAAATCCTACAAGGAATGGACATGAAGTGCAGCATTCATAACATGGTTAGATAACGAAGAAGAACACATAACAATAATTCCCCTTACAACACCCACACTATGTTACCAGAATGATGGAGAAATTGATGTTGGAACGAATGAAGGATGCAAAAGAACGATCAAGCTTCCTGAGGGGGGTGCAGGAACAGCAGTATTGATGGACCACTATTGGGCCTGCAGAGGCAAGGCATACAACAGCTTGCCACCATTGTGGAATGGAGTGTGCACTATAGTACACATCAACATGCCATCACTAGTAGTACCACAGAAGCACGTCAACATGTAGAACTTCCCTAAAATGGACGAAGGGAACAAAAGGAAGAAGAGATCACTGAAGGTGATAGGAAACAAGGCACAGAGCGACACTGGACATTTATCCAGAGTAAAAAGACAAGGCGAACCACTGACAGGAAATTACCTGTGCGAAAAGTCAGAAACAGCCCTGAGTGACATTCCACCAGCACAAGACTATTTAGCGGAGCAGCAATGTTCTTTTCCTCCATCATACATCCAGATGTACAGGCATATGCAAATGCAAAATGGCTATAGATAGCAAGATGGGAGTTAATGATGACGATTAACTCTACAGTTAACGGATTCAACGCGATAAAGAAAGAATTAAGAGCAATCAGAATGGTGGCCCTACAAAACAGATATGTGCTGGACCTCTTGACAGCTATGGAAGGAGGTGTTTGCACAAAGATGGGAAGTTCATGCTGCACGTTCACAAAACGATGAAGACAACGGTACCTTAACTGAAGCGGTATCACAGCTGGCCAAGATGCATGCCAAGTTGGAGAGAAGAAGCAAAAGGAGTGAAGAAAGACGGTAGCTGGTGCTCATATATCTGGTCCTGGATGACATCATGGCTCTCAGATGGCCTCAAGGTTGTGGCAGGATGCGTGATTTTGGGAATGGCTTCTCTGATGGAAATGAAACTATGGAAGGCAAGATCAAAGCGTACAGTGGAGGAAATGATCGCCATGAACGTCCTCATGCGAGCTGAAGACGATGAACACGCAGATGTCATCATCAAGGAACATGAACAATTGCATCAGCAGATAATAGTAGCAGACTTGTACCCACCATCCATTAAGGTTGAGAACCCAAGGAACCCAAAATGCTATGTTGGAAAATGGGTTTACTGCAAGTCCGGTGGTGGATGTGTATATATGTACTGGTCATTTGAAGACCATGTGGACCGGTACGGACACTTGGCAGGAATAACGAAGGTATGGCGAGTACGAGGAGATAAGAGAGTGGTTGAGAGTGGAATTCTGTGCTCAACAAGCCTGAGGGACTAAAGAGGGAAATTGGGACGATCCCTTCCCCCAATTCTCATCCAGACCATGGCCTATGATGTCACGACCCAAGCACCCGTCGCGTGAGGAGTTTGACTAGCCTACTGCCGCCCCGGATGTCAAGATCCACCGTGGCCACACCCTGCACACCCAGACAGGCTGCGCCTCACCCCAACCTCGGGCTGTGACCTCGGGTGGAGCTGACACCGACCATATGGACCAACTGGATTAGACATCATCCACCAACATCTCCATTGTTAGAGATCCCATGACGACATAGCCAGCAGACGAGAACACACATGCCGCCAAGCACCTGGATAAGACACACACCAACCCACACGAAGAACATACTCAGTACTATGACATAGAGGACCACTCACACTCACATATACATTGTTGTTATTTTTCACATAGGCCAACTACAGCACCGCAAAAACGCAAGACGCCAGAAGAGCTTGTGTAAATGCTTGCAATCACTTCCTCACTACTAAAGCCATGAAAATGTAGCCCTATATATGGACTAATGCATAAGAACCCATGCCGCCCCTGCGACACCCATATTATGGACTGTATACCGCCACCCATGAACTAGACCAAGGTTGGCCGCAAACCAAAGTCCCCAGGCCGGAGCAGCTCAGACGAGGCTGCAAGACGCTGATCATGCAGAGCAAACCCTGACGAGAGCCCACAGCCATGGCCACGAAGTTACAATCTACACACCGCGCTCCACGCGCCAAGGTTACAGATGCTACTGCTAAATGCTCCTCAGAGCCAAAATACAAATCAAATACTCTTGATTCTGCTCCAGCCACGGTCTCACCACACGTGACCAGGCCAACTTGATACGATGCCAAGCCCCAAGGACCAGAGAAGCTATGGGGTGCCACGTCTGGGACACAGACTGCAACAATGAAGTGACAACTTGGACACCGACAGCGATGGGAAAGGGGCACCCAACAACCCATAGTCAGACCTGTCCATTGTCTGCCATTGACACATAGTCATACATTGTCGCCAGCACCAGGAACTCCGGGAGCTGGGAACGGTGATGGTCCCAGGCTTGGGGGTTCATGGATGAAACAATCAGCATACAAGGGGCTAACCACAGACGCCACTATAGTTTAGCCAATCACTAATTTTCCCCTTGTAACAATTTTCATGTAGCAACTATTAGGCACAACCCAAGTGTACCACCTGACCCTTTCTCTACCAATAACATTTTCTTCTATATGGGCCTATACTGACCCTACCACTCAGGGAGCCAACCCGAGATAGAATTAGGTTTTGGGCTAGTTATCCCAGGTGACGCACGTAGACGCGTCATACAGCTAGAAAAAGGGCCACGGTTGAGATGTTCCCTGGGTACCTGTGATCCTAGAACCTATCCCTGTCTGTTTTGTGCAATAAACAGCAGTACCTCATTCGCTCTTGTGTGTGTTTGATACTCCTTTGGACGCAGTACGAGTTGGGGCCTCCCCAACCCCGGACGTCCGCGGGCGGCCCGGCCGACCCCCACGGGAAATTACCCCGGCACACCACTGCCCACTTGATCAGTTAGCCTACCATCTCTCATCAGAAAGGCCCTAAGCCAAGTCTTAATCTCTGTAGTTGACCTTGCTGACTGTTCTCTTCCTCAGGACTTTTAAGGGAGTGTAGGTACATCCCTATCTTCAGTTGGAGCTTAATGAACAGGCCTTGTTTTCAAGTCTTGCACCACACGTGAGGAGACCACGATTCCGTCCATTTTGACCTTTTACTTCATGCTATTTAATACAATTAAGCTGGTTGCTATTACTCCTGTTGGCCTAGGGAGACTTGGTTGCTCCATCTCGTATATGCTTTCTGCATCCTTAATTGTTCAATACTTGGCACTGTCAAATGTTTTCTCCTTTGCTTAATCTAAGGGAAACATGTCATGTGTATGCATCTTATCCTCTTTGACTCCGCTTATGCCTTGCAGTTGCCTCTTGATGTGGCATCCTTGATCCCAAGCCAAGCAGATATTCTTTGTTCTTCGCACTGAGCTGTTTTCCAATGCCTGTCAACTCTGCAGTTCTGGTCTCTTCCTTCAAGGCTTCTTGCTTATTATTTATATAGAGTCAACGTCCATCTTTCCATTATGGCCGCTTTACTGTTTTTAAAGCCAATACGTCTTAAAATTAGAAATGTTCACTTTTACATACCAGTGCTTTCAGCTTGCAGTGAAGCTCAGGAAACAGCATGCTCAAGTGCAGCACTGTAGGCCAGGCTTGCCAATCTCTTCCCTCTTTTCATTAATTGTTTTTTCCATTGTCATGTCTCTGCAGTTCCTGCTCTTTACGTCTGCCCTCTTTTCCTTTCGCACTTCCTTCTTATTATTATTCTCAGAGCCGGCTTTAGGGCAGGGTGGGCAAGCCGGCCGCCCGGGGCGCCCTGCCGTCAGACGCCTGCCACGCCAGCTCAGGGGAGTCTTTCAAGGTCTCCCCCAAGCATGCAAGGTTGGAGAAGGCGCAGCAGGCGCCCTATTTAAAGTAAAAGCACCCCGCTCTTGGGAGTCCAGCACATTCAACAACAATAGGGCGCCTGCCGTGCCTATTGAAAAATTTGACGCCCCCTGCCGCATGACTAGGGGTGCGTAGGAGGAGGGGAACCACATTTTTGATTTGCTGCCCAGGGCATTGCAGCTTCTATGGCCGGCCCTGATTGTTCTGGTTGCTTTTCCACGTTTTACTCTGTCACTGTGTCTTTGTGTCAAAACAATCATTTCTACCTCTGTTGTCTGGTGAATACTTGCTTTCACTGCTTTCGTTTTACAAATATCTCCATGAAGAGCATCTCGATTTTGCCTACGCCTGCACTGTCTCTTCCTACTGTTCTCACTCTCTCTGCCTCTCTCTCTCTGTCTTTCCATGTCCCTCTCTGTCTATCTCCTCTCCTCGCCTCACAGTACTGCTTTGCCCTTTCCCCACTGTCTGCGAAGAACTAGATTTACCTTAATTATCCTGTGAGCACCCATAGGATTTTGCTGGAGTACATAAATAAGGATTCTAAAATACTTTTAGAATTACAAAGAAAATCACGAATTCACAATTGGAGAGTAGGTTTTGCAAAGATCATAATTCAGAAAGATGCGTGGGAACGTGCTTTAAAATGTCCTGGGTGCCCTCCCCTAACAAGGGGCTGTGTAGACCGCTGCACATAACTTTATTTGTCACACAGATTGGCTTGATAAAAATATGGGAACCTTGCACCTGAGTCTCTTCTGTAGTTGCTAAACAGCGCACAGGATCCACAGATCTGTTTCTTTAACCACATTATTGGGCTTGTGCCAATTCCGAACTATACAGAAATTGTGCACTTTTCTGTGAGATCGCTCGGCCTTCATATTTCTGTTCAAGAACTGAACATTTCGATGTTGAATTACTGCACACACATTTCTTTAGGTATTTTTATCTATTTATTGGGCTTTTGTTAGGCGCCTACACAACAGAATGGTGTTTTGGAGCACCACAAGACAAAGAGGGGAGTAAACAACAGTGGCGCAACAGTAAATATACAATCATGGTCCTAATGGGCCTTGTGACATTCGGAGGTGCAAGTGCAGTGAAGGGAAGTGGGGGATATAGGGAGGGGGGGACAGGGTAAAGGACAAGTGCTGTTGGGAGCCTGGGAGGGCAGAGCCAGTGGGAGCCGGGGGAGGCGGCCACTGGCTAAATGCTAGAGTGAAGGAATCCCATGGTAGGGATGCATAGCTGCCAGGCAGGGGCACACAAGGGCAGTGCTGAAGGGGGTCGGGGGTGCTGGTGTCGACTGGGTAGAGGGCCTGGTACCCTGTGAGATTCATGAAGGACAAGGCCGCCAGTGTCGGCAGCAGTGGGGTGATTAGCAGGGAAGGGAAAGAGGGAAAGAGGGGGAGAAAAGCACGTTTTGAGAAGTTTACAGAGCTTAAGGAGGTTCGGCTCAAGTCTGAGAGGAGCAGGGAGGCTGTTACAAAGAGAGACACCAGCCAAAGAGAGAGAGAGAGACATGCCCCCCATTCTCTGCTTGGAGAAGCGTTTGACAAGCAGATAGTTGGAGTTAGACGAGCAGAGAACTCTAGCAGGGAAGTAATTAAGGAGGGAAAATTTGAGATAGCATGGTCTCAGGCCGCAGAACGCCTTGTGGAGAATGCAAAGGGGCTTGAATTTGATATTTGCGGCCACTGGGAGCCAGTGAAGTTATTTTAGGGCTGGATAGATATAGTCCCTGGGCTTGAGGCCAAGGATAAGTCTTGCAGCCCTATTCTGGATTAGCTGAAGGGGGCATAAAGAGGAAAAGGGGAGATTGAGGAAGAGGCTGTGCAGTAGTTCAGCCTAGAGAGGACCATAGCTCTGGAGACGTTAAGCATCTGAGGAAAGATGAGAAAAGGAAGAATGCCTCTAAGGAGGTGATGCTGCAAGTGTGCCTTCTTCTCAAGGTCCTAGATGTGATGGGTGAAAGAGAGAGCAGAGTGGAAGGTGACCCAAGGTGGTACAGGATGATGAGGGTAGAGGGCCCATGGAGGGCAGCCAGAGGGTAGTAGGGAAACAGGGCACAGGTATACCAATGAGAAGGATCTCCGTCTTACCGGAATTAAGACAGAGATCATTAGCTGCACACCATGCCTGGATGGCGGTCAGATGATCAGGGATGAGAGAGGAGGAGGGAAGTCTGATGGAAAGCAGTGTGTCATCAGCATAACACTGGAAATGAGGAGAGAACAAAGTGATTAGGTGAGCAAGTGGGGCGAGAAAGATATTGAAGAGCCACTGCAATAGGATAAACCCCTGGAGGATGCCACAGGTAGAAAGTGAGGTGGTGGAGGAGAAAGGGCCCAGTTGCAGCTGGAAAGGGCAATTAGTGAGGAAAGAAGTCGGCCAATCCAGTGCCCGATCTGTGATGAGGAGGATATCACAGAGTTGTTTTATGAGGAAAAAATTGGTTACCATGTCAAAGGAAAGGCAGAGGAGAGATCGCGGAGAGTGAAAACAGCCCTCCGGTTGGAGTCAAGATTTGTGAGCATGTCTTCACAGGGGTTCAGGATAGCAGTTTCTGGGCATTTGGTCTTCTAATTGCTCTGTTTAATGAGGGCCCGAGTGACTGATGCCGTGGCTCAGGGAGGTAGGTGAGAAGTAACATTGTATTTATGCATTCTAATTTGGCAGACATCATTGTTAATGTGCCTTCAGATAAATGAAAACAATCTCAGTTGATCATCTCATTTCACAAAACACACATCCACATTCACACTATCAGACTCAAACAGTATCTCACTATCACACAGACAAAACTACACACAAGTGTGCTGACCACACATAAATAGTCTTAAAAATACAAGACACACAGGAAGAAAACACATCCCTGGAGGGATGCCTAAAAGAACTCTACGAGTGGATGAACTCCAACAACCGCAAAATCAACCCAGGCAAAACAGAAATAATCATTATATCCAAAAATGGAGAAAGCAACCACTACATCCCATGGCCAACGGAACCTGGTAACGCCAGCTTCATTGACGGTAGTAAAGACTCTGGGAGTTTTTTTGAACAACAATCTAACGCTAGAGCACAAGTAAACTCTATAATCAAACAAATGCTTCTTCCTCCTAGACGCAGTAAAAAGGATCCTATCATTCCTCTTTCATCCACAAAACACTCACCATCACCACTCTCATCATGTCCAGAGTAGACTACGCCAACAGCCTATGCCTACGAATGTGAGAACGACTCTTAAAAAAAACTGCCATGCATCCAGAATTCTGCGGCCATGCTGCTGCTCAAACTACCATGAAAAGAACACATTACACTGGCACGGAAAATGCTGCACTGGCTACCAATAAAACAACAAATAAAGTTCAAATGAATATGCATAACGCATAGAGCAGTCCATGGCCAATGAGCAGAGAGAAACTAATCATCTACCACCCAACAAGACCACTCAGATCAAGCAACGACATCCGCCTAGAACCAAAATCATACAACAAAAGAACATTTGGAGGATCGACATTCTCTCACCTGGCACCAAAAAACCTGGAATGAGCTACCAAGAAACATATGTAACACAAGAGATTATCTTCAATTCAGAAAACTAAGCAAAACTTGGCTGTTTAACTCAGAACAAGAAGGAAATGACTAGAAAGCACATATCCACCAACAAAAGAATCCCAGAGAGGGAACCCATTGTCTCTAACTTCCACCCTTATCTCGCCTAACCAAAAGGCAGGGGGGAGAATGCCACTGATGCACAACATTATGCCAAAGTGGAAACATAGGTAGACTAGGATCCCGCTTATGAATAAGCATGGAGGAAACCTGAGGGCAGAGGGAGTATGGAATACTACCATATCGCTAATCTACAGAGGAATCACAGTCAGGTAAGGACCACCAACACGGAAAAAGGCAGGAGGGGAGCTGAATCCTGTAGTATTTACATCCCAACACCAGGGAGTGGGACGTGAATGCTTCAGCAGGGTAGACAGATTAATGGAGTGACACAAAGGAGAGCTGCCACCCCATCATACCATCCAATGAGATGGACTGGCTACAGTGCCGAGCTCACAGGATAACCACAGATGTGGTACAAAAAGACAGAAAAACAGAAATGCAAAGATTACTGAGATACTAATTTAAAATGTCTTTTTTTTTAAACCACTAATCCAAACTAGAAAAATCTCAACTTTACCCATGCACTTCTCACACGAAACCCCACACAGCAATCCGCACATATTTCACCACACTGCAACAGACAAACAACACAACACATTTTTCAACAAAACATGGGAACTCTCATCGATCCAATAACTGCACTTAATCTTGGCACACAGTGAAAACTGAACTGAAGCTGCCAACAGGACATCACAGCTCCCACTATGCTACTCCTGCTACACCCTTCTAACCACACCCATCCCCTTTCAGATGCGCCAGAGCGACTGGGGACCACTTCCGGTGGTGACGGTGCATGATACAAATACCTTTAGCAAAACATAACATAGTCACATACACACTGTCTTTCACACACTATCACAAACTCACTGTCACATATTCACTGTCAAGCACCCACATACACTGCTGCACACTCACATGCACTGTCTTGCTGTCACACTCTGTAGAGGAGTAGCTGCATTCCTCTGCAGGAAATCCCGCCCCTACCTCCTATATGTTTGAATACTGAGATCATGCCGTGTTTTACACCAGCATTTGTGCCAATATTGCAGTGTATATTTGAAAGAAAATTCCCATTGAGACTACCCTATCGAATGTATCCCCGTAGAGACAACAATCAGAGGTAGGAACCCCCTCAAGGAATATAAAAAGAGCAAAGAAAGAGGTCTGTGACATCATAAGTGTATGAACAATGTCTCTGAATATTGGATGGAAAGGATATATGTATCCTACAGAAACTAATGACGAAGTAAAGAATCGAGTGAACTCTTAAATATGAAAAAGAAGATTAAACGTGCACAAAGTGTTGCAGAGAATCAACCGTTCAATAACTGTACAGACGCTGAAAATAACTAAATAATCATAGAAGCTAGCGATATGTAGTGAATAGAATGCAGGTAAAGCCACCACTGTATAGAAGCTGGACCTCGGTATCATGAATTTTAGTAAGCCAGGACCCATGAAAAAGAAAGGGAGAATTGTGTTGCAGCAAGAATTCGCTGAAATCGTGGGGCTGCATGGCGAGGTTGTCTGGCCTGAAGTCAAGATTGAAGCACCCAAGCTCAGCTATCTATTCTGGAAAGGAGTGAACATACAAAGGATGAATCATCCCTTGTTAAGGTACAAGGAAAGAACACTAAGAGTGCCAGGTTTAATTAATTTAAGACATTTAAATGCTGTAAAGTAGACCAAATCCTGGCCGCCTGTCAGGTGAGCCAAGGATGAATATAGAGTCGAACTTGGAGTCCTAGTACAACAATAGTGAGTGCCTGCACTCCCATGTATTCCCAGAGACAAGAATACTTTGCAAGACCAAGTTCAAAGACAATCTTCATGGCAGAAGGCATGGGCTATGAGAGATGTTTGGTTAATTGGGTGGGAAGGTAGAGTCAGGCCCACCTCCTTGCACCTGGGTCTGGACTTACGTGCTTCTAAGTGAACCGAATGTTCCAGACATGGCACAAGCATGCCAACCAATTATAGAGGTCCATATAATGAAGGACCTTAAAGTTTGAGAAACCAATCAAAAACCATGTATCTAATGCTTTTGAAGATGACATGTTTTAGAGGTAGGCATGTATTGCCCACCTGAAAGTGGGCAGCCAATCACAACCCTAGTTCCTATCTAATGTGTACTTAGATGGTCCTCTTAAGACTATCCCGATCCCCAGTAGGTTTTTCATTATTTGCCATGTAGTATGACATCGCCCTTGACATATTTTTAGCATAAAGTCTATGTTGTGTGGAAAGTTGTTGAGAGAAATTGAGTGTACGTCCGTTGATGTTCGTTGTAACTCCCTGTTTTAGATAATTGTTAATAAAACAGTACTTTGTCATCTTCCTGAGTTGGTTCGGTTATTTGGACTCAGTTATTCTGTGAGCCCAACCATTGCATGCATGTTCCTAAAGGGCCCTAAACTCACGTGGTAGCGGTGCGGATGGTTAAAAAAGACCCAAACTAGTTTGTCTCCACTATTTCAGACGAATGCGCAGCCTCCGCCATTAGCTGGAAGATCGCAGGGTTTCCTGTGTAGAGCAGCTGATAGAAATAAGCTTTCAAGAAGAACAGAGACGGTGGGCAGCTCCCCTTTTGACGGAATCCCTGCCCAGTTTCCACAGGTGCTCTGCAGACGGAAGGCAAAGTGGTCAGATTGGAGGAGGAGTCGATACTGAAGGCCTCGAGTCCCTTAACTAATGGTGAGTAGACTAAGAGGAATGGCAAATAAGGTGACTGGATTGTGATAATTTTTGAGTAACAGGAAATATTGTGAAGAGAACAGGTAGCGCCTAGAAGCCCAGACTCAAGGGAGTTAGAAGGAGACATTTCAAATCCCAGTGAGGATAGAGTGACATATAAAATGCGTAATCAGGATTACGTAAGGTGATGTCTGAAATCCTGTATAGGGTGTAAAGTAAAGACAAGTGAAAAGGTGATCACAGTGTTTTAAATGTGTAATGATTTGACTAGTCTGAATGTTGTTTGTTGGGTAAAACTATCAAAGAGTGATAGAGATTGTGAAAAATGTAAAAGGTTGAGGAGCAACAGTGATTGATTATAGCAAAGCAGTGGGCGCCAATCGAGAGAATAGATGCACCACCCACAAGAATAGACAGACTATCGAAATAAGAGGCTTGAGCAGCGAGTGATGGTGCTTATTCATATTTGTTGTTTTAAAAAACATTGAAAAGTGGTGATTTAAGCCACAGTATAAGGTTTATTTAACAATCTGGTAATTATCAACAGTCAAGAGGGACTTGTCATTATGGGGGATACTCCTCTCATGTACCTATGCAAGACACTGCCAAAGAATAGTATAGTACAGAATGGGTAAAAGGCAAAGCAGATAAAATGTTTATGGGGGATCATCGTCAAAAGTGGTATTGCAACACATGACCACATACTTGCATGCTGCATATACAGGGAAGAAATTAGATAGATTTTAGAGCCCTGGAAGATGTATCCAGAGGAAAGAGAAGATCTGCCACCTGAGGAGTGGATGCTTAATCAGCATAACGAGGAAGGCGTCAAGCTCTCAGATCTCCTTACCTCACCTAAAGCAAAGGGTGTTGCTACAGAAGACATAGGGGCGTATCCGTTAAAGGAATTGAGAGAAGCAACAGGGTATAGTAATCTGATATATGGACCTCCCGCTTATAGTAGTGACAATAGTCCAGAGGAGAATAAGAGAAAGGAAGAGATTTATAAGATCATACAAGACAAAGAAGAAAAGTGTGAGTGGTCAAATTTGTTGCCCAAAATAGACAGGGAGATTAAGAGAAGGAAAGGATAGAAGGATGAGGCTGACGACATAGTGCTCGTACAAAACAAATGGATGGGAGGACAGATATTACTCAAAATAGGTGGTAAAAGTATCGAGGAAGTTAGGCAAAGAGAAGATAAGGACAAACAAGAAAGAAAAGATAAGGAATGAGGTAAGAGATTGAAAGAAGATGAGCAGAAAAGGAAAAGCAGGAAGCAACGAGAGCAGATATATCAGGAGGAGCAAGAGAAAATAGAAGAACAGGCAGAAGAACAAAGAAAGTATGTCAATAAACAGAGAGCGATAAAAGAAAGGGATAGAAAAGAAAGAAAGAGAGATGAGGAAGAAGCACAGAGATTAAGCGACAACAGATTACAGAGACAAAGGGAGGGAGAGGAAAGAAGGAAATGAGTAAGGATAGGAGAAGAAAGAAGGCAAGAGGAAAAAAGAATTTAGAAGGGATCTAAGAAAGCAAAGGGAAGTAGATGAGGAACTAGAAAGGAAAAGGAGACAGCGAAGTCTCAACGCCAGTCTCATTCGTAAAGAACAAACGAGGCTGAGCCCAGAAATACGATGGGACAGAGTGGAAGAGATTCTTCTGATAAAGGATGCAACGCCAGCAGTATCTAGAGTAGTGTCAGAAGAAGGAAGATTTGATGCGGAAAGCATTGGAGAAAGGATCAATAAGGTATATCAACAGTTAAGGCGAATTAGCGAGTGTGGAACTTGAGGGAACAGTGATCGATCCCTGGTACCTCAATCATGAAGTGAGGAGGGAAACCTGTTCAGTGATGAACGTCGAGCATTTTCATTGATCAGACTGAACTTGGATAAGGGTGAAGGGGATGATAGTCACAACAGTTGGGGACTAGACATGTCAGACGAAGAAAGAGAGTCCGGTCTTGGGGCAGAAGGAGGAAGCACCTGCGCCCCTGAAGGAAGTCTGCAAATAGATAAGGAAGTGAGATGGTTGGATTTGGAACAACCTAAAGATAGAACGCCAGATCCCATAGCATCTCCTGAGCGTCCCTGAGTACGATCACATAGTGAGAAGACAGAGTCGCCACCATATGTAAGCAGGTTAAGGTCATTACCCACAAGGAGACAGACAGGGACGATTATCCCTGCCATGGATAGACTAATAGTGGGATCCGACTATGGGACAGGGTTTACGCAAACACAGCAATATGCAAACACAGGACAAGTATTGACACCCAGAATAGGATGTGTCATTGTTGTAGGAGGAAATCATTTCACAGAGACGGGGATGCACCTGTATCCACAATAGGACAGCTCACAGGGTGACTTGATGTGTTCAGTACAATCTGTGACACCAGACCCCCCCAAAGGAACCCAGGGTAGATGTGGCAATAGGAGGCAAATCCTTATCTTTTCTTGTAGACACTGGAGCAACTTGTGCGTTTATATGAGAGGGATCATATCCAATGTCAGGTATTACCATGAATGCTCAAGGGTTCTGTGAAGCTACCAGTCAAGTTTCTTTTACTGATGAATTAACAGTCTCCATAGGGGAATGTGACATGTCCATTCCATTGTTATATTTACGACAGACACTGGTTAATATTTTCTGAAGAGATTTAATAATGAAATGCACCGTGATGATTTCATTCACTGATCAAAGAATAGTATGCTCCACTCCAGCAATACACTATTTAAACGTGGGAGGCTTTATATTGGCATTTACAGTAGCTCTGCGAGGCGTTCCAATAGATCCAGAGATTTTTCTATATGGAGTGAGCATTCTGTGGACATGGTTACCTGGCCAGGTGGGAAAGATTTTGAGAATACCTGATGAGTTTCTGTTTGGACCTTGAATACCCATGGATGTACAAGTTGGACAGACTATTCCTATAGAGTTGGAAGCAGCCATAGTACGAAGGGAAATGGTAATGCTCGAAGGAGTAGACGATGAGGGTAGACCATGGAGAACAGTGATAATCTCTTGAGGAAGAGTATAGATTGACTGACATAACTGATGATGATATGTTTGAAGAAGACCTAAGTGATGATGAAGTGGTGTTCTTCATGAGCATTACATAGGATAAGGATAGAGAAAAGGGAAGTCCCACAGTGAATGGCGATAATGCAGCAACAAACAGCATTTTTTCAGGAACATTTGGAAAAGGTGCCAATTGTCCTTTGGACCACAGGCCCTTATGACATAGGTTTATTGAAGGGGATGGGAGAGGTTGAAATAAAGCTTAAAGCAGGAGCGATTTTACCTTGAGGAAAACAGTACCCCATGTCTCGAGTAGCTGATGAGGGTATATTTCAGACTATTTCAGGGGATTCTAGTACCATCAGAATCATTGTGTAATACTGCAGTGTATCTGATTAAGAATCTAAAGGGGGGGGTATGGAGATTAATCCAGGATATGAAACCGATTAACCAGATTGTAAATGCTGAGTTTCCTTTAGTTCCTACTCCGGCGACAATATTGTGCAGTATCCCGGTGGAAGCTCGATATTTCATGCTGATTGATTTGCTTAATGCATTTTTCTCAATCCCGTTGCACAAGGACTCACAAGACTTGACTTCATTTATGTTTTGCCAAAAAAGAATGAATCATACCAGGCTGCCTCCAGGGTACTGTGAGTCCCCATCTATCATTAACAGATTCCTACAGATGGATCTGGGCAATATTGATCTCAGAAGTGCAGTGATAAAACATGTAGATGACATCATGATTTGCAGAAGCACAGAAGATGAGTGGGACAGGATTCTGTTCAGTTGATGACTATTCTAGCAGATAAGGGATATAAAGTAGACAAGGAAAGGTTACAGTACTGCCAAGAAGAGGTGTTATATATAGGTCAGTTGATTTCACGTGAAGGAATGAAAGTGACACCTGAGAAAGCTGAGGCAATTATGAAAACCTCAAAACCATACACAGTGAGACAGATGCAACAGTGCTAGAGTCTGGGTGTTTGATTATAACACATATACAAGGCCACTCTGCAAGCAAGTTGGTAAAACAAAACTAGAATGGGCTAAATAAATTGAGGAAGGATTTGAATAGTTGAAAAAAGCAATTTGCACAGCCCCTGTTTTAGGAATTCCCAATTATGGAGAGGTATTTTATTTGTTCCCACACACAAATCGGACAGTAGTGACAGCAGTGCTTACAAAGAGATTCACATTGGAGTACAAACCTTTTGCATATTACAGTGGGAGTTTAGACCTAGTTATGAGAAGGCACTTCGCTTGCAAACAACCTTTGGCAGCTCTCCCGTTCGCGATCTAGAAGTCTACAAGTATTGCCATGGGTTGCTCTAGGACCCTCTTCGTGGAGCATTTTCCATTTTAGAGAAAACCAAGGGCACATTGACATCCCAAAAACTTCAGCTGATGAGGTAATAATTTCTAAACCAGCGAATAACATTTAGATGCAAAACCTGCCCCATTTATAGCTGAGCCAGTAGAAGAAGGAGATCATGTACATGACTGTGCTAATTATGTTGAATGTTATGATATACCCATGCGAAAGAGAATGCCTTACAGGGAGTGGATATTATCTTTATTGATGGATCTTTGAAAATTGATCAGACTAGTGGGGAAAGGCATTCAGGCACTGCAGTGATAAGACACCGGTTAAATGGAGAATTTGAAGTAGTGGCGAGTGCAAGGCTACCGTCTCATTTTTCAGTGCAAGCAGCAGAGTTAGTGGCACTTATTGTCGCACTTGAAAAACGTGAAGGGCAGGAAGTGACGGTGTACAGTGACTCCACCTACGTGACGTCAACCGTGCATGCAGGGTTAGCACGTTAGAAAAGGAGGGGCTATATCCGTGCAGATGGCTCTCCAGTGCACGTTGCATCCCTATTGGATAGACTCATCAGGGTACTACAACTCCCAGTAACCATAGCAGTTGTTAAATGTGGAGCACATACTAAGCGAACAGATTTTATCTCTTGCGGGAACAAAGTTGCAGACGAAGAAGCCAAACAATTGCATATTCCCCAGAAATTTGAGTTTTGACACTGAGAGTAGTAAAGAAAATTTAGTTACAACAATGTTAGTGCAAGAGGGCTTTAATAAGTTGTCAATAACCCAATTAATAGAGATTCAAGAAGTACACCAAAGGAAGATCAAGAATTATGGAAACAAAGGGGGTGTTCTTTATCGCCCACGGGAGCATTATGGTGACAGGACAACACCGGCAATCCAGTGATGCCAGTACCCTTATTGAAAGTTGAGCTCAAACAGCTGCATTGCCCTGTGCATGCAACTAAATAAAGTCTTGCTGCTACAGTTGCAGAAGACTGGTTCATTCCTAATTCGTTGGAGCGCGTTGCACTATTTATGCTGAACTCTGTCGTGTTTTAAATGTTTACTGCTGGGCATGCACTGAGAATGATTAGAGAGGTAATACCTCAACCAAATGGTTGGTTTCAGTATTTACATATGGTCTACCTCGATATGCTGCAGACATGTAATGGATATAGGTATCTATTAGTGGTGGTGTGTCCTTTCTCTAGGTGGATCAAGGCAGGTTCCTGTACACACCCTGATGCCACTTGCACAGCAAAGTGTTAAGTGTATGAGGTATTACCGAGTTTGGGTGTGTATGAGGTGCTAAGATCCGATAATGGGCCACATTTTGTCAATTAACTATTTGAACAGATAGGGCGTCTATTGAATATAAAGCACACGTTTTCTTCTGCTTATCACCCGCAAGCGAACGGAATATGTGAGAGACTCAACAGCCTCCTCAAATAAAGGATTGCCTAGACCAAATTGACTTTGAAAAAGGGATGGCTGTATTGCCTGCCCCCTAGCATTGTATGCCCTTCGGAATCAGCCAGGTTCATACCACCACCTCACCTTGCACAAGCTAGTTACAGTGTGTCGAATGAGAAGACCCCTTATACCTCTGTTTAGGAGTAAGATTGATGCCCAGAGTGTAGCAAAAACTTTAGATGATGAGATGCATGATTATTTGACATATATGACCTCTACTATTTTTTTCGTTTCAGATCATGTCAAGCTCCAGGTGGCTCAGTCTAAGAACACAGAAGAAGATAATTCGGCATCATTCAAGAGATGAAGAGAATACATTGATGTGACAGAAATAGCCAGATCACCTGGATGTTGGAAACAAACTCAACTATTGATCTGTGCTTCAGTGAATTCCAGGAAAGGGCAGAAGGAATGATGGCATGTGAAGCTCACCTACTGAAAACTGATTATGTACAAGTGGTGCAGAAAGTGAATGACGAGTGTTTAAAGTCATGGCCCAAACACTCCAAACTACTGACATGGGTAGAAGACGAATCAGGCCGAGTAGTTGAAATCCCATAGGTTAATGTGACACTGTGCTTCCAACAACACGGAAAAAATCACGTGAGATATAACAAAGAAT
Source organism: Ambystoma mexicanum (assembly GCF_040938575.1). Classification (NCBI taxonomy): domain Eukaryota; kingdom Metazoa; phylum Chordata; class Amphibia; order Caudata; family Ambystomatidae; genus Ambystoma; species Ambystoma mexicanum. The sequence continues at coordinate 643,999,668 of NC_090925.1, read as the reverse complement.
GCAAAACGACAATTGACATTCCTAGGATGGGAGAAGAGACAGTCGTCCTTATGGACCGATACCAGGCTTTTGGATCTAGAGCTTACAAAACATTGTCCAAGGAGTGGGCTGGAGTATTTTCTTTGGTACGCATCCATGTTCCAGCATTAGTGATTCCTCAAAACCACCTGAACATTGGTGAATTTCCAAAAGTGGATGCCCATTTGAGAAAAAGATCACCTGAACTTCTCCATCGGACAAGAAGAGAGATAAATTTCTCAGCCAAATCAATAATGCCATCTTTGCCCCATGATGCATGGTTGTGCCCCCCACCCTCACTCTGTGCCACGTGATGCATGGTTGCGCCCCCCCACCCGCCTTTTGTACCTTATGATGTGTGGTTGTGCCTTTTAAACCCCTTTTTGCCCCATTATGCAGGGTTTGCTCCATCCCCCTCTTTGCCCCGTGATACATGGTTTGCCTACCACCCCCCTCTGTGCTTTGTGAGGTGTGTTTGTGACCCCAACACCCCCTTTGTGCCCCGTGATGCCTGGTTGTGCTCCACAACCCCCCTTTTTGCCCTGTGATGAGGGTTTTTTTGCCCCCCAACTCCCTCTTTGCCCAGTGATGTGTGGTTTGGCCTCCACCCTCCCTCTGTGCCCCATGATGCGTGGTTGTGCACCCCAACCCCCTTTGTGCCCTGTGATGTGCAATTGTGCCTCCTACCTCCCTTTGTGCCCCATGATGCATGGTTGCGCCCCCAGCCCCCTCTTTGCCCCGTGATGTGTGGTTGTGACCCCACCCCCCTTTTTGCCCCATGATGGGTGGTTTGCCCCACCCCCCTTTTTACCCTGTGATGTGTGGTTGTGCCCCCCACCCCCCTCTATGCCCTGTGATGCGTGGGTGTGACTCAAACCCCCTTCTGTGCCCTGTGATGTGTGGTTGTGACCCCCAGCCTCCTTTGTGCCCCATGATGGATGGTTTGCAACCCACACCCCCTCTGTGCCCGGTGATGCGTGGTTGTGCCCCCCCTCTTTACCTCGTGATGCATGGTTGTGCCCCCACCCCCATCTTTGCAATGTGATGCATGGTTGTGCCCACCACTGTGCCCTGTGGTGTGTGGTTGTGCCCCTCACCACCCTCTCTGCCCCATGATGCTTGGTTGTGCCCCCCCACACCACCCTCTTTGCCTCGTGATGCATGTTTGTGCACCTCCTCATTGCCCTGTGATGCATGGTTGTACCCCCACCCCCTCTGTGCCCCGTGATGCATGTTTGTGCCCCCTCTTTGCCCTGTGATGTGTGGCTGGGCCCTCCACCCCCCCTTTGCCCTGTGATGCATGGGTGTGCTCCCATACCCCCTTTTTGTCCCTTGATGTGCAGTTGTGCCCCCAACCCCCTCTGTGCCATGTGATGCATGGTTGTGCCCCCCACCCCTCTATTTGCCCCATGATGCATGGTTGTGCCCCCCTCTTTGCCCCATGATGCGTGATTATGCCCCCCCTTTGCACTGTTATGTGTGGTTGTTCCCCCCCTCTATAGCCCCCCTCTGACCTCCCCCTTCTTTCCATTGCTGGAGTGGTCTTGACTCGCAAAGGGTTAACATTAATTACTTTTTGCCAACGCTTGCATTGACTTTTTGGACACATTGACTCTGGGGTTTCACCCCCTCAACTCTCATGCCGGACCCTCTCTGGATCCCCGACTCAGGTTGGACCTACATCATGCTGTGCCCATTGCCTTCCGGAAACCTTGCTGTTCCCTTGCAACATTTTGTGCCTCACTGACCTTTGCAATTGTTTTGTTCTCCCCTATGCTTCACTGCTCTTATCACTGTCTTATTCTCTGTTCTCTCCTCCTCCCCCTACCCCCTTCTCTCTCTTCTCCCTCCTCTTACTTTTTTCTATGCACTTACTCTATCTGAACGTTCCCTGGACCTAGTATGATAGTAACTTTGTTTGTCGTCTATCCCCTCATTACTTGTCATCCCCCCCTCCAGCACTATCTGAAATCTCACCAGACCTAGTACGATAATCACTGGTTTTGTTCCTCTCCTCCCTCTCCTTCCCTCTTCCTTACCTTGTGTATCTTTCCGGCTCTACCAGAAATATCGTCAGATCTAGTACGGTAGTCGCCTGCCTGTTTCCAATTTCCTTCCTATTTGTGTCTTAGCACTTGCACTATCGGAAATGTTGCTAGGCTGAGTATGATAATTGTTTACATTCTTGTTGTTCATGTATGGCCTGTAAGAATGTTTTGTATTTTCCCTTGTTCCCCCCCTTGTCGTGAAGCTCTTTGAAACACATTAGGCCTCATTACGATCCAGGCGGTAAGTTACCGCCTGGGTCGTACCCTTACCACCATGGTGTAAACTACGTTTACACCATGGTGGATGGCGCATTTACCGCCCCATTCCAAGGTGAGTGGGGCGGTAAATCCCCATTTCCCATTTTACCCTTCCCCATTCCCATTTTTGCCCCATAGGGCATAATGGGAGTGGGGAAGGCGCTAATTACGCCACCGTAAATTACGGTGGCGTAATTAGCACCATGGTCCCTTAGCGCCATGGATTTTAACGCCTGCAAAAAGCAGGCGTTAAAATAACCATGGCGCTAAGGGACCTTGTAATCAGGCTTTAAGGGTCGGCGCCGTTTACGGCGCTGTTAACCCCTTAACGCCTGACTCGTAATGAGGCCCATTGTGTATGGGCGCTATATAAATAAACCATCACATCATATTATATGACTCCATTCCTGAGGAGCACAGGTTGTTCAGCAAGTCTGCCACAATATTTACGACTATATTCATGCCTGGGATCCAAACAGTAGCAAACGCAAAGTGGATACAGATCACCAGATGGGAGATTCTGCAGGCAATCAATGCTAAAGGGATTCAATGCTATCAAGAAAGTGCTGAGGGCCATACGACTGATGACCCACCAAAACAGATATGTCCTTGATCTGATCACAGCGATGGAAGGAGGAGTTTGTGCCAAAATTGGGCTATCATTTTGCGCATTCATACCTTTTCACGGTGAGCAAAATGGAACCTTGACCGCGGCCAGAACGTTATTGACAGACCTGCATACCAAGACGGAAGATGAGACAGATGACATTGGATAGGGCAGTTGGTTTTCCTCCCTGTTCTCCTGGATTCTGCAGTGGTTGGCGAATATGTCCAAGATTCCTGGAGTAATATTAGTGCTAATGATGTTTGGATTCTGTGTAATCAGAATACCGATTGTCCAATGCATGAAAACGGCAAAGAAAGTGATAGAAATGAAGATCATGATCGATATCGAACCTGAACCTAACACCAAGGAGCTGACTGATGAAGGTGTCAGACAATATATGGAGGCCATTATCATAGCACCTGAAGGAATGATGTTCCTTTATACAAAGAATCATAAAAGGTACGTGGGACCAAGGGTCTATTGTACCCCAAATGGACAATGTAATTACATGAACTGAAGTGTAGCTGAAGATGTCCAATCAGCCGGCACCCTGTGAGGGGTGATGAAGATATGGACACCAACGAAACACTTCTTCAAGAGAATATACCAGGATGTGAAAACAATTGAGGAGGTGGTTGAGAACTCGACCGGAGGGGCAAATGTAGAGGAGCAGCTGCATGCCTCTGCAGGAAATCCCGCCCCCCACCTCCTATATGTTGGAAGCCTGAGATTGTGCTGTGTTTGACACTAGCAGGTGTGCCAATACTGCAGCGCATATTCGAAAGAAGATACCCATTCAGACAACCCTATTGAATGTATCGCCGAAGAGATGACAATCTAAGGGAGAAACTCCCTGAAGGAATATAAAAAGAGCAAGAAAAGAAGGCTGTGACATCCATAAGAGCGTATGAACAACATCTCCATATATTGGCTGAAATGGCTGTATGGATCCTACAGAAACTAATGACGAAGTAAAGAATCGATTGAACTCTTAAAATATGAAAAAGAAGATTACACGTGCACAAAGTATTGCAGAGAATCAACCGTTCAATAACTGTACAGATGCTGAAACGCAAGGTAGACTAAGTCATCATAGAAGCTGACTATATGTAATGAATAGAATGCAGGCAAAGCTGCCACTGTATAGAAGCTGGACTTCGGTATCATTAATTTTAGTAAGCCAGGACCCATCAAGAAGAAAGGGAGAACTGTGTTGCAGCAAGAATAAGCTGAAATCGTGGAGCTGCATGGCGAGGTTGTCTGGCCTGAAGTCAAGATTGAAGTAGCCAAGGTCAGATATCTATTCTGGAAAGGAGCGAATGTACAAAGGATGAATCATCCCATGTTAAGGTGCAAGGAAAGAACACCAAGAGTGCCAAGTTTATTTGATTTAAGACATTTAAAAGCTGTAAAATGGACCAAATCATGGTCTCCTGTCAAGTGAGCCAAGGATGAATATAGAGTCGAACCTGGAGTCCAAGAAAAACGATAGTGAGTGTCTGCACTCCCATGTATTCCCAGAGATAAGGATACTTTGCAAGGCCAAGTTCAAAGACAATCTTCGTGGCAGAACGCGTGAGCGGTGAGAGATGTTGGGTTAATTGGGTGGGAGTTAGAGTCAGGGCCACCTCCTTGCACCTGGGTCTGGGTTTACGTGCTGCTAAGTGAACCGAATGTTCGAGACATGGCACAAGCATGCCAACCAATTGTAGAGGTCCATATAACGAAGGACCTTATAGTTTGAGAAACCAATCAAAAAACAGTGTATCTAATCGTTTTGAAGATTACATGTTTTAGAGGTAGGCATGTATTGCCCACCTGACAGTGGGCAGCCAATCACAATCCTAGCTTCTATATAATGTGTATTTAGATGTTCCTCTTAAGCCTAATCCGATCCCCAGTAGGTTTTTCATTATTTGCCACGTAGTATGACATCACCTCTGACATATTTTTTTAGTATAAATGTTGTGTGAAAAAGTTGTTGAGAGAAATTGAGCGTCTGTCCATTGACGTTCGTTTTAACTCCTTGTTTTAGATCATTGTTAATTGAACAGTACTTTGCCATCTTCCTGAGTTGCTTTGGTTATTTGGACTCAAAGTTATTCTGTAAACCCATCCATTGCATGCACGTTCCTAAAGGGCCCTAAACTCAACTCCCTGTCAGACAGTCACACAATGCAACTGCCACACTCACACACTGTCACATACACATGCACTGTCACATACGCACACTATCATAAACTCACCGTCACATGCTCACTGTCAAGCACCTACATACACTTTCTCTCTGTCACCCACAGACACTGATGAGCACAATATGCAACATGAAAGTGAGTCGAAGCAACACGGCGTGACCGTGGACACCGACGGAAGAAGATTGATTGCTGTGAGGGGTTTCACGAACCTTCCAAAATGAAGTTTATACCGCGTTGCAATGCCGCGGTTTTTCGAAATTAAAAGCAAACCCGCGCATCCCTCTAAAACCTACGTGGGCTCTGCTGCATTAGGGACAGCGTAAATGACCTTTGTCTTTTGGCATTCGCTCCCTCCGGATGATTTTGGCAACGCAAGAAGCCGTGTAGCTGTGCCGTGGGATACTTTCTACGAGAGGCCTGTATATTTAATAAATCACGGGCTATATATGGAAAAGATTCAGTTGTTCAAATCTACTGTTGGGGCATAAAGTCTATGTTGACTTAATTTGAAGAAATTCTGTCCTGAAGATGGCCATAGAAAAGAAACTTTAAAGACACTAGGGATAGTGTCTGGAATAAATTAAAGGCCGAAACATGTCGACAACGATCTAGAATACCCATGCTAATTCAATATGGGATTGTGTTTCACATGAACAAAGTGGTTCGAATGATATGAAACCTTGCTATAAGACCTTGTTGTTGTGTGTATCCCCTTTCTGAGACGTTTGATTGTTGAACAACGTTTTTTTTTGGTTTTTTCTTGTGATTCATACCTTTTTAATTCATTGGCAAAGTGCCCTAAAATGTGTCTTATTGTGTGTTTGTGTGTTTGGCACCTAGTGCCTTTTAATGTTATACAACATGTGCAAATAATAAATTTTTCAATCAAGTCTTTTTTAATCATTATATACATTTTGGGTTTAGGTTTGTAGACAGTAGCCTATATGTGAGGCATCTGTGGTTGATTCAATTGTGGCTTCGTTTTAGAACACTGGGGAATGGAAAGAGGGGTACCAGACTCACTTTCATGTTGCATATTGTGCTCATCTACGAGCTAGTTCCCTTTGAGTCTGGGTCCCCCGATAAAAAAGTTTGGGAACCTTACCTGTTTTTTGGTAACACCCACAGACACTGACACTCACTGTCTCACTCACAGTGAAAATTGCACTTTGTCATATACACACACTTTCTCTCACACACTGTCATCACAAACTATGAAACATACAAACTGTAAAGCGCACACATACCCTGACGTGCACACGCACACTCACTGTCTTGTTAACTGTCACACAGCCACACACTGTCACACTCACTCGCTGTCACACAAACACATTGTCAGACGCAGAAGCACACTCTCAATCATTCACTGACACACTTTCACTGTCACACATTCATATACACCGGCTTGCTCACTCACACACTGTTGCACACTCCCTATCAGAGAGTGGCAAACTGTCATACCCACACACAAAATGCTGTATTACTGTCACACCAACATGTTGGGCCACATTACAAGTCTGGCAGTACTTGGCAGTAAATTCACCGAAATACCAACTGGCAAGCAAAATTACTGTTACTGCCTATTGGTCCAGTGGATTTACCACGGGAAAAGAGTGGTAGTGGCAGGTTGGTGTAAGTCTACATTTCTGGAGTCCATTGGGATTTTGGTCATTCCATTGATTTTGCTGATCCTTGGTGCCAAGGTGGCGGATTTCCTCGCATCTTTTTGCTAGCGAAAAAACCTCCACCTTGCCACCAAATCTGTAATGCAGTGATGCATGAATGCAGCGGTAATGGAATTACTGCCACGTTTCTGCCGATTTGAACAAACCTCCGTTTTTGTAATGAGGCCCACATTTTGCTAAGGTTATCCACATGCTGGTCTTTTGGCACAACAGCATGAAAATATATCACTTCTGCAGTGCTAGCGTATATTATTTGGTAAGAACACATCATTTCATTGGTTTCACCTAACTTAACGTGGGGGCAGCGCTGGCATATTGTGGCAACTTCCCACCCATGGCAGCTTCTGACATTTACCAACTTTCTTAAGACATGGGCCTCATCATGAGTTGGGCTGTATACCTGCGTTAATTGCGCCGGGATACTGCCCAACGCAATTAGCGTTAATGTAACTCATTCTGGGGCAACATGCGCTCCATCCCGAAAGGCTGAGCGGGCGGTAAGTCCCCATTCCCATTGGGTCCAGCGGACCCAATGGGTTTCGGGGCACGCTATTACAGCCAGCGGTAATAGCACCGAAAATGGACTTGAATCCGGTGCATTCACCTCCAGCTCAGAACACAGGTTTGGGGCGGAGCCCAACTCATGATGACCCTCTCGAGGATACATGTTGTTCTATCAAGTTGATCTAAATGTAAATAGAGACAGATTAATGAGCTGCTACTGTGTCCATGCTCTTAAATCCTGCGCTAAATGTGTTTTTCTTAAATTGATTGAATGTTAACCTATATAATCAGTTGTATCCCACACTTTAACCGCACCTCCAAAGAGTTGTAGGTCACACACCTTATATCATCACCCTCCGCCCCCATGTTCCTGCACATTTTAACATTTTTGAGAACTGCCAGTGGGCCTAGGACTAAGACGATTACCATAAGTAATCAGAGCATCACCTCCTCCATACCTCTCAACCTACTCAGTTGCCAGGCTGTGATAAACCAATTGTTTTTTTGGAGGGCGAAGGCTGCCCATTCAAGTCTACGGCAAGGAATGGGGCTTGTCGTGAAGGTGAGCTGATTCTAGGGTGAGTGACACCCACCAAATACGGGTCAGTTCAGAGGTATGCCTCTGCGTCCCCCTGTCTCATACCAGTGCTTATTTATGAAGAATACCAAAGGCGGAGATTAATGGTTCCATGTGTTAAAATCCCCGCAAAAATATCGCCATACAAAAATATCACCATATTTTCGCCGCGATATTAAGGCATGGGACCGTGAAGGGGACATACCTGCAACCCCCATATTATTTTAAAAGGAGCTGGGGACACGCAACCTCTGCTCCCAAAAAACCCTAATATTATCCCAGCTAAAAATATCACCTATGGCCGTTGCCGACGACCATATATATACAGCGATATTTTTTGTGGGGATAATATTACCTGATACCCAATTAATGGACCCATGAAGAATGACACAGACCACTAAGTATGCTGCTGGCACAACACATCACCAACTTACTTTCAGTAATCGAACAATGTTCACCCTTCTTTGTGAGTGCTAGATCCCCAAATCCCTTTACCAAAAGAATTTGACCCCTAGTTTTGCAAGCTCAAACGTTAATTCCTGGTGAACGTTTTTAGATGTGCACAGTTTTCAGCTCTTTCTATTTTGTGGATGTGTGCACCCTGAGCGCATTCCCATAGGACAGCCATTCCTCTCGTTCCTCTCCCTTGGACGATCCGGGCACTGGACCAACAGCAGGTGAGTATGCCATCAAAATCGTATGCCTAATCCACCTGCTGATTGTGGGTAAGAAACCTTTTTGCATGGCCCCCTATAAATCATGAACAGGCTTTCCAATGTCTGATTGTTACCTTCTTCCAAAACATCAACTCTACACCCTTTCCATTTGTTCCACTTAGGCCAATTATTTAACTCTGCTGATGTTACCATGTCTGTTGGTTTGACAGTCTTATGGTTTCATTTAAGATAAGTCTTTGCTCCTTGTTCCATTGTTTTAAAATATTCACCAACATTTTCAAGTATGGGTACCTCAGCTGGTCTAATACTCAATAACTCGAAAAGATATGTTATACATTTAACAGAACACTAGCAGTCAATAAAAGATGGCACTTCCTTAAGAGCATCTGTCCTCTTGCAGTGTGAATTGTGAATTCAGGTGGTTGTTCTTGGTCCTTAACAGTGCAGTGGTAGTGATCAGAAGTATGTGATGGGGACCCTTCCAACATGGTTCTAGGGCAGTCTTTCGCTGATGTACTTTCACACAGGCAGCGTTGGGTTCCAGCGATGTTATTGGGGTGTGCAATAGGGAAGTCATCAAGGCAGTATAGGACCACTAGTGACCAATATGTGAAGACTATGATATTGTATTTGTATTGCACTCATACTCAAGTGTTTCAGAGTGCGGCGAGGCAAGGGAGGACAAAACAACGATCTTACTAGGCCCAGTGAAATTGAGAACGTGCAAGTGCAGGGCATAGGGAAGGGGGAAAGTGCAAGGGAGAGGGGAGGAGTGGAAAGTGCTGAGCAAGGATAAAACAGCAACAACTGGTAGTGCAGCCAGCAAGTTGGCAAGTGCAAGGTTAAAGCGCAGACAGGGGGTGTCTGGTAAGTGCAGGTAAGGGAACTGTTCGGTTGCAGATACAGGCCCAAGTGCAAGGGTTTCCAAGAGGCAGTGCGGGTGTGTGGCTGGGTGGGCAGGGATCTGGGCCCGAAAATCAGACGGTAACCAGCTGCCCGATGCTGAAGCAGACAGATCAGCAGGGGAGAGGAAAAGTGATGGCAGAAGCAAAGAGGAAGGTCTTGAGGTGCTTCCAGAACCGAAGATGGTTCTCCTCAAGTTTCAGAGAGGCAGGATGGCTGTTCCAGTGGGAGGCCCCAACTGAGGAAAGAAATATATCACCAACTCGTTGCTTGGAGAAACGACTGACCCTGAATGAGTTAGAGGTGGAGGAGTGAAGAGCTCGAGTAGGAAGGTATTAACGGAGGGAGAGTTGAAGGTATTGTGGACCCAGGCCCCAGAAAGCCTTGTAGACTATGCATAGGTTCTTGAATTTAATCCTTGTAGCCACTGGGAGCCAATGAAGAGAATTCAGAGCTAGCGAGATATGATCCCAGGGCTTGAGGCCAAGGAAGAGTCTCCCAGTCCTGTTCTGGATGAGTTGCAGAGGGCGGAGAGTAGAAGCAGGCAGATTTAGAAAGAGGGTGTTGCAATAGTCCAGCTTAGAGGGAACTAGAGCTCTAGAGACAGTGAGTGTCTGGGGGAATGAGAGGAAAGGAAGAATACCTTTGAGGAGGTGCAGTTGCTAGTTTGACTTCTTAGAGTCGTCAGAGATGTGAGGAGAAAAGGAGAGTGTGGAGTCGAAGATGACTCTGAGGACTTAGCCTCACAGGTGGGAGCAGGAAGAGGGCCAAGGGAGGCCAGCCAGAGAGTGACAGGAAAGGAGGGTGTAGGTGTGCCGATGAAGAGAATCTCCATCTTACTCGCATTAAGGCAGAGATCATTGGTGGCACACCATCTGCATAGCACTGAAAGTTGGAGCAGAGAGCAGTAATGCGGTGGGCAAGGGGTGGCAGGTATTGGTTGAAAAGCCAGGGGGAGAGGTTAAACCCCTGGGGAACACCACAGGTAGAGAGTGAGATAGAGGAAAGGAAGGACCCAAGTTGGACCTGGGGGGGTCAATCAGAGAGGAAAGAGGTCAGCCAGGCCAGGTCCTGATCGGTGATACCCAGGTTATCACAGAGATGGTTGAGCAGGATGGCATGGTTGACCATGTCAATGGCATAAGAGAGATCAAGTAGAATGAGGACAGAAGGGATGTTAGAATCGAGGTTGGAGAGCAGGTCTTCACGGATGTTCAGGAGAGCAGTTTCCATGCTTCTGGCAGCTCTGAAGCCAGACAGATGGTCATGGGGCCAACCAACAGAATCGGTGTGGTGATTAAGCTTGGAGATGGCCAGCTTTTCCAGGAGTTTGCCCAGGAAATGAGTGATGGAGATCAGGTGATAGTTAGCCGGGCAGGATGGGTCGGCTGTAGGTTTCTTGAGAAGAGGGTCCACAAAGGAGTGCTTCAGAGGGGAGGGGAAGGCTCCAGAGGAGAAGGAGAGGTTTCAGAAGTCAACCAGAGCAGGAGCAAGGGTGTCAATGTGGTCCTAGATGGTTTTGGATGAACAGGGAAGAACCTGTTTTGATGAGACTTTCCTAGATCAGACTTGTCTGGAAATTTCGACAGAAGAGAACAGTGGAAAGGAAGAGAAAGAGGGGGAGGGCGGCTGCAGGAGGTCCAGCGGTAGCGGAAAGAGAATGGGAAGAGGAGGTGAGGACGAGAGGGTGGACAGCATGTCCTGGGTTTTTTAGATGAAATGAGAGGCAAGGACCGTGCAAAGGGCTTGGGAAGCGACAGGAGAGGTAGAGCTAAGGTAGTATAGTGCCAACAGCACCCAAACTACAGTCATTTTGATAGCTAATGGGAAGTACAGGCATGGTCTATGAGAATATCTTAACTATAAAACAATCTGTGTAATCTATGTGATTGTATACATCTGCCCCATGGTCTATACAGCTAGCACCAAAAGAGTACTATGCACCTGGATAAAGGAACACTTGCATGAAATACGAGTGAACAGTATTCATTAATGCACCATTTGAACAAAGAGCATCCAACAGAAGATTTTAAGATTAGATTACTCAGGTGCAAACCAGTTGGAAAACATGAGAGAAGGAAACTGAGCTGTCTACGAGACGGAAAGAAACCAAAGCAAATGTTGAATTACGAGCTATAAAGGAAGGCCTAAATAAGGAACATGAATTCAATGTTTTCCAGATATGTGGTGTGGGACCCACATGTATTGTCAGTAAAAGGTGGCACATCCTTAGAAGCCTCTGTCCTCTTGCAGTGTAAATCATGAATTCCAGCAGGTGGTCCTTGGCGCTTAGCAGTGTTCATAGTTGGCACTACATAATAGGGACCCTTACGACGTGGTACTAAGGCAGTCTTTTGCTGATGTACTTTAACACAGACCCAGTCTCAAATCCAGGGAATTATGCTTGTCTGGGTCCTTCAGTTACGGCCTTGATATAGTTCATTATAACATCATTAGTAAGGAGAACATCTGTTTCTGTTACAGCTAGTGGTGGCGATGAAGGAAGATGCAGTGAGCTACCCATACATATTTCATATGGGGTGAGATCAGTTTTTTGGTTACTCATCCTCATGAGAGCACCTTTTACCATTTTAGATTTGTGAGTACATATTTTTGCTTGTTTATTTTTCAGGTTCCCATTTTGTTGTTCCCCTGCCCCTGCTAATTGTGGGTGGTGTGCGCAGGGGAGCAGTTGCTGAATCCGTACAGCTCTACATAGTCCCTTAATAATCTGTCCTGTAACATGTGTATCCCTTTCCTGGTTTATGCTCATGGGCACTGTAAAACTTGGTAAAAGCCTTTGATAAGCGTTCTTTTACCAAAGTCTTTGTTTCTGCCTTCCTATAGGGGACAGCTTTTACCGAGCTTGAAAAAAATGTCTAGGAGAACTAATACATATTGAAACCCATAACATATAATCTTGTTTACAGGCTTAATAAGAATGTGAGCGAGCTAAGAAAATATCATTCACATACTGCAACAGTAGATTGTCCATTAAATATAATGATCCAAAATGATTTGTCAATATTTGTGAAAACAAGGTCGGAGGCTTTGCATATACTTGTGGTAGCCACTTCAGGTGGATTGCAAGCCTCAATATGGGAAGGTGAACAAATAGCAATCTGGGTTGATGGGTATGAAAAAGAAATTGCAGCACAGATCTACAACAGTCAAAAATATAGCTGATGGTGGAATACAAGAAAGAATGGTGCCTGGAATCAGGACCACTGTGAAAGAGGACCGCATTAGAAAGTTTGCAGCACATAGGCCTTGCACAAAACAGTAGGAGTCTTTGCCGGCTTTGTTCACAGGTAAAATTGGAGTACTACAAGGACCGCTAGATGGGTAAATTTTTCCTGCAGCAATAGTGAGTTAATAATCGTCACTATTCCTCTGCTTTGGAACATAGTGAGTTCTGAGGGACCTTTTGGAAAAGGATTAGAGGGTTGTACCCTGATTCATGATTAAGTACAGGAGGGCATCCTTGTGTTAAAGAAAATGCATGGGGTGGTATGGTCCTTGTACCAACTTCACAGGTATCAATGCATGTCCTCCTTAAGGAAGTAGATCTGAGAGGTGATCCAGGGACAGAGTGAAGTCAGCGTTACTTGAAGGTGGATCTGTGAGATAGGTTAAAGTTGAAGAAGTTCTTTAAATGATGAAGGCCTGGAGAGAGACAAGAGAAAGAATGAATTACCTGACCTCATCTAGGTAGGGGTCCTTGGAAGTTAAGTTTGAATTTCTGTATTGAGATCGAGGCTATGAGCGGGGGGCAGTAATACTGAAGTGGTAGCTCGAGTGATCAGAAGGGGGAAGTCAATATTTGGATTAGATGAGAAAAGTGAGAAAGAAATGACGCTACGGTCAAGAGAGTTCCCTTTGTGGTGAGTGAATGAAATGGTTTGGTAGTGATTGGAGAGGAGGGAGTTGAGTTGAAGTTGGTTGGTGGTGAAAACTCTGGGGAGGTTGAAGACACTCTTGAACACTACAGAGGTTTCTGTGGAAATGGAGACAAAGAGGAAGGTAACGATGTGAGAAGTAGTTGATGGCCAATGGCCCGAAGTCAGGAGGATATTGAAAGGGATTGGTGGGTGGGTGACGTCTGGTTATGGTGAAGTCAATCGTGTGTTTCACAAAGCTTATGATAAGTTGATAAATGAAGCTAAAAAGAATATGCGTCAAGAAATTAGGAGTATTACAACACAGCAAAATAAAAGGTGTATAGAGAATTCAATAGCCAGCCTCATCAAATCAACGAAAAAGATTTATAGATGATGGTTAAGAACACATAAGATGGAAGGCGAATGTAGGCTATGGCAAAAAATTGCAATTCTAGCACTCACTAACAACACCACTGGGATATGGCAGCTACTACGAAATAACAAAAAAAGGGAATTGACGATTAATTGCATTACCGAGGAGAAATTGAGTCAATACATACAAGCTACATTGGGAAGAGAGGAACCTAGGGAGGACATGTTTCCAATCCCTAATGAGATCTGGGAATGCAAAGTCTCTCCTAGATATTATTGTGATCATTGAAAATCTTAAAAAATCATGTGCTGGAGGTCCAAGTGGGGTTTGCAATTTACTTATTAAAAAGCAACCTGAGCTGTGGATGGCCGCTCTCCATCTTCTTTTCAAACAAATAGGCAAACTTGGAGTAATTCCCAATTCATGGAAAACTAGTCCTATATTGACTGTGCACAAAAAAGGAGCCTGGGACAGACCTGAACATTTCCGCATGTTAGAGATGCTTGATATCTCATCTAAGATTTTCACTCAGGTTTTACTACAAGAATTGAATGAATGGATTGCAGTGAAGAAAATCTTGCCACCCAACCAAATAGGGTTTAGAGAGAAATCTAGCACCATACATAACCTGTTGATGCTAACTTCTGCAGTGGAGCATTTGTGGGAAAAACATAACTTGGATGTCTACTGTGCATATATCGATTTCTCCACCGCATTCGATATGGTGCTGAGATACCGTTTATGGCAGAAACTTAATTAATGGGAAATACTGCAGGGTTTACTAAGAATGCTCATGCTATTATACACTGAATCTAATGTTTGTATACGCCTGAATGCAATGGGTAGACTCACAGCATCTATGGCAACATGTAGTGGCGTAAAGCAATGGTGTATGGTAGTGTCCATATTATTTCATTTATATTTGGCAGATGTGAAGGAAACTTTTAGTCTACGTAATGCCAACCCGGTGAAGATCAACACTGCTGTTTTTGGGTGGCTTGCATATTCTGACGACCTGGTAATTTTGGATTACAACACTGCAGGTCTACAGCGTATGCTTGATTCTCTAGAGGTGTATTATAATGTGAATGGTTTAACCATCAACATAGACAAAAGCAAAGGGTTGGTATTCTCAAAACTACGAAGACCTAAGAAATATGCATGGACACTGAGTAATAAGATGATGGAACGAGGTAATACCTATAAGTACCTTGGAATTGTGATAGATGAGAAGCTGCACTGGGAACCCCACTGCTCTTCATTGAAAGCACGGTGTCCTACTTTGGTAAATGCACTAAGTATCTTTATAGGGAGGAATAGTGGTTATTCTGCTTCTGCTGTTTTGACTATCTATACTGCAAAAATAAGGGCGATATTATTGTATGCCATTGAAATATGGGGCCATAAAATTGGCAAGCGTTTAGTGGGATTTGAAGCCACCATGCTCTGTAAATTGCTGTGGTTATCCCAAAGTGTGAGTGTGGAATACCTCTACTTGGAGTTTGCTATAAAGGGAATAATGTATGCTTACATAAACCAATGTGTAATGTGTTTTGAAAACATATGTAAATTGAAAACGGACGCGATAATAGTCCCCTATGTGAAGGCTTTTCTGAGGTTAGAAGGTAATGTGTTAGTTAGTACAATGGGTATCTTGAAAACCATCCTATGAAATGAACGGATGAGCTAAATAATGAAATTCACATAGAAATTCAGGGAGTGAAATTTTGGCAAAAAAGGAAATTGCTTGAATTCAGTTTTGAGCAAAATGTGATAAACCTGTCAACTAGGGCACATAGCGGGTCCTTCTGTCAAGAAAGGTTAATCTGGTCTACTACCCCAAAGTATATTAAAGCTTAACCAAGTGTAAGAACGTTCTGTACATATTTATTGATTAGATTCAATACCTCAGAGGCACTAGAGACTAAGGATGACAGGTTGGGATTACCCTATAAGTAGCGGAAGTGGCGCCTATTTGGAAATGAAGTCATTGAGTCACTGTACCATCTGATTATGACCTGCGAAAGGCTGAAGGGCTTGCACCACAAGTATTCTAAATCTTATAACAATGCAGTTGACCTGAGTGATATCTTAGATCTATGGAGAACATTTATGAGGGACAGTGATATTAACCTTATTTAATTTATTGTATTATTTTATTTAAAGATTGTGGACATTTTAAGATGTATTGAATAGTGTGAATAGCTCATGAAATAGGTGTTTTTACATTTTTTTAATGGTTGAGTTTTTTTTATTTTATGTGTGTATGTCTTGTGTTATACAAAGCCAGCATGGCTATATGTATATCTAATAAAATGTGAAAAATTTGAAATTAGGGGAAGAGGGATGATTTCCGTATAATCATCTATCATTATTTGTTCATAGGAAATGTAAAAGGTGCTACCTGGGAATCTCAGTCGCTTTGTTGTGCTAGGATAACACTCCCAACAAACCTCAAACAAAGGAATGGTACACTTCTACAATCAGGGGTCAATTCATGGAGCAAACGTGCGCCGAAAATCCCAGCGCATGCAGGCGCAAGGTGGCGCAAGCGTGAGAAACCCAGTGCACGCGCACGCGTGCGATTCAAGGAAGACGCTGCGCATGTTTCCCGCTGTCCGTGTGCCAAATCCTGCCATGGCGCACACGGGCACACACGGCGTGCACTACGCGCACAGCAAAAGTGCACGTAGCGTGGCGCACACAACCAAAGTGGGCGGAACAGTGGGCATAACACGCGGAATGGGGAATAACGCGTGAAAAAGAAGGCGTAACTGGGGAAGTACTGCAGGGAACTACACGGAACGCCCACACGCACGCGAACAACCCGTATTCATGGATTCGAATACGGGAAACCCGCGCACGGCAAAAGACGCACACAGGCGTCAACGCATCCGCCACACGAAGGCAGGCAGTAGCGTCCCCGCGCACAGTATAAAAGTGCGCGCAAACAACAAACACGTATATACAGCTACGATGAATGCCCCATTTGTCGCAGCACTGATCGTGGGACACCGCAGGAGGAGGAGAATAGCCACGGCATGCATTTTCGCACCACGGACAAGCTTTTTTGGGATGCCTGACGACCTGGTCTACGGCAGGTATAGGTTTCCACCCCATATCATCCTAGACCTGGTCAGGGAGTGGGAACATGACCTTACATTCCCCACCCTTTGCTCGCAAGCATTGAGCCCCTTCGAGAAGGGGCTCAATGTCCTGCATTTCTTGGCCACTGGGTCATTTCAGCGGACTACTGCCATAGTGGGGGGGGTCTCACAGGCCACGCAGTCACGCTGCCTACACCAGGTACTGGCAATCATGACAGCGCGCCCCTCAGTCCGCAGGCACATATACATGCCCAGAACACCCACAGAAAGGCAGGCCGTTGTCCTGGATTTTTTCAGGGTGGCACACTTCCCCAAAGTGCTCGTGCCATAGATTGCACCCATGTGGCCCTACGTCCACCTAGGGCCACTGAGCACATCTACCGAAACCGCAAGCACTGGCATTCCATCAATGTACAGGTGGTATGCGATGCAAAGGGAATCATCACCTCTGTCTATGCAAACTACCCTGGCTCCACCCATGACAGTTTCATATACAGAATGTCCGCCCTGAGCCGGGCCCTGGGAGCTGGGCAGCATGGCGACACCTGGCTCCTAGGTGAGTACAAATGCCCTTGCACATGCATGCATGTCACACACACACACACAAATACACAAACCCCAATAATCACAACCATTTACACCTCCCCAGGGGACAGTACCTACCCTCTGAGCAACCACATGATGACGCCAATCCAGAACCCTACCACACCACCCCAGGTAAGATACAACGCCGCCCATATTGCAACCAGGGCCATAGTGGAGCGCACATTCGGAGTGCTCAAGTCACGTTTCCGCTTCCTTGACCGCTCTGGCGGGCAGCTACTCTATGCACCCCCAGTAGTGTGCAGGATCATTGTGGCAGCATGTGTCCTGCACAATGTTGCAACACGGCAGGGCGTACCGGTGGACATGGTGATGCCCCCACTTCCCCAACCACAGGCACAGGCACTGCCCATGGGAGGGGACAGGGCACGTGGCGAGGAAGCCCGGACCCAGCTTGTGGCCACATTTTTCACCTAAACTCCCACCCCTGCGGAGTGCACACAGGCCTGGCACATACCAGGTGACAATCGATGATGACAAAGAGACAGTCAACTGTCACAACCCTACCACCCTGAGATAGTTGCCATGGAAGTGCCACATTGTCTGCATCCCTAGCTACTTAAACACAAGCTATCCTGAGTGACCAAAAGGCACACATATGACATGACATGATATGACATTTGTAACGTGCCTATACACAAGTATTTCAAGGTGCGACGAGGCAGGGAGGGGGGAACAAGGGAAGACAGACAACGATACTACTAGGCCAGGTGTCATTTAGATTGCGCAAAGTGCAGGGGTGGGGGAAAGGGAAAAGTGCAAGGGGAAGGGGAGGCGGGGGGCGCAGTACAGGGTAAGTAGACTAAAAAACAAATAAATAGGCCAGCTGGTGGCAACTGCAAAGGTAAGTGCAGACAAGTGCTGGGAAGGGGGGGCTGTAGGGATAGAGAGACAGTCCCGCAGTGCAGGGGTTGCCAGGGAGGCAGTGCAAGTGGAGAGTGGCTGGGCCAGGGACCAAGGTTGGTGAGAGTGGCCCAGTTGCAGATCCAGTGCAGTTCCAGTGAAGAATTTTGCAAGGGAGAGGGAGAGTGAAAGCAGAAGCAAAGAGGAAGGTCTTGAGGTGCTTCCGGAACCGGAGATGGTTCTCCTCAAGTTCCAGTGAGGCAGGAAGGCTCTTTCAGAGGGAGGCCCCTGCCGCGGTGAGAGATCTACCCCCAGCTAGTTGCTTTGAGAAGCGGATGACCCTGACATGCAAGGTGTGAATCACACACACCTGCAAAACAGGCCATGACCATCACTGTTATGTCACTCAAACCCTCCCAAACCACAACATGACATGGCAAGCAATACCCATACACCAACACAGTACCAACAGGGTACACATTGCCATGTCATAAATGTACAGTGGCATCAGACAATGATGCCTGACATGGAATCAGATGAAATGACTGACCAACAACCTCCCACCCAAAATAAGTCATTCCCAAATGCATTACAAAAGTTGTAGACGTAACATAACAATGAATGCCTGTCTTCATGCACATTGTGCATTGCAAAATCAACACTGCAGCTTCTGTGTTCTGTGTCCAACTCCTGCAACACACTGCTCAGCGCACAGCACAGTGAAAGCCATTGTGTGTGATGCACACCCTGAGCATCACATCTAAGTGACAAACCACATCGAAAAGCAAATTAGGCATGTACAGGATCCATAATTGGTCACAGAACATGTGCTGCAGGGACACAGTGGGCACCAGGAGGCAAACAGAGTGTACACGTGGATATCCAAGGGTGGTTGTACATGTAGTGCATCATAGTGCAAGTGTGTGGGTCAGTAAGGACACTCAACATATGCATGTGCAATCAAGTGACCATCAGTGTCCTCCACACATCACATGTGAACATTCACCATGTGTACACCACAGCATGTCAAACCACAACTATCCCCTCACACCTGAAAGGTAAACACAACACATGAACAGGCATTGATCAGCAGAACACAACATGTACATAGGATACCACAATTACAATGTCAGGGTTCCCATCACACTGCAGGGCAAGGCAACTATCAACAACAAACCCCCCCCTCCCTCACAAATGACCATGACCCACTGAACAACTGCACCTGGGTCATGGAGCCTTCAACCCTTAATTTCACCTGGCCACAGGATCACCCTTCCCCTTCATCACCATCTCCCACCTTGTGTGTAAAAAGGTGCCTGCACCCTCAGAGTCCACCCTCATTTGCAAAATCACAAAATCCAAGCCAGAAAAATGAACCAGAACACCCTCCAGTAGATGACTTGACATAGCAGTACCTCACAAAGGCCAAGTACTACCACAATGATGTAACAACCAAGGTAGCACAGTAAAACCATGTCACAACAGGATGTGAACCATGTGTGGTACATAACATAGAATGATGCACCATGAACGGATGTGTACTGTCACAGGTCCCGTGTACAGGCACAGGAGTGGCACGAAACAACCACCCCCACCGTGTCCCGGGTGCCTGCAAGGTCAAACTCACACAGGCCTCTGAGACCCTGGTGGGGAAGGAGGTTCAGGGATATGCAGTCGGGATGACTGGATGACTGGAATGAGCGGCAGGAGAGGGGAGGTGGAATGACACATGAAACTAGGGAATGCACGGAAATGTACTACCTGCATGAACACATACGCGATCTGAACAAACTTGGACATCATTATCATGGCCTTATGTAGTTCAGGTTTTGGAGTGTCACGAACCAACCACCCCCTCTTGGGTTTTTATCGGCTGCATGTTTGGGGCTTACACAGGCATGTGCAACCCCAGCGGGGAAAGAGGGTTAGGGAACGTTGCTTGGATAGGTACGGGAAGGAGGAACACCGGGTAGAGGGTACAGGTTTTAAAATTGGATAGGACTCCGGGTGATTAGGGGAAAACAAACATACCAAATTGAATTACACATTCATCCATGCATTAGTGCACCCCCCAGCAAGTGTATGCAGAGCAGTTTGAAAGAAAAACAACAAGACACTTAGCTCTGGTTTTGAGTGCTGGCCTCCTGCCTGCGCACTCTCGGGTCCGGTTACAGGAGCACTGCAATGCTGCAAAGAGAGCCACAGTTAATAATCTGTCCGTGCCCATAACACAAAAACACACCACCAAACATGCCCCATAGCAACAAACTACTCTACAAACAGACAATCTGGTGTAGATGCTTCGTACCCATATGTAACATTACCCCTGTGATGGGTCATACACAGTCAATGCAGTAAGTCAGCCACCGGTGGGTGCGTGGCAAATGGAACACCAATGTGTCACAATTCACACAACATGCAATGTTCCCTGGGTAAGCAGGCAGACCCATATAGCAAGGCATGACTTCAGAACAAGTCGTGTTCCACCATGACCGAAACAAAGTAGGCAGTGCATGTATCAAAATGTACATGGAAATGAAATGCACTGCACCCGAGTATGTCCCTTGCTGTATGTCCCTGTGCGCTGCCCCTTTCCATGTCTCGGAAGGCTACATGGTTGATACAAGTGCCTCAATGGACCTTGGTGTACCGGAGGGTATGTGCCACTGCCAATGCAGGTGTCCCAGACAACCTTACAATCAACAGCCATCAGTCCACCAACACATCTGAGCTGCATTGTGTGCTTCAACACCAATATTTGTCCAAGCTCACCCTCAGTGCTGTAACTAAGCCTGCATGTGCAAATCGCCTGGTGCAAGCTTTGCTGTGTTGTGGCCCCCCTGTGCTGCTCACCTTGCCTGGAGTTCCTTGGAACACGTCAGCAGTTCTAGGATGTAGGTCTGCAATCCCTGTGCCTCTGCTTGTGCACACATGTGCATGTGGGCACCAACAAACGTGTCCAGAATTCAGATGTCCAATGGGCCATGTCTGCTGGCAAAGGTGGGCTGGAGGCTCACCCCCCTGCAGAAAGGGCATGAAACACATAATTAATGCTTTAAAGTCATCTGTGTGTGTCTCTTCAGGCATCTCATTACTGGGCTATGTCAGAGACTTACATCAGAAATCACACCATCAGTCCGTCTTTCACATCCAAAGTGTGGAACACACTATCTACGGCATGAATTGCAACACGCACATGTACAGTAAAGATAAGAAACATACTAAACAATGCATAGCAATGAATGTACACATTAATCATGAAACACCCCATCTAGCAAAAGCTGAACAGTGGACAATAACACCGCAATCATCCCCACTAGGGGTGTCAACACAAGTCACACAACACCAGACATGCCATAGATATGACAGTCCAAAGCCCTTGTGTAATAGGCTGTCACACCGAACCATCCTTGCGAGCCCATGGATAAGGGAGGCAGGAGTGGCATATGTGAGTCAAGGACCCCAAGCAGAAAACACATACACAAGACAAGCCTGAAGGGCCCAGCTGGAACAGACAGTGGATGCCTTCAAAAGCCACAAAGCACCGCACCGTCACATGAAAGCACAATAGACAAGCAATTCTAAACTATATTAACTAATTGCACTAACTATGAAAAACCTACATTACCTAATTAAACTAACTATCAAACAGAAATTTAACTAACTAAACTAAAAGAAAAATCAAAAATGGCCACATATGACCCGGGGGGCGGGGAGGCACCCAGGAGGGGGGAGGTACAGCGTGCTGCTCAACACCCACATGCGATGATGCTGAGCCAAAAAAAAACCTCCATGGGCTCAATGCCTGCACAGCCCGACCTATGTGGGAGATAGATGGTCGTCTGAGTCTAGCTCATCCTGGAAAGGAGGACGTGGCACAGTAGCCTGGCCACGCCTAGCCCCAGCTTGCCCCTCGTCGGCAGCAAGTCTGCCGGACGGGTGAGCCTGGTTCTGTGTGGCGATGTGACGTAGGTCTGCATGCAGAACCTCACGTGATACACTGCTTCCTCTTGCAAGGTAGCACGTGTAACACAGAGTTCCTCCTGCAAGGCCTGGCTGGACAACCGCTGCACCTCCCGGCAAGCCTGTAGCTCAGCCGAGATGGTACGCTCAAGCTGTGCAAACCTCTCCTCTGCCCGCTGCCTCTGGGACATCATAAGGACACCCAGAGTAGATTTGAGGGAAGTATACCCCTCCCTCAGGGCATCCATGTGCGCCTCTGCGTGAGCAGCAATTGCTTGACGCAGAGACGACATTTCAGCCTGGCGTGCCCTGTCTGAGGCCGCCATGCCCAGCCTGAGCGAGCGGGCTGTGGACCGTGCCGCCTGCTGCTGGAGAAGCACCTGCCTAGGAGGGGGGAACACAGATCGGGCCACACGCTCCATGCTCTCAGCGATGTTCTCCATTGCTGCCCCCTGCCGTTCTGAATTGGCAGTCATGTCTTGCTCCCACTCAGTATACCTCGGTTGCGCGCGGCGACCGCGTTGCCGGGCTTGACCCCTGTGGGACCCAAGGACGGGGGTCCTTGCTGTGTTGGCACCGCCCGCGGCTGCACGACTACATGCCCCCGTCGATGTGATGTCCCAGGCACATCAGTGACTGGTGTGGAGGGTGACCTTGCGTCCTGTTCCACCACGGGCAGAGGAACCAAGACTGTCTGATCCCTCAGTGCAGGTGTCGCGGACAGAGGAGTGTCCACATCAGAATCACTCACCCCTGACACATGGATGCTCATCCAACTCAACATGGACGTCAGAGTCGTCATCAAGGCTGGACTCATAGGCAGCCAGAGACAAGATTGACTGTAGCACTTGGGGGTTTTCGTGGCCTACCACCCCACGACCCCCACTTGTGCCGGGTTGAGGTAGTGGTAACAACCCTGTGTCTGGCATGACAACACCATCCTCTGCCTCCATTGCGTCATCACCTGAGAAATAGAGAGAAAAAAGGTCACTACACATGTCAGAAGCACACAACACACACACACACCGACACCAAACGCATCAAGCAGACATGTGACACACAACATATAACCTGGCATGCATGCTGGGTCAACTTTGAATTGCTTCTGTGATCAGACCTGTTGAAAGGTGGCAGTTTCCATGGAAGTGGGTCTATGCAGTGCAGAAAATGTGTACGCCACTCACTACCTACATGTACAAGGACTACATGGTGTGTGTCAGGAAATGTGAAGCCAGTGCAAGGTCAAATTCAGGCATCACGTGCATTGTGCATTCAATGTGTACCATATCTAGAAGCCAAGCACCCCTCCACCCAAGTACAAAAGCAGGGATGCCTAGCATGGTATCAAAAGGCTGGCCATACACCTGTGTATTGACAGGCAGTGTTGACTGGCATCAACAGCTTAATGTGATTCAAGTTACAACACTGCAAATGATGAAAGGACAGTAAGCAGGACACATGATGAAAACTCTGGAGGCCGCCCACGTGTGAAGAAGACACAACAACAGTTGGACAGAGTCATTGGCCATTGAACAGGCTGAGGCCTGTGAGCCACACAGATTGTCAGACCCTAAACATGTGTGCAATGCAGTACTAACCCACAGTTGACATGGGAAGGCTGATGAGATGCCATGCAATGTATGTCACCCAGGACTTGTATTACAGCGATCATCCAGTCAAGGACACATAGGGGCATGCGTGCAATGCACATGGAGCATGAATGGGAACTCATGTCCCTGCGGGACATCTGACCTATGCACAGTACAAGTGAGATACCCTGCATCAAGTACTAAGGCTGTACCACACGGCATGTGTCTGGCAGATTGTACGCTGGAAGTTAGCATCTACACAGGACGCATGAACAGGAAAGTACACATTGGCAAGATTGAAGCAGACCAGTGCAAAGGTGGAACTGGGGTGCAGAGTGGCAGAGGAGGGGCAAGGGAGCATGCCTACATGGAGTCCCCACATGCAGGCAGAGGAGATATGCACGTCAGTCATGCAATGACATTGTGCCTGGGCTGAGAGGTAGGTCACCCCATGCCACATGCAGAAGGGCCAGTGAGCTGGAACATGGACCGGAGGGGCATACTTGTAACCAGCATGTCAGTAGGGTGCAATAGTGGTGATGCGGACAGGCCCCGTCTGCTCCACATGTCCACCATCCAGCAGAGCAGATATGCATCACGGAAGCATTGCATTACTTACACATCAGAACCATGTACACATCACATGTAGTGGCAATCATGCACAACACATCCCACAAGTGAAACACACACGTCCTCAACAAACACGCATCAACACACACTGGACTGGGCATCAAAGTCCAGCATCTCTCCCACTCCTTCGACCAATTCAGGTGGTATGAACTCTGCAACGAGTGCCTCATGCGGAGTGAGCTCTTCCTCCTCTGGTGCAGGCCCACCGCCAGTCACCAGAGTCAAGTTGTAATTAGAGGCACGCTTAGCCTTAGTGCTGCGTTTGATTTCATTCCAACGCTTTTTGCACTCTTGCGCCGTGCGCACCTCATGGCCGAATGAACTGACATGTTCCGCAACATGCTTCCAGTGGGTGTCACGTTGGGCAGCCGTAGTCTGACTATTGGCACCCACTAGCACGTCACGGCTGTGGCCCCGTACGTAGCCCACAAGGAAGTCCAGTTCCTGCTTGCAGAAAGGCTTCTTCCCCGAAGTGCAGGAGGTCGTGGCTGTGTGTGGGGTCCCAGCCTGTGCTGCAGGTGCAACCTTCCTCCTCTTGGACTGTGGCGCAGACCCTGGCTGGCTAATGCCGCCCTGACCAGTATGGCCAGTGGGTTCGGTGGATTGAGCCAAGGGAGTGGCAGGTGGAGGGACGACCAAAGGCCTGACTTGTGTCATTGGCATCTGGGTGCCCTCTAATGGACCCTGCACAGCAACATCAGCTGTGGCAGGGTCATTGACCGCAACGGTCCTGGTTGGCAGACTCACAACCGGGGTGTTGTTGGGTGCATCTGCCCCTGCACTTGCCAACACCCGGCTGTTCGGGGCAGCAGATGACATAACTGCCCCAGGGACACGTGTCTTGGTCTGAGCAGCCCTGCCTGCCCCTATGGTTTCCCTCCTGGCCTGTTGGAAATCTTCCAAGGGCTCCTCAAGTGTCAACGCAGCCTGCGCTGGCAGACCCTGAGCCTGGGTGGCGGTGTCCACAGCTGCACCTGCAGCTACCACTACCCTTGGGCCCGTGGCAGTCAATGGAACGGACTGCCGGGTCACACGGGCACCAGTGCCAGATGCAGAAGTTGCATCCCCCGGAACCATAGGCGGTGGTGGCATGACTGCACCGACACATGGCACAACATTGTGCTCAAGTGGCGCACCCCTGCCTCTTCCCCCTCTGTGGCCGCCCTGGACACCCTGGAGTCCCCCTACTCCCTGGTCACCACGGCCACGTCCCCGACCACGCCCGCCACGAGGAGTACTCCCAGCTGACGCGCCCCTCACCTTTGGTGTCCTCCCAACCATGGCACAGATGTAGTAGTGCCGGCACAGATGGAGTAGTGCCAATGGGAGGTGTACACCACAATTGACCTGGGCAATTGGGGTGAAGGGGGTGGGAAGCAAGATGTTAACAGCCCGCCCGCGCGTGTCACGTCACTTAGACGCATGGGCCCTTTCCTCGGATTACAAGCGGACGTGCAGTTTTCCACGTGCGCTGAAACGCCCATGCACGCCTGCGCGCATCACGTCACAGAGGCCCTTGCGCTTGAAGGGCCTTCTATTCAATGAAATTGCGTTTGCATGCAGACGCGCTTACGCGCTAAGGGCCTTTCCTCGAATTACACGCTGACGTGCAGAATTTTCACGTGCCAAATCACTCCGTATCAAGCTGGCCACGCGTAAGCACACGGAAGACCACGCTCCTGCCCAAAAGGCTGAATTACTGCCCCCCAGAGCCCCGAGCAGCCTCCCACATGCCATCTGCTGCTGCCTGCCTGCCTGCCTGCTGCCACCGTGCCCTGCCATTTGGTGCCTGCACATCAGCCATCTGCAGGGGTCCAGTTGCTGTGTCCACCCCTGCTGGAACAGAAGACTCCCGACTGGGATACCATCGCTCCACAGCCCAGCCCCAGGACCCAGTTGCCCACCCACGCCTGCCTCGGGGGTCGCCATGTCGGGGCAAACACCATCCAAGACCACTGGCGACCCCCAGCCAGAGGGGCAGAGGGCCACCAGCTTCAGTCAGAAGGAAGTTGGTGTCCTGGTGGAGCATGTCCTGGGCATTATGATGCCCTCTTCTGATCATCACGCGCCGACAAGGATGGACGGGACAGGATCTGGACGGACATCGTGACTGCCATCAACGCAGAGGGGGTGGCAGTCCGTGACTTCCAACATGTCAAGAAGCGCCTGGAGGACTTCAGGTCCAGGACCCTCAACAAGGCCCGGCCCCTCTTGAAGGCAGCCGATGCTAAGGGGCGCCGGGGCCACTTGTCGGAAGATCAGATGAGGGTCCTGGAACGCATATCCCCAGCGCTCCACGTCCAGGTCATTGAGAGGCAGACCCGTCTGGAGTCGAGCGGTAAGTGGCCAGGCATTGCTGTGTGAGACAGAGCATGTTGTAGTGTGCTGGTTGTCTGATACTTGCCTATATGTGTGACATAGGCCATGTACGCGTGTGTGTGTGCAGGGACATCATGGTCATGCATGTGAGACCAGTAATGTGTGAAGCACACGGTTGGTGTATGTGTTTAAATGCTACATGGGGAGCCCTATGCGAAATGGACACATGAGAGCATGCCAGTCTCTGTTCCTGGACATGGGTGGGGGTGAGGGATGGGTGATGATGCCATGTACATGTATGGTTTCCATGTCTGTGTGTCTGACCTGCGTGTCTGTGACTTGTGAATGCCATGGATGCATGACACATGTCTGTGTCAATGTTCAGATCCACTGATGCAGCCTAGCGATCGATGCATCCACTGTGTCTGGGGTGTACGAGTCCAGATGGATGAAAGTATGGTGAAGTGTGTGAATGTGATAGGCATGACCCATGATGCATGTGAGTTCAAAAACAACATTGTATGTTTCAAGAGTCCCTTGGACATGTTTGCTTATGTCCATAGTATGTGCCATGCCTGTTACTGCATGTGTTTTGCCTGCACTGACCCATGTGTTGTGGAGGGACATGATGGAAGTGATCTTTGACAGTGCCACTCATCTGCTATTGCTTCCTGTCTAGGGGACCATTGTACAGTACCCTGATGCTTGTGTTCTATGTCTCCATCTACGCAGCGCAAAGTGAAGAAGAGGGCGGAGACGGTGCTGTGGAGCCAAGCGGCGGGGATGCCCCCATGGCTGCAGCGGAAGGGGTGGGTGAGCCCCCACAGGGGCTTGCAATGGCGGAAGACCGTGTGGAGCCATCCAGGTTGGTGGTTTCCACAGAGGAGGAGGAGGCCGCTATTGAGCCGCACATGGGGCCTGGTAGGGGCATCCCTGCTGCTGCAAGTGGTGCAGTCCAGGGGCAGGGGCAGGAGGCAGCACAGGTCGCCGTGGAGGTACCTGTGCATGTCACTGTCCCTGACACTGTGACTGCACCACCATGCACCAGCAGGGATGCCCCATCCCAGGCCCGTCCACAGGTAGGGGGGATGTCTATGTCATCTGACTCCCTTCCACCTGCGGACGAGGGGACCCCTGGCCGTATGGAGAAGGTCCTGATTGGTGTCGCGTTGCGCACCGGTGTCATTCATGATGAGGTGCGTGCTTCCCAGGGGGAGCACGCACGTCATCACGAAGAGCACCGTGCCAACGTGGCCCAGTTGGGAGCGGTCATGGTCGGGGGTCTCATACATGTGTCGGGCACTTTGGCGACCCTCTCCTCCTCTGTGGAGGCTATATGCCAGTCGTTCTCCATGCCGTCTTCTAGCCCAGATGCCACCAGGGCCCCCTGTGGACCTGCCCCGACCAATGCAGCCAACTCGGTGGGGATCCCATCCCTGCCACCGTCGGGAGTTGGAGGTCCAGCAGGGGTGGACACACCAGCAACTGGACCCCAGCAGATGGAGGATGTGACGGCATCATCGGGCAGGGCACGTGCACGACGGCGTCAGTGTATTCCATCAGCCTGGATGCCGTCGTGCTGGCACAGGCAGTTGCGTCGGAGGCAGCGGCAGGCTCGACGTGGGAGGCATCATGGCTCTGGCCATCAACATCAGGGGTGCAGGCATCGGCCAGAGGGCAGGAGAACCCTGGAATGGGAGTGGCTTCCGTGTGGGAGCGGTTGGGCCAGGCCAGCAGATAGGTGCTGAGCGGCAGCGGGCAGAGGAGGAACGGCTCACAATGGTCAGGGCGGAGAACTCCATGCGGAGGGCGCTGAGGCGGGCTGAGTGCCTCGAGGGTCTTCGCAGGGAGTTGGAGTTGCTTTAGTTGGAACATGCCCGCCTCCAAGCCATTGAACAGGAGTTTGATGATGCCCTGGCCCATGACAACATCCAGTGAGCCGTTGGACTAGCCCGCTGCCCTTGTAAATATTTATGTAGTTAGTGTTAGGTTTCCTTTGCTTTTTTCTTGATTTAGGACCTTTTGGACAATGGCCAACATTTTTGTATATAGTTTTTTTATTACGTAGTCCTTTTAGATAGGTTTCATTTCTTCAGTTGGGATCATGGACCCTGGATTGTTTATCTGTATATAGTTGACTGTTGGATTATGGATTTTTTTTTATTTACCCATGGAGCAATGGTTTTTGGTTTTGTTTTTCCCTTGGATGTACTTTTTTGAACTGTGACTTTTTCACACCTTTCCTTTGGATTATGATTTGTGGTTTTTCATTATTTTATGGACATGCTGCTTTTTTTATTTTAATTCCCATTGCCGTTTGTTGATTTTTAATCCCATTTATGTTGCTTTTAATACATTTTTTCCATCAAACTTCAATGTGTAGTATCATATCATTGGTTTCATGCATGTCATGATATGGGTTTTGACATTCACTTACACCCATTGTGTGTATGTGAGGGACATGTGTTCATGACATACTTGCCATTGGGGTTGTATCATGTAATTGGCAATTCTGAGTGGGTGGATGCAATACTTGGGTGGGTGTTTGGCATGTGGAGGCTGCCCATAAGGGCCAGGGATCTAGATTGTGATGATGTGTTGGCTGGGGGACATGTGTCAGGGCCTGCTGGCAGGTGCCTCGCAATGCTGGGGGGTGGGGGTGCTGGGAGACATGTGTGGGGGCCTGGTGGAGGGTGCCCCTGACTGGTGGGGGATGGGGGTGCAGGGAGACAGGAGTGGGGGCCTGGTTGAGGGTGCCCCTGACTGCTGGGGGGTGGGGGTGCTGGCAGACAGGAGTGGGGGCCTGGTGGAGGGTTCCCTGCACTGCTGGGTGTTGGGGGTGCTGGGAGACTGGAGTGGGGGCCTGGTGGAGGGTGCCCCTGACAGGTGGGGGGTGGGGGTGCTGGGAGACAGGAGTGGGGGCCTGCTGGCAGGTGCCTCGCAATGCTGGGGGGTGGGGGTGTTGGAGGACATGTGTGGGGGCCTGCTGGCAGGTGCCTCGCAATGCTGGGGGGTGGGGGTGCTGGGAGACATGTGTGGGGGCCTGCTGGCAGGTGCCTCGGAATGCTGGGGGGTGGGGCTGCAGGGGGACATGAGGGGGACATGAGTGGGGGCCTGCTGGCAGGTGCCTCGCAATGCCGGGGGCTGGGGGTGCAGGGGGACATGAGTGGGACATGAGTGGGGGCCTGCTGGCAGGTGCCAAGCAATTCCGGGGGTTGGGGGTGCTGGGAGACAGGAGTGGGGGCCTGCTGGCAGGTGCCTCGCAATGCTGGGGGTTGGGGGTGCTGGGAGACAGGAGTGGGGGCCTGCTGGCAGGTGCCTCACAATGCTGGGGGGTGGGGGTGCAGGGGGACATGAGTGGGACATGAGTGGGGTCTGCTGGCAGGTGCCTCGCAATGCTCGGGGGTGGGAGTGCAGGGGGACAAGAGTGGGACATGAGTGGGGGCCTGCTGGCAGGTGCCTCGCAATGCTGGGGGGTGGGGGTGCTGGGAGACAGGAGTGGGGGCCTGCTGGCAGGTGCCTCGCAATGCTGGGGCGTGGGGGTGCTGGAAGACAGGAGTGGGGGCCTGCTGGCAGGTGCCTCACAATGCTGGGGGGTGGGGGTGCTGGGAGACATGTGTGGGGGCCTGGTGGAGGGTGCCCCTGACTGGTGGGGGGTGGGGGTGCAGGGAAACAGGAGTGGGGGCCTGCTGGAGGGTGCCCCTGACTGGTGGGGTGTGGGGGTGCTGGGAGACAGGAGTGCGGGCCTGGTGGAGGGTGCCCCTGGCTGGTGGGGGGTGGGGGTGCAGGGAGACAGGAGTGGGGGCTTGGTGGAGGGTGCCCCTGACTGGTGGGGGGTGGGGGTGCTGGGAGATAGGAGTGGGGGCCTGGTGGAGGGTGTCCTGCACTGCTGGGGGGTGGGGGTGCTGGGAGACAGGAGCGGGGGCATGGTGGAGGGTGCCCTGCACTGCTGGGGGGTGGGGGTGCAGGGAGACAGGAGTGGGGGCCTGGTGGAGGGTGCCCCTGACTGGTGGGGGGTGGGGGTGCTGGGAGACAGGAGTGGGGGCCTGGTGGAGGGTGCCCCTGACTGATGGGGGGTGGGGGTGCTGGGAGACAGGAGTGGGGGCTTGGTGGAGGGTGCCCCTGACTGGTGGGGGGTGGGGGTGCTGGGAGACATGTGTGGGGGCCTGGTGGAGGGTGCCCCTGACTGCTGGGGGCTGGGGGTGCTGGGAGACAGGAGTGGGGGCCTGGTGGAGGGTGCCCCTGACTGCTGGGGGGTGGGGGTGCTGGGATACAGGAGTGGGGGCCTGGTGGAGGGTGCCCCTGACTGGTGGGGGTGGGGGTGCAGGGAGACAGGAGTGGGGGCCTGGTGGAGGGTGCCCCTGACTGGTGGGGGTGGGGGTGCTGGGAGACAGGGGTGGGGGCCTGGTGGAGGGTTCCCCTGACTGGTGGGGGGTGGGGGTGCAGGGAGACAGGAGTGGGGGCCTGGTGGAGGGTGCCCCTGACTGCTGTGGGGTGGGGGTGCTAGGAGACAGGAGTGGGGGCCTGGTGGAGGGTGCCCTGCACTACTGGGGGGTGGGGGTGCTGGGAGACAGGAGTGGGGGCCTGGTGGAGGGTGCCCCTGACTGGTGGGGGGTGGGGGTGCTGGGAGACATGTGTGGGGGCCTGCTGGCAGGTGCCTCGCAATGCTGGGGGGTGGGGGTGCTGGGAGACATGTGTGGGGGCCTGGTGGAGGGTGCCCTTGACTGGTGGGGGATGGGGGTGCAGGGAGACAGGAGTGGGGGCCTGCTGGAGGGTGTCCCTGACTGGTGGGGGGTGGGGGTGCTGGGAGACAGGAGTGCGGGCCTGGTGGAGGGTGCCCCTGACTGGTGGGGGTGGGGGTGCTGGGAGACAGGAGTGGGGGCCTGGTGGAGGGTGCCCCTGACTGGTGGGGGGTGGGGGTGCTATGAGATAGGAGTGGGGCCTGGTGGAGGGTGCCCTGCACTGTTGGGGGGTGGGGGTGCTGGGAGACAGGAGTGGGGGCCAGGTGGAGGGTGCCCTGCACTGCTGGGGGGTGGGGGTGCAGGGAGACAGGTGTGGGTGCCTGGTGGAGGGTGCCCCTGACTGGTGGGGGGTGGGGGTGCTGGGAGACAGGAGTGGGGGCCTGGTGGAGGGTGCCCCTGACTGCTGGGGGGTGGGGATGCTGGGAGACAGGAGTGGGGGCCTGGTGGAGGGTGCCCCTGACTGGTGGGCGGTGGGGGTGCTGGGAGACAGGGGTGGGGGCCTGGTGGAGGGTTCCCCTGACTGGTGGGGGGTGGGGGTGCAGGGAGACAGGAGTGGGGGCCTGGTGGAGGGTGGCCCTGACTGCTGGGGGGTGGGGGTGCTGGGAGACAGGAGTGGGGGCCTGGTGGAGGGTGCCCTGCACTGCTGGGGGGTGGGGGTGCTGGGAGACAGGAGTGGGGGCCTGGTGGAGGGTGCCCCTGACTGGTGGGGTGTGGGGGTGCTGGGAGACAGGAGTGAGGGCCTGCTGGCAGGTGCCTCGCAATGCTGGGGGGTGGGGTGCTGGGAGACATGTGTGGGGGCCTGCTGGCAGGTGCCTCGCAATGCTGGGGGGTGGGGGTGCTGAGAGACATGTGTGGGGGCCTGCTGGCAGGTGCCTCGCAATGCTGGGGGGTGGAGGTGTAGGGGGACATGAGTGGGACATGAGTGGGGGCCTGCTGGCAGGTGCCTCGCAATGCTGGGAGGTGGGGGTGCAGGGGGACATGAGTGGGACATGAGTGGGGGCCTGCTGGCAGGTCCCTCGCAATGCTGGGGGGTGGGGGTGCAGGGGGACATGAGTGGGACATGAGTGGGGGCCTGCTGGCAGGTGCCTCGCAATGCTGGGGGGTGGGGGTGCTGGGAGACATGTGTGGGGGCCTGGTGGAGGGTGCCCCTGACTGGTGGGGGGTGGGGGTGCTGGGAGACAGGAGTGGGGGCCTGGTGGAGGGTGCCCCTGACTGGTGGGGGGTGGGGGTGCAGGGAGACAGGAGTGGGGGCCTGGTGGAAGGTGCCCCTGACTGGTGGGGGGTGGGGTGCTGGGAGACAGGAGTGGGGGGCTGGTGGAGGGTGCCCCTGACTGGTGGGGGTGCAGGGAGACAGGAGTGGGGGCCTGCTGGCAGGTGCCTCGCAAAGCTGGGGGGTGGGGGTGCTGGGAGACATGTGTGGGGGCCTGGTGGAGGGTGCCCCTGACTGGTGGGGGTTGGGGGTGCTGGGAGACAGGAGTGGGGGCCTGGTGGAGGGTGCCCTGCACTGCTGGGGGGTGGGGATGCTTGGAGACATGTGTGGGGGCCTGGTGGAGGGTGCCCTGCACTGCTGGGGGGTGGGGGTTCTGGGAGAAATGCATTGTTGATCAGTAGTGCAAGGTGACATGTGGCTTGGCTGGGGGGCATGCCCATGGTGGATGGGCTGCCTGCGGGGCATGAGCAGGGGTGCAGGGTAGTCCCCCGTGGTGTGGGCTGCCTGCAGGGGCCGTGGAGGTTGTAGAGCGAACACCTGGGAGGACCCACACGGCCAAGTCACGTGTAGTACTCCACGGAACCCCTGAAATACACGTACCCTGCTGAAATCGCGTGTGAAACTTCCTGCGCGCCTCGAAATACACGTACACAGGACATTCGCGTGTGGAACTTCCTGTGCACCCCTGATATACATGTACCCTGATGGAATCGCATGTGGAACTTTCCGCGCACCCCTGAAATACACGTACCCTGCTGAATTTGCGTGTGTAACTTCCCGCGCACCCCGAAATACACGTACCCTGGACATCCACGTGAGGAACGTCCCGCGCACCCCTGAAATACACGTACCCAGCTGAAATCGCGTGTGAAACTTCCCGCGCACCCCAGTAATACACTACCCTGCTCGCACAGGGCCAATCGCGTGTGGAACTTCCCACGCACCCCTGAAATACACGTACCCTGATGGAATTGCGTGTGGAACTTCCCGCGCACCCCTTATATACACGTACCCTGATGGAATCGCATGTGGAACTTCCCGCGCACCCCTGAAATACACGTACCCAGCTGAAATTGCGTGTGAAACTTCCTGCGCACCCCTGATATACACATACCCTGATGGAATCGCGTGTGGAACTTCCCGCGCACCCCTTATATACACGTACCCTGACTGAATCGCATGTGGAACTTCCCGCGCACCCCTGAAATACACGTACCCAGCTGAAATCGCGTGTGAAACTTCCTGCGCACCCCTGATATACACATACCCTGATGGAATCGCGTGTGGAACTTCCCGCGCACCCCTTATATAGACGTACCCAGATGGAATCGCGTGTGGAACTTCCTGCGCACCCCTGAAATACACATACCCTGCTGAATTTGCGTGTGTAACTTCCCGCGCACACCGAAATACACGTACCCAGGACATTTGCGTGTGGAACTTCCCGCGCACCCCTGGAATACACGTACCCAGCTGAAATCGCGTGTGAAACTTCCCGCGCACCCCTGATATACACGTACCCTGATGGAATCGCGTGTGGAACTTCCCACGCACCCCTGAAATACACGTACCCTGATGGAATCGCGTGTGAAACTTCCCACGCACCCCTGAAATACACGTACCCTGCTGAATTTGCGTGTGAAACTTCCCGCGCACCCCAGTAATACACGTACCCCGCTCGCACAGGGCCAATCGCGTGTGAAACTTCCCGCACACCCCAGTAATACACGTACCCAGCTGAAATCACGTGAGAAACTTCCCGCGCACCCCAGTGATACACGTACCCCGCTTGCCGTGCTGGTACAGGGTTAGCACAGCCCTTTGCGCTGGATTGGGGATTTTGATGGCTTTTACCTGCGCAAGGGGCGTTCTTGGGGGCATAACTGGCGCTGCTGCAGGCTCGCTGCGCTACTGTGCGCCACGGCTGGTTTTGGTGGCTGGAATCCATGAATACGCTGTGCGCGGAAATGTATTTTAGCGCACACGGCTAGCGCACAGTGTGCGCGTCCGAATCCCGGCGCTTGTGCACTGAATTCTATGAATTACCCCCTCAATGTACACAAAATGTTGCCACCAATGCATCCTAGCACCACAGGCTCAAACATTCCCCTCTAGATAAAAAAAAAACTCTGTATTCTCATCACATAACACGTACAAACAGAGCAGCATGCAGAGCTCATGGTACTTCTACACACATCAACACAAAAGCAAAACCACCTTGCACTTTCCCTCTCTCCCCACTAACCTAACCTTCTCCCTTCTCTGTTATATCCATCAGTGGGCCGGGAGACCATTAAATTGGCAGTTGTTTGTATATACATCCTAATAACATAACATAAACTGACCATGCCTCCTCCTTTTGGGTGAGTGGTAATAGTGCACTAAAGTGGTGACGTTGGTGTGGAGCGCAACAGGAGGTAGTGAAGACATAGGTGGTATGCCATGTGTGTCCAGGTACACCTACAAACAAGAGTGTGGGTGGTGAGAAGGGAGGGGTTTTGCAAATATATAGGTCATTCCAGAGCCTGGGTGTAATAGTGGGAGATGGGAGGATGTTCCAGTGGAGATGAAGGGGGTCTAGACGAGGTAAGGTTGAGTTTGTCAGCCTGATGATTTTTCCATTTGGTTGGGATGAAAATCAGGGATGCAATGGGAAGTGGGGGAGAGGATGTGAAAGAGATGAGAGGGATGTTCAGCGGGTAGAATCTCTGGAGGGAGTGATAGAATTGTAGGAAGAGAGCGAGGATAAGCAACAGATGGCATGAGGGATGCATTGTGATAGGATGGAGTGGAAGATGAGTGTGAAGGGAAATGCTATTGTACTGTGCAGTCGGCAGTAGCTCAGGCAGTACAGGGCCACTAGTGACCAAAGTGTAGTAGATTCGACAGTAATGCGCCAACAGCACCCAACATGCAGTCGTTTTGGTAGAAAGTGTGAAGTGCAGGCATGATCTTTGAGAATGTATAAACCATAAAATAATGTGTGTAATCTATGTAACTGTATGCATCTGCCCCAGGTCCTATACTGGTAGCACCAGTACAGCACTACACACTTGACTAAAGGAACACTCACATGAAATAAGAGTGAACCATTTCCATTACGGGCGTTCAACCTACCAACGCCTTGAGATCATAACAATGGTACATAAGGCGCTATATAAATGCAAAGTAACATAGCATAACATTAATGCAACATTGGTACAAAGAGCATCCAACAGAAGGTTTTAAGATGATATTTCTTGGGTGCAAACGAGCTGGAAAACAAGTGAAAGGAGAAGAGGTAATTGAACTTTCTATGAGACAAAACATTTTTTTGGAACTACAAATCATAAAGGAATGGACATGAACTCAATGTTTTCCTGATATGTAGGTAGCTCTCAAGAAAAATGTTGATAACATTCATAAGGGGATGATGGAAATATTAAGACTGAAATAGCATTATGTCAAGGTTAAGGCCTGCTTCTGCACACTTGACATCACAACAGTGTGTCGCATGGACGACTTGTACAGGACTCATTATTAAACACAAACCTGCAAGCTGTACAGCAATTAAACACAAATAAACGAATTGCACAGCAAACATAATTAAACACGATCTGAACAAGGACAGGCTGATAAGAAACTAAAAGGAAACACCAGACGAATATTTTCAGTATGTAAGGGACTGGCTTAGTCCTTTAATTAAAATCCCTGTTTAGTATTGCAATATAGCCGCAGACAGTAAACCCATTATTCAATTAATAGAAGTATTCCAACAGTGTTAGGTTAAATGTAATATTGTACTTTAATACATCACAATTAAGCATGCAACTTAACATGAGTTATACCTATTTCAAAATGGCTGATCGGGGTGAACGCTGAAGAACGTCCTTTTTTGTATTTCTCTAACCTTTGAAATGACCCAAGATGGTGCAGGATCCCAGTTAACACACGGCCACGTTAAGATTCCCACTTACACAGAGAGAAGCAGTTTACCAGCGGACGCATTCAAGGTAAACATTATGGGATTTTGTATAATTGTGTTGCTGAAGTAGTGAGAAAACTAAACCATGGCATAACGGTTTAAGAATTACCCAAGGGTCATATACAAGACATAGATAATCAGTGCAGGGACGATCCATGGCAGACCGGATGGTCAATTTTACAGTCTAACAATACAAACTTGGTAAAAACAAGCACACAGCTCCACGGTTCTGTATTTACATCGCAGGCATCAATTGTGAAGCAATTCACTAATATTTGCCCCTAACAAAAAGCGCATGATAAGTAAATGAAATGTTGAGCAGAATATAAGGCAATATCAAAAGGTCCACCACAATGCATTAATGTATCATGAAAGTACCGTCCGCTTGGCAAGCGAATAAACCAGTTAATCAAATGCGATCAGAAATCTTATCTTTTTGGGAGCATGAGCACTATGTGTCTATTTTTCACATTTCTAGACTAGATTGCTAACGGGGTGCAGTAGGAACAGTTGGTTCAGAGGGCAGAGTGTGCCTTGATTTGGAATGGAGACAATGATATATACATATGGGTGTTGGGATTTCTTCAAGATTGATACTAGCATATACAGCAATCACTAATTGATTAATTAGATTGACTCATTCTAGACTAGTATGGAGGAGGCCAGTTGGGCATGGGTGCCCTGACACATAGACTTACTCTTTACTATAGGTTGAAGTAACAACTAACAAGAGTTATTGATTCAGAATGAAGCATGCGATCACTTGGTTATGACAGCAATCATTTTAGATACGAAACACATTGTTAACACATGAGAGAGAGACAAAATATGTAGGATTATCACAGCGTGAGCAATATGTTTGTCCTGTTATCCTCTGTATATATGAATACGGATTGAGATTTCTACCGGGCAAATATTAACACAGTTTTCTGCTGTTTAGTTTTGGTTTCTGCTTTGCAATTTCCCTTTTATCATTATGGATGAACAAAAATAATTAATACTCTTTTGATTTCTATTAACATTGTTTGTAATGTAACACATGGATTGTTTTGAATGTATTTGGTATTCATAACTTCGAATCTGAATATTATTCAAACGTATATACACGATATAAACACCCTGAAGAAGAGAGCATCTTGAAACACGTACGCATGCAGGCAAGAAATCAAAGTAATAGCAATATATGTGGCGCATAGAGACATTTGAATAAACTCACTGGAAAAATAATTACAGTAGTTAAACGGGAAGTTAAGTGTCACGAATCACGAAGACTAATTCAGAAAATATATTGGCATACTCAGCACGATATAACTATCCCTCTGAGTGCAGTGCTGACCTCACACAATACACTGGAGCACAGCACATAGGTCAAAGGAAGTCCTGCACGAGGGATATTGCATTCAGCCAATTATATGGTGCATGATCTATGAGCCAATGGTCCCACAGGTGCAATCAGTGACAGGCTGTGCGGGACCAATAGAAAACAACCTATGGCGGTCACGTTGCATCTTGTAGAAGTTCAGATGGGAGAGCATGATGCCGTGGGGGAGCTGGGGGGAGTGGCAGAGGACAAGCGGGTAACAGTACAGAGGTCTAGCGAGGGGTTTGGGGTAATAGTGGTGGAGGGGGCTTCAGATTTTACAGGCCAGAAAAAGGGCCAAAGGGAGCCTGCCTTAGCTTGAGGTCACTTTGCCAGGTACTCCAGGCCATGGTACGCCTAGGGCATGGGTGCACAACATACGGCCCGCGGGCCAGTTGCGGCCCGCCATGCCCTTTTGACCGGCCTGCGAGGCACAAAGACTTTCCTAATGGAGGGCGCCCCGCGGCCGCCCTCCATTAGGAAAGTCTTTGTTGTCTTCCGGGCCGGTGAAAACACTGGCCCTCATTGGCTCAGCACACACACGCATCACGTTGCTTCTACGAGCCACGTAATGCGTGTGTGCTGCACCAATGGAGGGCCAGCACTACGGCTGGCGTGGTCCATAAGGCTTGATGCCGGAAGGCATTTCAGCCTTGGACCACGCCAGCCGTAGTGCGATTCCAGCGTTCCAGCTTACCTGCCGCTTACCTGCCTGCCTTCCAGCACCTCTCCGGTAAGTGGTCTGTTTGTGTTTGTGTGTCGGGTTTGTTTTGCTTTATGTTTGTGTGTGTATGTTGCGGGGGGTGTGTGTTGGATGTGTATGAATGTTTGTGTTTGAATGTATTTTGTGTGTATGTTGAGATGCGGGGTGGGGGGGTGTGTCGGATGTGTATGAATGTTTGTGTTTGAATGTATTTTGTGTGTAAGTTGAGATGCGGGGGTGGGGGGGTGTGTCGGATGTGTATGAATGTTTGTGTTTGAATGTATTTTGTGTGTATGTTGAGATGCGGGGGTGGGGGGGTCTCGGATGTGTATGAATGTTTGTATTTGAATGTATTTTGTGTGTATGTTGAGATGCAGGGGTGGGGGGTGTGTCGGATGTGTATGAATGTTTGTGTTTGAATGTATTTTGTGTGTATGTTGAGATGCGGGGGTGGGGGGGTGTGTCGGATGTGTATGAATGTTTGTGTTTGAATGTATTTTGTGTGTATGTTGAGATGCGGGGGTGGGGGGTGTGTCGGATGTGTATGAATGTTTGTGTTTGAATGTATTTTGTGTGTATGTTGAGATGCGGGGGTGGGGGGTGTGTCGGATGTGTATGAATGTATTTGAATGTATTTTGTGTGTATGTTGAGATGTGGGGGGGTGTGTGAATGTTTGTATTTGAATGTATTTTGTGTGTATGTTGAGATGTGGGGGGTGTGTGAATGTTTGTATTTGAATGTATTTTGTGTGTATGTTGAGATGTGGGGGTGGTGGGGTGTTGGATGTGTATGAATGTTTTGATTTGAATGTTTTTTGTGTGCTGAGTTGGGCTGGGGGGGCCATGGGGCATAGTGTTTGGTTGGGGGTGAGGGGGCCATGGGGGATAGTGTTTGGTTGGGGGTGAGGGGGCCATGGGGCATAGTGTTTGGTTGGGGGTGAGGGACATGGGGCATAGTGTTTGGTTGGGGGTGAGGGGGCCATGGGGCATAGTGTTTGGTTGGGGGTGAGGGGGCCATGGGGCATAGTGTTTGGTTGGGGGTGAGGGGGCCATGGGGCATAGTGTTTGGTTGGGGGTGAGGGACATGGGGCATAGTGTTTGGTTGGGGGTGAGGGGGACATGGGGCATAGTGTTTGGATGGGGGTGAGGGGGCCATGGGGCATAGTGTTTGGTTGGGGGTGAGGGGGCCATGGGGCATAGTGTTTGGTTGGGGGTGAGGGGGCCATGGGGCATAGTGTTTGGTTGGGGGTGTGGGGGCCATGGGGCATAGTGTTTGGTTGGGGGTGAGAGTCATGGGGAATAGTGTTTGGTTGGGGTGAGGGGGCCATGGGGCATAGTGTATGGGGCATAGTGTATCTAGGGTCAATAAAATATATATAAGTTAATTAAACAGGCGAGATACAATAACTAAATAGAAATAAATTATAACAATGGAAAATGTGTAGTACAAAATGTAAGTTTGAAATGCAAATAAAAATCGTTACCCCTCAAAAACATTCTTTTTCCATGTGTTTAGTACAAATTGGGGGTTTAAAAAGCCTCCTGCCACGCCCCGCCTACCGCCCCGCCCACATTTACTTTTCGGCCCACTATAGCCCTCATGTAAGGTACTTTCGGCCCTCTGTCAAAATCAGTTGTGCACCCCTGGCCTAGGGGCAAGGATAAGTGGATGCCACGTGACTTGCCGGGCAAGCCTAATCATTGCCGCGTGTGGGGGACAGGGTCCAGTAAGCGTGTGTGGAGCTGATGGGTTGATGGGACGCTTTGATCCAGCATCCAGGCAATGTTTTTGGTCATCCGTACAGGTCCACCGACACGTCACAGGGCGGGCTAATCTGTTTACTCTATGCCACAGGGGTGTTGCAGCATCAACACCCTGTAAGATACAAAAACCTGTGATAAGGGTTCTCTGATATTTTCTCAGGACTGTTTAGATTGGACTGGATGAATATTGAAGAATCACAAAAGGCAACTAATAACGTATGGTCAAAAATACAAATTAGAGAGCTATGTCCTTTGGAAATCACGAGATTTACATTCAAGCTATGTCCTTTGGAAATCGCGAGATTTACATTCAAGCCATGTGATCTGTGCACACTCGCACAGGGCTACCTCTGCACTTCTGCCCCCTGCTGGTGTTATTGGTACTGCAGCCAGGAGCGGAGATAAACGCGAGGCGCCTATGGTGGAAAACACCCAAAAAAGGATCTGCCATGCAAGGGACAGGTTGTCTTTACAGGAGGTCACTATATGCGGCACTGAGAATAGTCATTTATGATCCCACTTGCCTCACTCAGGGCTAATGTGGTCACTGGCCTCGGGTCATAAAACACTCGCTCTCCCAAAATGTGTTGCGTGTATTGAAGCTGCGCGCTAGGTGGGCTCTTCTACCCCTGCATGGGTCTTCTGCACATTACACATTAGCCAGACCAGTGCACCTGGCCTGCACTGTCCACAATCAGGCAGCAGGAGTCTAATTATAGAGGGAATTTGCTAAGCTGTTTAACTGAGTCACCTTAATCGCCTCATCAGCTTCTGAAAGGGCAACCGCGTGCTCCTAGGGCGTGTGAATACATCCCCTCTTAAGGTGTGGGATTAGTGCGGGATGCAAAGTCCCCCTCTCCCTCTGGGGCCATTAGCGCGCGCCTTGAGCAGGCCGATGGAATACACATGCTCGGAACGACTGGGGTTGCCACCCGCCCGGATTTAGTCCGGACTGACCGTATTTTGAGAACTTTGTCCGGTTAACAGACAATACATCTGGATTTGACCTGTGTCCTGAGAGGGCATTCCGAGTTTGAAACCACAGAAGCCAGTGCAATCGGCTGGGCTTTTGAGGCGTGTGCCAGCCAGAGCTGAATGGAGCTGGGTTTTACAGCTCTGTTGTCAGATTAATTAAAAATGGGTTAGGGGCAAGTTCACCTTAAGTGACCCTTTCATGTTCAAAGCTCCAACTCTTCATAGAAAGGGGTAATGTAGGGGCTATTATTTTAGATAGCCGATATACATTTGAATAGGCAAGCCCAGACAACAGGTTTCCCAAGTTATTTGGTTAATTTGTGAAAGAAACGTCCACTTTAAAGAAATCTACAAAGCTGCCTTCTTATTTGAAAGCAAGACAAGTGTACATTCCCTCTAAAACTGCACATTGTTTTTACAGCTATGCAAAGCAATATGCTAGACACCTATTTTCAATAATGCAAAAAAGCAAGCAATGTTTATTAATAGACATCTCTGATTCACAACCACCATATAAAGTAAGGAGGCAGAAGAAGGAAAGAAGCCGATGCCAATCTGCATTTCATCTGTGGTACAAACATTTAAGAACAGCTAAACTACAAGTCCCAGAATGCAAACTGCTGTTGCATGAACAGCCAGTGCTTGGTGAGAGGTGTCAGTCACCTTACCGCAGCACTTTTCAATGCTTTAGGCGTTATTTGGTGTTGTAGTCCCCTCTGTGGAGATGTAGAAAGCCAATCAACTTCAAGTGAGAGTTACACCATTATTATCCACAGTTACCATCTTGGAAATGGGTTATTTAAATAGCACTTTCACCAAAATATAGAACATATTTACATACAATACCACCCAACTGAAGGGTATCCAGTGATAATGCTGCTGCAAAGCTGGCTGCCAAGTGGCGATATTTCCCTAAAAATGCACACAGCAGACAATCAAACGGTTTCCCCAAATATTCTAGGATTAGAAGTAATAATATATAATCATACCCCTCCTAGTATTTGGGGAAATAATGTTAGGGGTCCGGAAAAAGAAGTCGCCTACCTGGCGAATTTTTCACTGTAACATTATCACATGGAACAAACTGAAGTTGGTACTCATGTATCAGCCTTGGAAGCATGAAAGGCTTAGGTGGCCATGCAGTGATTCGAACCTGCAGATGTCGGCAAATTGCAGAAGCAGCCACTCTGTCCACTGAGCTATTTTACTGGCTTTCATGGCCTCTCTGCCTGCGTCAAACTTCAAGCCAGCTACTTGTGGATCTGCATTTCATTGGGAAACTTTAAACTTCACTGTTGTGTAAGGGAGTGAGATGTCTATAATATTACTCTATTATATACCTAAAAAGTACAGCAACAAAGATGACATGGGGATATTTAATAACAGGACAGTTTCTGTAAATGGTCAGTGTAATCAGCTATGCCTCTAAAAATGGCAACAGACCATTCTGTTGTTGGTGTGCACTTTGTAAAATGGTCAGATAATATCTCTCACCTTTACCCATGTGACTTTATTTTGGAATGTTTGCTTGGTGGGTTAATGTGCCTGCTGCAGTGATTTATGTAAAACCTGCAGCTAGATCGGTGCTGCAAGTTCCTAACTCTGTGGGCTATTTCAAGGATTCACTAGCATTCAAAGCTTAAAATAAATCTTTTCAGAAGGTTTTTATAGGTGTTTTTAAAACTGATAAAATGTTCAGAAATGAAATGATCAGTGCCATTTATTCATCTGGCCAGATGGGCCAAGCTGGTTAATTCACATGTTGTTAAAATGTGAGCAGCTGGACAGTCACTGGATCTGGTCAGCTTTTCGTTGCTCCATGGTAAAAAATGATTATATAATTTAATAAAATGTCATTTTCAGCCTTACTTAATTATTTTTATTTGAATAGTGTAGATTGCTTTTAAAAACCGAATACAAAACGTTAAAAACAACTACAAGCATGATTGTATTCCATCCCCTTGCTATTGTACTACAGATTTAAAATCTAGAAAAGGGACGTGGCTTCTAAAATTATGGGTGGGTCTTCAGGTCTGGTTTTTGCTTCGAACAAAGGAGGCAGCCCTAGGAAAGAGAGGGTGCTCAACCATGGCAACCCTATGCCCTCTACAAAATGGTTAACTGCGAAATAGTCGGATGTACCATATCGCAGCCATGGGACTGTTGCTTCATTTCCAAAGAAGGAAAGCGTTGCTCAGGAGAAATGAGAAATCGCTGTGGTGCTATAAATTTGACAATACTCTTTATTTTAGCACACGTTTTGTTGCTTTATAGGTCAGCAGCTACCTGCTATCGATGCAGTGAAAACTGTGATTTCAGAACCCATTTGCACCTCTTAAGCAAGTTGACATATGTTTACAAAAGATGGCCTGTTGTTTGTACTTCTTTTAGCAACAGTCAGTGCTTTAAGTGGACCGGGGCTAGCCGGGGCTGACCCCTGGCAATCTCCAAAAAGTGGGGCTCAGCCGGGGCATCCCTGTCCCACCAAACCGGTATGGCATCTATGGGAAATTATCCTGCAGTCGCGCTTTCGACCTCTTGTGAGGCGGCAGACTGCAGACACGAGAGAAAGTTGCAGCGCATCCCGGCTCCATAGACTGCTAGCTTCATGAGAGAATAGGACCCTACAACTTTTTCTCGCTGCCCTCAATGGGCTTGCAACCCTCGCGAGGATGCGCGTAAGATGCAGGTCCAAAGCCTGCAGCCAGCAGCCCTGATTGGAAAAAAAGTCCTGAGGCGCGTTTATGCGCCATTTTCTTTGGAGTCTTACAGCCGCTGCATACCTGTATCCTGCTCTGCCTATTTCCTTTCCGTTTCTCAGCTCCCCCTCTCCTTTACACTGCCCTCTTTGTACTTCTACCTCCCTGTCCTTATCTGCCAGTGCACTCTCTTCAGTCCCAGTCCCACAGTGGCAGTCGTCCGCTACCACCCACGCGCTGACCTAATAAAGGAGAAAGGCCTCCTCTGTGCAATCTTTGCCAAATGTTAAATGGGATCATTGCCCATTACTCTCGGTTCGATGAGTGGGAGGTGCCGATAATGTTATTTGCCTCTTCTCAGGAGCATACCAGAGGCCTGAATCACAGGCAGCTGGCACACAAAATGGTTCCCTGCCAGCACTCAGTGCCCAGACATGGGAAGAAAAGCACTGTATGGATGGGCCCAAAGTCACCTTCACCCAAGCAGGTCCACCACTCAAGGAACGAGTGCATGTTTGTACATAAAGCAAGCTTATTGTGAAATCGTTAGGGAAGGAG
The DNA here is from genome assembly GCF_040938575.1 of Ambystoma mexicanum. Taxonomy (NCBI): domain Eukaryota; kingdom Metazoa; phylum Chordata; class Amphibia; order Caudata; family Ambystomatidae; genus Ambystoma; species Ambystoma mexicanum. The sequence continues at coordinate 643,954,913 of NC_090925.1, read as the reverse complement.
CTAGATGACGCTGCAGAGTCAAACTAACCCAAGTCTCAAAGAACCACATAAGTTGACACATTATATACATTTTTGCAACAGCTAAAACATTCCCATATATTTGTTTACAATCCCCCCAATGTGATTGGACAAAACTTATACAAAGAAATCCCATCTTTCTCCAATTCTTCCATTCTCATTGACCATTTATCTTAACTACCATCTTCAGATGGTATTCATAGCACACCCCTTCTTGGGATTCGTCCGTGGTAGGTTGTGACATTGTTGCACAATAAAACATTCATGTACAAACATAGTTAATTACTAGTAACAACAGGCCTGAGCCCTTTAACCTTAATCGTAAGTGCACATGGTCTGATGAATACTCCGACAACATGAGGAAAGCAGAAAGAACAAGTTCCCTTTGAACTGGCGATAACCATCTCATTCACCCCAACATTTTCTGGCATCAGGCACATTCTAATCTAAATGACTACCATTTCAACACATACAGCACATCTGAGAATACAACTGAAACTCCTAGGTATTGATCTCTTTAGCATCAATCTTTACTTCACCCCATATTTATTGCTGGTCAAAACGAATGGTCTGGGTCCCTCTGCAAAATGTCTATGCACTTAGAGATTACATCTGCCTCCTGCGCAACTACCAAGCCATAAACATTGTGTCCCGCTCAACGGCTGACCTTATGCTTGTTTAATCATTGTTCCTCCTAGCCTTCAACCCTTTAGAACCAGCCTTTCCCAGGCACCTGAAATACACTGCACAAACTGTTGGCTGCAGAATCTAAATGAATTCATAAAAGCCCACTACATACAGATTTATAAATTCCCTTTACATGTTTCTCTGTGTGCATGCATGTTTAATAAATATTATCTCTCCTTTACAGTGGGTTCTTCAAGACATGCCCCCCTCCCCCACATGTGCATTATGAAGCTACTCGTTGCCTGATTCTGCACACTCGAGGACACACCATGTTTGGATCGCGTTTATAGCATTTTCTTTCTACGCGCATGTAAATCTAATATGTATCAATTTAAACAAACAGTAACACTAATATAACATTTCCCATTCACAATTAACTATTCTAGATACATATGAAATTGCACAATCGCACCACGTTTGCTGCACCCCATCACAAATATGGCACACGCAGCATGAACCTCTCTTCATCATGGGCACCTTTCGTGACCACCCCAACACTCCCCATTTAAAATGATCATTGGGAGCCAATGTGCATTGAACCAAATAATCCCATTATTGTCAGGGCAAAGGCTATTTAGTCCAAATTATATGATCCTTCTCGAGGTTGGAGGAAGCTGCAGTATTCTCCTGCAGTGCCTAAGGGATATCCGGTTTCTTGTTGCTTCAAAACAGTCTTTAAGAGGTCCAGCAGTATCCTTTGTAGATCTCCGGTCTGGATGTTTCCTGCAAAAGGCAGAACACGACTGACTCAAAGTATCGTAGTGGTTCTCTTTTGTAGCCCTGTTTCGTCCCACCACCCAATCAGGAGCCTGAACACTAGCTAGCCTCAGGTTGTGAGTCCCCCCCGGAGTCTGTCTTTTTTCCATAGCTGTCATAGCCTAGCCTTCCCGCCACCCTGGGTGAATTGGGTGCGACCACTGTGTTCTTGCTGGCATTGACTGTGCTGTCACGTCCTGGTGCAGCCTCCTCCATCGGTCTGTTGCCGCAGGTCATCAGCACAGCTGTGCCCTTTGAGGTTTTGGAGACCGTAGTACAGTAATTCCGCCCACAGTGTTTTTCTTGACACAGGGGCTGGAAAAAAGAGGACAGCAGGGTATAACATTCCGTTCGGTATTTTCTCCGAAGTGGCTGAGGAGGCTGCCATAAGTAGGTCCATCTGTTTTGAGGTTTCTTGGCAGTCTGCGTCGGTCGACATCACCGCCTCTTGGAAGGCGGCATCATTTCATAGGGTCAACCGGTTGCATCCCCCTTTAGTTAACACTTTACCTAACAAATCACAACCATCTTCTTGGGGAACATCCCTACAATTATCTTTCATACCGGTCCCAGAATGGGCATACTCCTGCGCTGAACAAAGCCAACTCATCCCCCACCATCACTGCAATCTACCCGTTGTGCCACACCGTCATCCCAAGTTGGTGGAGGACACAAAACAGCTTCAGTCTGAGTACGCATGTGAGATCAAACGGTAGCGATTCTAGCTTTGGACAGAGTCACAGTCATCATAGCAGCTGCCTTCGGTACCTGGGCAGAACAACATCATAAGAGCAGTTGGCAGGAACAAAAGATAATAAGAAAAAAGAGAAAAATAGGTAGAAGAATTTTTACAGCAAAGCTTATCCAAGAGAAAAGCAAATCTAACCAGGAATAATTTGAAATTCCTGCCTTCTTTTCTATGATCAATCTGAGCTTATGAAAGGCAGCAATGGTTTGGGTTAGGTACCCATTCTCTGAGTCATTGGGAGGCACAAATGTGTAGCACATGCTCCATATTTTCTTACACACCCCTCCCTCCATGGCTCTTAGGAGGTCGAGAATATACCAGTTTTGTAAAGTCATTAAGATAAGGGCCTGCAGCTCTTCTTTGATGGCCCTGAATGCTGACTCTGATGAATTAATAAACAACAGAAGTTCATATCTGGTCACCTAGAGCCATTTGACATTTGCCACTGTTTGGACGCCAGGTGCCAGGAGAGATGAGAAAAATGTTTCTTTATGACTAAACAGTCGGTACTGCTCAGTAATGTCCATTAAAGCCTTTAAAGATGTGTCCCAAAAATTGTTGGAATACATAAAGTAACTGATTTGTCCATATGTGATGACAAAGGGGACGCAAGGGGCATAGGGGACAAAGAGGGCACACATGTGACTTTGGGCATTGGGTGGACCAGGACCAAATGTTCCTCGTGGATAACAAGGTTTGGCACATGGAGTGTAGTGAGACTGCACACACCTCACGAGGCTGGAGGCAACTGCCTATAGGCATATAATCCACATGTCCAGAAAATGTCCAAAAGGGCAGCTGTACCTCCAGCCAGATCAGTGATGCGAAGCGTGTGGCTACAGTTCCCACTGTGCCATTGCCCTTGAAACACAGAGAAAAATGGGTAAGTGTCTGTATCTTAACAGGTTTTTCTAGCTCCTTGAGCCACTCCAGATGCTGCAAGTAACTTTGCTACACATTGCCACATTCTCTATTTACCCGTGCCACACCTTCTTCTGAGAATCCCCTTATTCTTTCAGCTCTGCAACTGTTCAAGTTCTTAACTTTCAAGGTAAAATGGATGCTATGAATAATTGCCCTTTAAACTGCCTTTCGACCCTTCACAATTCTAGGTGCACTAGACACAGTGCGTCTGCTACCTCTTGTGAGACAGGCATGGTAACAAGAGAGACACCGACTCAAATGGGTTAATTTGAAAACCTTTATATACTAAGGTTTATGGGTTGGTGTAATGCCTGACTGGCCCTAACTCTAAAGGGATAATTCCCTCAACTGACGTTTCCAATGGCCATCGTTGTCTAAAAGTACAAAATGAAAGTCTGTCTGAGTCTAAACCCACGCTTACCCTAACTCTATACAAATATGTGATAGGAAGTATTTTCAAAAATAAGAAAAATAGTGGTTCAACAAAAAGGGAAACCAGGATTGGTTTCTTGTGTTCTTCTTACTAGGTACTGCTTGGTCAATGTCACACAACTAAGTTCAATCCACAGCTATTCGTAAGACCTTCTGCACAGGTCCCTTGTAGTTATTCTAAATACCTTCAGTTCTTTAAAACCTTTGGGGTGCCCTTCCCCAAGCTTCAGCTTCATCAATTTCAAAACACTATGGAAAATGGTAACACAGTTCCTTTTGTACGCGTCTCGGGGGTTCCCTTCCCCACGCTTCAATGCTCTCACAGTTCAACAAAAAACAAGCAAGTCTCTAACTTGGTTAGGCCTCTTAGGATTCCCTTCCCCAAGCTCAGGCCTCTTTCAACTTTGAAACACAAAATCAGTTATTTATCAGAATGTACTTTGATTTCTTAAATAGGCCTCTCAGGACCTCTTTCCCCCCCAAGCTCTAGGCCTCTTCCAGCTTCCAAACACAACAAATGATGTAGTACAGGTCTGTCTTGAATTCATGAACCATTCTTTTATGGGGCAGAATCAGAGACTAATGAAAACACCAGGATTATGCTTTCCCTAGGTGCAGCCACACTGACCCTCTCGCCCCTCTCTTTGCTTTCATGTTCTTCTGCTACCTTTCTGTTTCCTTCAGAGGCTTTCTGTACCCCGTTTCTTCTGATTTCCTTTTCGTGCACATTTGCACGCTCTTTAATGTGCCCTTGGCACTTTGCTGATCTACTTTCCTTTCCATGCACACTTGCACCCTCTTTTGTTCTGTGCACACTTGCAACCTCTTTAGCGTGCCCAGGCACTTTTTTTTGCCTTTCTCGTGCCCCTCTCTCGTTACGGGCCACTCGCTGCTTCTGTCCACTTTCTCTTGCTTTCAGCTTCGATCAGGCTTTTACTCGCCTTTCTTTCTGATCTGCTTTTCTTTTGCTTTCTGTCTCCTCACTCTCCTTTCAGCCTTTTTGCTTTGCTTTTACTTTTAACTTTCACACTTTTCTTTATTTGTGATTCTGTGCTGCTTTTCCTGTTCGTGCCTTTCTCCCGTTCCGCTCTCATTTAAACACACGCTTCAGAGTTTCTCTTACATTCTTCATGAAACTCACTGGGCTGCGTCGCGTTGAGAGGCGGTTCCTCCAGGCAATGCAGGGTTGAAGTTAGGGTCTTACCACCTACCCTTCAGTCACCCTTTGGGTCGGGACTGGCTCCAAAGGAACAAGCACTTTACTGGACCTAGCCTGCGGAATGCAGACAGCATATCTCCGGCTCCCTGGAGGCACAGATCCCTCGCCATGCTGCAGCCCACACACCGGGCCAGTTTCTCTGCATGCCATTTTCCCCCTGCCTGCAGCTCCTGCTTCTCTCTGCTTCTGGGCTCCACCGGTCCAAACTGCATCCCCAGCTAGTTCCTGACCACACCTTTTATAGCTGAACACAGTCAAGTGGAGTCAGGTGTGAATGGTAACCCACCAATGCCTGACTCTGCCTCACTCTATTAGTGGGACAGTAGTTTTTTCTAAAGTAGGTTTCCCTTACTTTCCCCATGTTACTTTCTTCCTATAGGAAATCTCTACTGATCCCAGTGGCCTCCTCCTTGTCTCAGTATTTATTGGAAATTGGAGGGGTAGATGAGGTGAGATTGTAAACATTCCCTCGAGGTTAGGGGAGTGTGTTTAAAGGGATAACAGGATTTATGTTGAGTTCTGATCACCATATCAGGATATTATCTGGGGATATATGAATTTCTCCTGGTTTGTTCGTCCCCACGGAAGGAAAATGTACCCTTTGTTCGGTCTGCTGATGATCTATGTGTATAAGGCTTTGGGTGGTTTTCCCTATGAGTTGGAGACAATTAATACATCTTACTCTCAGTGCTCTGATCCTGTGTCTCTTGCACTTTCCTCCTTCTCCCTCTTGGGTAATTAGCTCCTTCCCTCCTTGCTCTGGGGCCATGATGGATGGTGCAAGATCTAAGGATCTTGCCATCTGGATTTGGGTTATGGGAGTCAAGATAGTCCATACAGGCACCTGGGACTTTCTCTTCCACCACTCTCTGGTTATAATACCATGTCTCCCCTAGGGCATTCTCCCTAGGGCAACCCCCACCTCCCCTTCTCAGGTGATCATCCCTCGCTTGTCCACCCCAGGGTTGGAATCCAAAAGTGATAGCCCTGCCCATGCCATCTGAATAGGGGATTCTTGGGGTCTACAACCAGGTTTCTCACACTCTACTTCATTTGGGATAAATACCCTAGGGACGACAGAAGCCTGGAATATGAGAGAGCAAATCCAGCAAACTCCTACAGATCTTCCTCTCTCAACTTTCCTTATGTGGCTGTACCACATATTGGGCCTCATTACAACCCTGGCGTTGGACCAAGGTGCTATTAGCACCATGGTCCATGCCGGATTCCGCCATGGTGGATGGCGGATTTACCGCCCCATTCCAAGGTTGGCGGGGCGGTAAATCCCCATTCACCATTGCCCCTTCCCCATTCCCATTTTTGCCCCATAAGGCTCAATGGGGATGGGGAAGGCGCTAATTACGGCACCGTAAATTACGGTGCCGTAATTAGCACCAAGGTCGCTTAGCGCCTTGGACTTTAACGCCTGCAAAAAGCAGGCGTTAAAGTGGGAATCTGGCGTTAAGGGTTTAACGGCGCTGCAGCCTTTTACGGCACCGTTAACCCCTTAATGCCAGGGTTGTAATGAGGCCCATTATCTGTTGCAATACCATGTGCATCTACTGTGGGATTTATTTCACCATCCTCAATGTCCAAGAAATCAACATCAATAATTCTCTTCGACCTTAACAATATATCATCAGATTCTGGAAAACGAAATAAATGTAAACCTTTTACATTTATACTTGTTGCCAGCTTCGAACATGACAAAAGAAACACAAGAAACAGTTTCACACTCAACCTAATATACATCATTAATTTTAATATTTTTATTTTTTCTAAACATCCATTTTGCAGCCGTCCGTTCGCACTCCTTTTTCCACCTGATTGAACCGTGGGTCCTTTAGGGCATACTTAACTTTGAGCCTGCTCCAGTGCTGATGGAGGGGTACCAGTATCACTTTGTATATCACAGATGTGGATCCAACTCTTGTTGCCCTCCACCTTCACAGCAGTCCGAGTCGCATAAATAACTTGGTGCGAACCATGGAAAAGCCACCCATTACAAAGGCATACGAAAGTCCGGACGTAAATCTTGTATCCTGGGAGCAGTTGTTGGTTGTCCTGATTGTCAGTTTCCTTCCTACTTTCTTCTGTAGACTGTTGGTGAGAAGATACAACCTGTGAATATATAATCTTGACACTTTTGGTTAAAGCCGTAAGGTACTCCCTAAACTCCCCACCCAGGACCTCTGCGGTCTTGTGTGTGTCTGATGCAGTGTGTGCAGGTGAGAGAGGTGTGTGTTTCCTATGCCCTTTCATAATCTCATGGGGGATAAGATGATGGTCTTTTCATGGCTGATTTCTCAAATAAAACAATGGTAGAGGTAAGCAGTAATAACATGACGTTCTGAAATCATTGCACGTTTTCGTCATCCGAGCCTTAAGGACCCCATTTAACCTTTCAATGAACCTGATGGCCTGCAGGTGGCATACTGATCACAACCTGTGCTTTATTCCCAAAAAAAAGCAAGATAATTTCTGCGAACAAGGCATTAAAAAAGTAAGTTCCCTTGTTGGATTTTAAGACCACACAAATTCCCCACTGTGGAAATACCTCCCTCACCAGAAATATTGCTGCAGAGTATGCATCAGGATGTACGCAGGGACCAGCCTCAACACACTGGGAAAGTGGACAATTACAATGAGATAACGATTACGGATACATCTGCTGATCATGTCGACAAAATCTATGTAGAGCTCCATGAATGGCCCAGGGGGCCTAGGCAAGACTCGTCTTACTGTCATCATGGTTTTACCCAGATTTAAGTCTTTGCAAACTACACAGTTTCTTATGAATCTACTTACTTGTTCTTGGATGTTTGGTATGAACCATTCCTCTTGGAGCTCTGCTGCAATTTGTCATCGAGAAGTGTGCAACGGTTAATATGGTTTCTCTAGAGCCACAAGGAGCAGTTCTATGGGCATTACTACCTTCCCCTTCAACTCCTGTATCCAGAGCAAATACGTGGACAATAGAACACATCCTCTCTTTTTACAGAGCTCCTGTTCTTCTCTAAGGGCTTTTCCTTGTATCTCTGATTTGAAGCACTGGGACTACAGTGCATGGGGCCGGCAATTGTACCTGCCGAGACATGGTATCTATTTTCACTTTCTGCACTTCCTTAAGCCCCTGCACGAAGGGCCTAATGTAACTAGAGTACACAATCTAAAATAGTTACAGAGCCCCAAAACTTCTGCATTTGTTTCTCCGTGACTGGCTGACGCATATTCTGCACTGCAGTGGCTCTCTCTGGCCTTACCTTCCTTCCTGCAGGCGATATCAATTGTCCCAAATATATTACCTCTGTCTGGCAGTAATGCAATTTCTCTTTGTACACTTTGTACCCCCTTTCCGTGAGCAGGGCGAGGAGCGTTATTGAATCTCCTCGACCCTGCTCCTCTGAAGTGCTGCAAACAAACACATCATCCACATACTGAATTATGGTACTGACGCATGTACTTTTCCTAAATCCATCTGAACCACCATATTAAATATACTCAGAGATTCAAAGTACCCCCGGGGCAACCTTGTGTGCTTGAATCTCTGACCACGATATGTAAACGCTGTGAGGTACTGAGAATCAAGGTTTAAGGGGACCGAGAAAAAATCATTTTTTACTTCAATCATCATAAAGTGGGTCGACCCAGTAGGGATATTACAGGGAATGGTGGCAGGATTCAATATCCCGAGAAATACCCCCCGCCAAAGTATTAGTGAGAGGCGCAAAACATGGACTATCCTCCAACTGGACCCCTTCGCTTTCTTCACAGGGTAGATAGCCGTGTTACATGGGCACACAGAAGGTTGTATAATGCCTTGCTTTAACATTGACATGCTGGTATCACAAATCCTTATGTCAGCCTCTCTAGACCTGGGGTACTGCTTAACTTGTGGTAATATCGCCCCAGGTTTAAATTTTATTCACACTGCTCCAACACTCTTTAGCATCCCCACATGATGAGGATTGCTGGTCCATAAATGGTCCAGCACCTTTTCCAAATCCTCCTTCCAATGGGTCGATGTATTTTGAACGATGATCATGGTCTGTGGTACTTCCCTTGGCTCTATTGCTATCCGGCAAGGCACCCCAATCTCAAAGACCATCTCTCCTGTGTCTTAATTTTTTTCAAACAATTGCTCAATGGATACGTCCCTTAACAACAAGAGTGAATCGATGCACAACACTGTGTGCCATTCTCTACCTTCCTCATCTGTGGCTGAGAGAACCACCCTGTTCTTCTTGATCACTAACTCATCTAGGAGAATTTTAACAATAGTGCCTGCTGTTACTACCTGCAGCACAAAAGGCCTAAACATAAATTCCATTTGTACCCACCATTTCTGAATCTGATTCCCGAGACCCAACTCAAGAAAAACCATTTCCCCATAAAGAAACAAAATTGAATGTACAGGCACATTCCTTATCGCGCTGTTGCTACACTATGCATGTGAAAGCACTGCTTCCCTGACCGGATACAAACCAGGAGTCGAGCATACTATACCTTACCTCCCTGAAAGCGATCAACATTTGCAACTTACTCAAGGTCTCCACCCAGAAGGTTCGCTCGGGTATCTGTACAATACAACAAAGGAGCAGATACATTTTGTGTACCTACCTTAATACTCAGATCTTCTTTTTAAAAATGTTATTGTGTCATAACCAAATTTGTTTTTTTTTACACACACAGGTCAATTTAATAGAATAAGAAAAGCAACATGATAAAAGGAAAATCATACTAGAATAAAAACAAGAGATATTCACAATATCTACATAAAATAATACATTGCATAGTTTAACGCCAGAAATAAGAAATAAAAAGGAAATAGCGATTGCAACCAGCACTACATTTCCAGGATTCATTACACAGTTTTTTAAGTAGCATGTTTTCTAGTAATGGATTTTGACAATTCTAATACTCTGTGAGTCACCAACACTTTCTTTGCAATTTCAATTATTATCCAGCAGATTACACATTTGTAGGACCTGTATCACCTTTATTGTAAGCTCTGTCTCATGACCTGCTATTAATGTGTCCCAGAACATTTCAGACACAAATCCTTCTTTTCTATCCACAAACATTTGTAGCAGGTTGACTCTAATTTCCCAAGTTCCCTCACAATTCATTAAAAGCTGTCTAATTGTCTGGCGTCTAGGATCTTTGCAGACATCACACAGTGGAAACCCCTCCCCCATTTAGTAAGCACCTCACCTGTGTGTAATATATTTAGACGGAATCTGAGGAAGCTCTGCCTCATTCTTCAGTCAGTGAATTATCTTAGGTACTTCGATAGCACCCCACGTTTGTTGTCATAGATTATGAGCGATCCTGAAAAAGAAGCTTTACACATTGCATCTACAGTTGCAATCCAATCTGCCCTTTCCACTGCTTTTATCACCTTCATTGGATTAAGAATCAATGTTTCTAAGTCAGTCTACCATGGAGGTCAGGTTGTCCATCATTGCTGATTTTGACTTTTTAAGGTGTTCTTTTATATCCCCATACAAACGATCTGCCTGAGATGTAATGATCAGTCGATAGAGACCAGCTTCCAATCTGCCTGATATTTAAATGATTTTAGGCTGAGTTCATACCTCAAACAGCAACTTGATAGTCCTTGGGGAAGCCCGAAGTCACTCTTCCAAATTATCCCTTCCCATTTTTGCCAATTGGAGTTCCATGCTAACGGTTTTGCTTCTAATCCATAGATGATCACTGCAACCACTTTAGCTACATGGAATTTTATGAGTGGAATTAATGAGAATTTGCAGTATTCATATAGAAGTTTTTTCATCTGAGTTCATAAATATTGAAGTTTGGCTCTTAGGTCTGTCGGTATAAGGGCAATCGTTGGTGATGCAAAAACAGGAAAGCCCAAGTAAATAACTTCCTCTACTTTCTGGATTTGTTTACCCTCCAGAAACCATTTGAATGTTTGGATGTTTCTGCCCGCTGTTTTAAAGATCACTATTTTCGACTTCCCTGGATTGATTTTAAGTCATTATCTTTTGCATATTTACCAAGAGAGTTTAACAGATGTTGTAGCCCTGCTGCAGTTTTATCTAGTAGCACAATATCATCAGCATAAACCAGCCAACTGATTTTACAATCGTTGATACTAGGGCTGGCCAAAGCTGCTTCGTCCAATGGTTTCCCCATATCTGCCAGGTAAGGGGAGCTGCCATAAAACCTTGTATTACTCCCCTTTCCACATTTATAAACTCAGACAGATGGCCCTGTTCATCTTATGGTAGTATCTTCCATTTTTCAAGTTTTTCCCATAGGAGGTCTCGATTTACTTGGTCAAACGCCTTTGAAAGATCTACCCAGGCACCGAATAGCGAGGTCTCCCCCTTTCCTCTTGCTTTTCTGCTGATTATTCCCAGGGCAAGCCCATTCACTGCCGTTGAGAGCCCATTACGGAAGCCTGTCTGAAAATTTGGTAAAATATTGTCTCTTTCAACCCATTTTTCTAACTCCCCCAGCAGATGTTTCATAAACAGCCTGCTTTCTATATCAAGGAAGGCGATCGATCGGTAATTTGCTGGTTCCAGCCGATCGTCCCCCTTGAAAATTGGTATGACTGTTACATTTCTCCACAAGGGAGGACATATCTTCCTTTTCAGAATCTCATCAAAAAGTATGGGCCCACAATCCTGCATTATTTTTTAGAACCTGGTATGTTAACTCATTTGGACCGGCCGCTCTAGATGAGGATGTTTTTATTATTAGCTCTAATATTTCTGACTCCTCATACTTTAGTTCTCACAATACTTCTGTGCTCTTAAATAGCAGACATGTTGAAGGCTTCTTATATTGGAGTGTAGAATATTTGACCCGCTCTGCCTCCGGGACAAGGTTGCATTGCACACTAGTGTGGTGGGTTTCTAGTTGTTTAACCACTTCCCAAAAGATACGCAAGTCATTTTTACAGACTAATTCCAACAACAATTCTCCATCTATTTGGAGATGCAGCATCCGTTGACCCCTTGACCAGTTTGTGTGCTCTCTTAGTAATTTTTTGAGTAGTTGGGGATTCAAAATTGGCTTTCCCAATTGTGTAATCCTTTGTCTCAATAATTTTTTCCTCAGCCAAGATACTCAGATCTTCAGTATAAGGAACCGACAGGATAGCCCAGAGAATCTGTGTGCCCATTGTTTTACCTGACAAGTGGAACTCACCTTCCTTAATGCAATATTTGGTAGCCTCTGTGTCGACCATGAATGAGAGTGTTCAGTCACCTACCTGCACACCTATCCAGGGTTCCTCTTCTGGATCAGTGGAAATGGACAGGATCGGACACATCAGAGACCCCTGTCATCTGCCCTACTCCTGGTACATATTAGCACCAAGGAGCAAAAAAGGACTCCCTCCAAACGCACTGTCTGCAGTGTAATGAGTAACCGTTCCTTGGGGTAAAGGATTTTTCTCCCATGTCTGTACCAGTGCCGTTGTTGGCATGGTCAGTGGAAACCCATAGGTGTGTGCAGCCCCAGTCATTGTGTTCTGTTTAACCTGTGCCTGCTGCAATTGCGCTGAGCCTGGGGCATATAACAGGGTCGGTGATTGCATCTGCTAAGCTCCGATGTTAAAATACTGTGACCTGTCTCAAAAATTTGATGACACCTGTCACAACCTTCCGCAAGACCAACACTGAATCCCATAGAAACCTCCATAACTAATTCTCATTGGCCAATTAAACCGGGGACCCATTCCTCAGAACCCACCAAATGACCCACTTTGTCGTGGAAATCCTCCCTTACCCTTTTCATTTGCCTTTGACTGGGGGCATACCCGTCCATCCAACCCTGTGTCATACCAGATTCACCATGGCCCTGTTGTCCCAATTGCCCCTGCTATACCTCCACTGGTTTTTACTGCCCCTTCCAAATGGATTGTAATAGTATACCAGAGGATGGGGGGTGTTTTTATCGATAATGTCACACGTCAGAGGAGCATGTGGGGCCCACCTGAACCCTTCATCCCCGGAAATAATGGAGAACTCAGCCATGGGGCAAATACACCGTCTTTATTCTCCAAAAGGCAGGAATCATACAGGAAATAACAACATCTCCAGCAATCACAGCTCCTGAGCTCATGTCACTTGGATTTGTTTCTAAGTGACGTCCCAACCCCCAACCCATCCCAAAAACCAAAGGGCTGTATCCATTGGGTAGCTTGGGTGATGCCACCTATGGAAATCCCCTATGTGAGTTATTCCATTGGTCTTCCCATGTCAGGTGGGTTCGCCTGAGACTTCCCAAAAACAATCTTTTACTTTGGTTCAGGGTCGCACAATAACCATTGGCTCTGCAACATTATACACCACACCCGGGTTGGATTGTCTGGATTGGCTGGGGCAGGTCACCCTAGGCCTGGGCCCCTATTTTGTTCACAGTGCTCGGTGTACCTTTTCAAGGTAATGGGAAAGACTGTGTGTCCCCATTGTTGCCACTGATATACCTAGCCTGGGAGAGTGCCTGCAGGTGGCAATGATTTGTGGACAACGCGTGTATCCATCTTGTCTGCTACACTGGGAACAGCTCCTCCTCCCACCATGAGTATAAGGCTATTGTTCAGCTCGGCTGGGTCACGTGGGTGAGGACCATGAAACTGAGCCTTTCGGTCTGCAATTATTGAGGATTCTATTCTGTATTTTGCAGGTGGCTCACTGCCTTGGAAATCAGGAATTTTCCACCCACCCTTGGCTGGCTCTGTGCTTCGTGTCACAGCATCTGCATCTCTTCTTCCGTATGTGAGGTCTATGGCTTTGTGCAAATTCTCTACAGTCCTTCTATGGTTTCCCTATACATTCTAATATTTTCTTTATATATTAGTAATGATCAGGACCTTACAGGTTCTTTATGCGCCCCCATATTTCCCTCATAGTTAGTTGCGATTAAGCAGTTGCAAGCTAGTTCTATGTGTGCTTTGTTCTCTTGCATTTCTGCCTTTGGCTATTAAAAACAAAAATCTTCTGACACTATGTATATGTATCTGTCCTCTATCTACCGAACGATGTAAGCATGTTCTTCGTGTGTGCGTGTGTCTGTGTAACTTTGTGCAGCCGTGCAAGTTTACTTTGTGACTAATGTTGCTATATCATGTTCTCAATAGTGACGTCAGCCCAGCTGGTTGTTATTATCAGTCAAACAAATCCAGCGATGTGGCACTGTAAGGAAGGCATGGTATCAACAGTAAGACAGACACAAGTGACCACAGTTCAAGGGTGTTTATTGAACTTCAATCGGCTTTGAAAAATGTCTATCTAATCCTAAATCTAAAGATGGGAGCAAGCTGCAACCATCAAATAATTATAATGCAGTTCTAGCGGTGTCTTGTCAAAATGCAAGGGCCTATACTAATACACCTATTGCCAATCCTTACCTCTAAATACAAATAGTGTGGGAAACAATGTTATACAAAGATAATTGTTCAGGAAATGATATGTCAGGATATTCAAGCCGTTGCCTTCCCTTCTCCACCACGTTTTCAGCATGGGATAAGGCGGCACACTCATGCTTAGCAAAGTCTCTGGCTTGTCTAGCACGAGGGTGAAGTTACAAACATCAACATCATGGCCTTCTGCGCCAAAGTCTCTTTGCCGTTCAAAGACTCTTCTTTCAGAGGGCCTGATGCAACAAACAATATAATAACGTTCCTTTCCTTCCAAGATTCTTTGACGTACGCTTTTCTCAGGTGATTTACTGATCACCTCAGATCCCCCTCCACCGGTCTCAGATCCACTTTAACACAAAGTTCAGATTTTCACATATACACAATTATCTTAAGATTTCCACGTATCCAATTTCTCGGGAGATTCAAGGTTCACCCCGGATCCCACTCTGCTGGGCTCAGATGCGTTCTAACACAGAATCTTCAATTAGTTTCCCTCTGCCGGGCTTGGACCAATTTCCTCTACTTTGACATCAACTTTCTTTACTGTTTCAACATCGAAGAATTTCGATAGTGCACAGGATTTGGCTTGACCCATTGCAGGACCACTTCGATTCACAATCCTTTGCCACATTTTCACTTTTGTCACCTCTGAGCTGGACACCTTACAGAGACCTTTGATTGAGCATACATGCAGTGCCGGACCACTCCGTCAAAGGTATCAGATATCTTGGTTTCAAAGTTCAATCATTCATCTGCAGTTCAACTTTACTCACGTTGGTTATCACATGCGTTTCATACAATGTTCGTTACAGCGCTCGCCATACAATGTTGCTAGCTTGCAACCTTGACTTCAACACAGACCGGTCTTGTATCTGTCTCCTCCACTCACTGGCTGTGTTGATGTCATTGATGCTGCTTTGTTGTTTGAGCCAAGGACAGGACCACAGCAGCTGGCAATTCTCCTCACCTTGATTATCGACGCAGGACGCCCTGGGTACCTCCGACACACAATGCAGGATTCCTCATCCTGGTTTCCTGGTTTTACGCTTTCTATTCTCGAGGCTTCATGAAAGTAATGGTCCCTTGTCAAAAAGGTCAAGGGAACTTCCCTCCTTGGGATCTCCTTCAGTTTTGTCATCTTTCGCCTCGGGGTAAACTACCATCTTGGAACTGCTGTTTCCTCTTGTGCTTTGCCTTGCTCAGAGTGTTCTCTTGTGCTCCGCCTTTTATACATGTGGAGAAGTTTAATGGAAGTCAGGTGTGCATGATGGTCAGTAATTGTCTGACCATTGTATTGGGACACGTCAGGTATACGGCTTGGAAGTTAGGCCATTTTCTCTCAAAGCTAGCTGTCCGTGAGTGTCAGGAACACGGACCTTAATACTGCAGCACAGCCAATCTCACAGTCCCCTCGAAACCTGAAAGCTAAACGCTTCCAGCATATTTCCAAAAGACCTCCGTTATGGGCTGCTACATGGTTTCCTGCTAGCCCGCAAGTATGCATTGGGTTCCAGCTGGGGGTTGTCAAGGAGATGCTGGAACACACGTGGGACAAACAGTAAATATCGGAAGTTGTTGTCACAGTGTTATGTGGCTTCAGTGCTTTAAAGAGCTTGTTCGAACGCCAGCATTTGCTTCTGATTATAATAGTCTGCGTTTTGTGTTACTTAGTCACCTGGATTTCTTGGATTACGAAGCCTGCACTTGTCTCCCGACCTCCATTTGCTCTGCCCTTTGGATTGGTTTTCGCCTGCTCGTTATAAACCTCTGTCTGTTTAATGGATTGTCTAGCATTACCCCTTTGGATCTGTCGTTTTTGCCCGTTGCTGACCTCAGCTTGCTTCCAGATTGTGCCTACTGTCTATTGTGACTTTAAGTGCTCTTCATTTGCTTTTCCCCTCTCAGCGGACCTTTTTTCCGCAGACATTTCTTGTTACATTTCATTGCCTGTCATCAGTGAGCTATCAAATACGCTTACCTGCTCTACACCTCTTCCAAATGTTTTTCAAGACAAGACCAGGCATCCGCGTGCTTGTGGGTACAGGGTTCTGGTTTCCTGGATTTGTATGGACATTTTGGACTTTGTGTGAAAAGACTAACTAGACGTCCATGTGCCATCGGGAATAGGGTTCTCTGGAACTATATCTACCTAGATATTGGATACTCTGCTTGTATCAACTAAAGACTACAAATCCCTGAATTCTAAACACTACATTCACCTGGGTAAGCTGAGTTTGACCTCAACTATTCAATTAGTAACATGGGAAGTGGGTTAGCAATTGCTATTACTAAGGTGTTTATTCTCTGCTTTAGGGGGACATTTCTAACTGCTACACTTTCTGCCTACTTTTTCTACTTGATTGGGTTAACTCAGGTGAGCCCTTTTGTCTCTGGTGTTTTGTCATTAATGCTGCCTTTGTTATACTAACTGACAGAATGTTCCTTGCAGTCAGCGGTGTTCCAGTGGTGTCCCTTCACGTCTTTCTTTTAATAGACTGCTCTGCTGTATAATCCGGCAGAGTGGTACATTATTAGGAAGAAATCTTCCTCTACACTGCCTGTTTAAGTATTCTGGACCTGGTCCAGGATAGACGAGGCAGAGGGAGCTCTGACAGTGAGAAAGTGATTGTGTTGTGAAAGGGGGGTGGGTTTGAGTTCCTAAGTATCCTACCTGGTAGGATGGGGTAAAGATGGTACAGGGAAGGAGATACCATGTCTCACCATTCAGGTGTCCCACTCCCTGAAGACCCCTCACCCAGGTGATCCTTCTGCACTCGTCCATCACCATGAACTGGTTCCAAAAGCGATAGCTGTGTATTGGCCACCTAGGTGACAGATCCCTGGGGACTAGTGGGTGAGACACCTTCAGGTTTCTCACAGCACCTGTCTCCACGAAGACATTATCTGGATAGGGTTTGAATGGTTGTCTAAGAGAATATCTGTTGCCATATATGGGATTCACTGTTTCACCTGGTGGTTGGCAAACAGTGAGTGTCATCTCTTGTTTCCTATCCTTTGGACTGACATGCACATAGGGGACTTGGGGGCCATTCTGAGGACCCTCTCTTCAAGATCTTTGCCAATCATTTATGAACAAGCTTAGCCTCTGCTTATGGTGCCTGTTCTATACTCTTTTTATTTTTCTTGCCTCCTTTTTCAAAAATGCACAATGTGTGCTTGAATTTCCAGCCAACTCCTGCCCTCCATCCCTACCACCTTATCTAAATGATGCTGAACTTCCTTTGTGAGTCCCTTCTTTACCATATGGTAAAAAAATGCCACACTCTTGTCCCATGCATCTCCTGTCTCTGCCCGCCACATCTCCTGAATTAACTGGATGTCTGCGGAAAGATCATCATCCAATTTCATTGTTTTTGTTCAAATAGAATTTATATCTAGCATATCAGGATACATAATCTGCAGGCTCCCCCATACATGTGCCCTATAATTATTAAAAGCTGCTCCATCATGGGCATTTGTATTTAATTGAACTCCTGAATACCCCATTCTTCTCCAAAGCTCATCTGACTGCTCCCCCATCAGAGCGATTAATAGGCTTTTAATATCCTCTATGGCCAACATGACACCTGCAGTATGTTTCTCCAATGCATAAATCCACTTCCCTGCCCCTGCAGTGAGCGAAGGGAGTGTCTTCATCAAGATATTCAGGTCCATGTGTGACCACAGGGCATAATACACCCTTACCGGACTCTTCTGGAGTAATGGAAACTGAGTTGCACCCGCATTCACTGGGGCTTCACCCATCCCTCCCCTGCTACTGTCTACAGCCTACCTTGGTGCGTCCTTCGACTCAATGGTGTATTCTCTGTCACTGCTTCTGGAGCAGGAGGTAGGACTTGATACACCATGCTCTCCCTGCTCAACATCTGATTATCAGTCCTTTTTATCTCCTGCTCCTGTTATCTGATCTTCTCACACTTCTACAGGCACAGAAACACACTCAGCACCACTGTAGGGTGCCATCTCCCTTCCACCCTGCTTGACTCCTGTATCCCTGGCAATGTTTATGTTCTCCATGTCCACATTGACCTCCTTAATAATTGATTTATCCAATCTAACAAGATCGTGTCCATGCCTCCACCTTCCTTCCTCTTCATCCTTTAACTGTCTACTCACTTCTTCCTGCTCTTCATTTCTCTGACGCCATAAAAGCATGACCTCTTCCTCTGCTAGCCTCTGTGCTTCTTCCATTTTCACCCTCTATTGTGCCTCTACCAATCATTGAAACCTATCCTATAGCCTACCAGGAAAAGGCCTATCCTCCTCCTTCTCCCTCGTTCTCAGTCCTGCATCTGCTCTTCTAGCTGCTGACCGCTCTCTCTCTCTCACTCTCACTCTCTCTCTCTCTTTCTCTTTCTCTCTCTCTCTCCCTCTCTCTCTCTCCTTCTTCCACCCTTAATCTATCTGCTAACCTAGCAGTCAGGGGAGTTATACCCTTTCTGATCTCCATTCTCAACCTTTCTGCAGCCCTAACCATTGAAGGAGTTACCCTTCCACTTTCCTCGATATCCCAATTTCTAGAAATCGTAGCTGATGGAGGTGTTGCATGTGCCCTTCTCGCAACCGCTGGAGTGACCACTGGGGAAAATGGAGGCTCGAACTCAGGGTATGTATACCCCACTGTGAGAGATAAAGGATCGCACCCATATGGGGCAGTGCCTAAGGAATTCCCACAACCTCTTTTTTAGGCCCCTCTTCCATGATTTTTACGCTATCGGCCTTCCCGCCTTTTTCATACATCCGATATAGCTCTAAGACGTTCAACCCCTCTCTAGTTTCGAGCCCTTGTGCCTTGTAGTTAAAAAAGCATGCAGGTTCTCCAATATCCCTGTATCATAACCCCCTCGATAGGCCATGAATGGAACATTTTACCCTTAGTTTCCTGCAGTCATTGCCTATGGAATTTTACAATCTTCGCCTTATAACCAGCAAGTTCCTGACACAAATGATCCAGCTGAGTCTCCATACTCCAATCCAATTTAACCAAACCATTTTCACAAAAAATAGCACTGAAGCCGAACCAGCGGCACACAAAAATGTTTTCTCCAAAGAACCCCATTCTTTCCCCTTTCCAGTTTCTTAGTTGTTACCCAAAATCACTCACCGTACTCACTTTCACTTCAATTACCTCACTCGGCTACTTGCTTTAATTCTACTTCTCACTCTTTCACAAAAGACAGCATCTTATCAAAAAACACGCCGGCCAATATTTCCGAGATATCGCTGTCACTCGAGCATAGAAGCAGCGCAATGCTTTTCACTACAACACTGCTGCTCTCACTCTCTTCCTCAATAGTACGGTCCTCTCTACTACAATACCATCTTTTCCTGACTACAGGAAGATTTCCTTCACTACTTCGACTAACCAAGAAAAGCGAGGTGAGGGCTCTGCCTCACAACCAATACAGAATAACAGATGCCAAGGGTATACTTCAGAAAGATATCTACAGGTAGACTTACCATAAGATGCCTCCTCATCTCTAGGGGAGGACTCCAGCCAACCAGACAAGAAAACTGAAGGATAACAAGACAAGCCTTACAATGGATGTTAAGGGTAGGATGCCTCCTCACAGCTCTAAAAAAACAACCAAGGTACAAATATGTACAATGGACTTACAACGTAAAACAGTTAATTCACTCTGTCCATACAGTCTCTTTTCAATCCCTGTAACCTCGACTACCTCCATACACCCTCTCTGATTCTACCCTTACCAAACTCCTTAAATCAAAGAAACAACCCTCTTTTGCCCCGATTTCCTCTTTTGCCTTGCCCCCCAAAAGTGCACTCACATGAACCTGAAGCGCTCCAATGTGGTGCTGTGTCAAGTCATCCTACAAAGCTGGACCAAGGTACCATGCCTCCAGGGAACAGTCAAGCCTTTAACCAATATGGCACCCACAAAACTCTCTTTTTCACTTTGCATGGAAGACTGGTCACCGCAGAAAGGTGACATAGGCGAGATATGCGGACAGGAGACCCCCAACATCTTGGAAAGCCTGGAGTCCCTTCGTGGTCACCAAATGTATGGATGGGGACCTAATCACCTTCACCCAAGGAGGCACACCACTTAAGGAATGAGTGCACATTTGTGCACATTTGTATGTAAAGCAGGTTTGTTGTACAATCATCTGGGGAACACTAAATGATGCTAACCTAAGTCTCTACAAACCACATAAGTTGAAGTATTATTTAGATTTTTGCAACAGTTTAAACACTCCCATATATTTTATTACAATCCATCCCCCCACATGTGATTGCACAAAACCTATACAAAGAAATCCCATCTTTCTCCATATCTTTCCGATTCTTCCGTTCTCATTGGCCATCGTTTATCCTAACTACCATCTTCAGATCATATTCATAGAACACCCCTCCTTGGGATTTGTCTGTGGTAGGTTGTGATATCATTGCACAGTAAAACATTCATGTACAAACATAATACATTTCTAGTAACAACTGGCCTGAGCCCTTTAACCTAAATTGTATTTGCACATGGTCCGCACTGATACTCGGACAACATGAGAAAAGCAGAAAAAACACGTTCCCTGACGATAATCATCTCATCCACCCCAACATTTACTGGTGTACTGACATTCTTATCTGAATGGATACCATTTTAACACGCACAGCACATCTGAGAATACAATTGAAACTCCTAGGTATCAATCACTTTAGCCTCCAGTGTTACTTCACCCCATATTTATTGCTGGTGAAAACAAATGGCCGGATGCCTCTGCAAAACTGCAATGCACTTAAAGAAATTGCATCTACCTCCTGCGAAACAATCAAGTCATAAACATTGTGTCCTATTCAACGGCTGACCATCTTTGACAGTTTTTTCACATGGCATTACCTGTGATTCAAAAATTAAATGAAATATCCACAAATACAATTCATTTTCAGTTGCTTCCTCGCACGGTAAATAGCTTTATCTGTACACACTCTTCTTTGCGATAGATGCCAAGAGTTCTGCTAAAACTGACCTTGGAATTTGTTACTAAGCATGGCAGCTCATAAACCTTCTATTTCATCAGAAGATTGTCACATGGGTGGTCAAAAACACATGACAAATAGCTGTCTACATTTATGAACGTGAATGTGCTTTCCTAGGTTGCAACTGTTGCAAAATGTACTTATAAAAAAAAACTTGAAATATAGCAAATTGCTCTGCGCAGCACCTGAAATGAACTACCCACGTTTGCTAACTTATGAAAAGATTTGCCAGCCTGCAACTGCCTGTAAAATATTTTTGTGAAAACATTCATTCACTCCATGCACCACAATTTTTACTGGAACTCACCAAAAACACATTTGGTTCTGTGTGCCTCCGCACAGGGAAGCCATGTCCCCCTCCACTTGGACTGAAAATGTCTTTTTCCGTCTGCCTGGACAGAGCCCGCACTGGAGAATTTCTTTATCTGGTTTTCTTCCACCTCAGCATGAATGAACTCAGCAAAGCTTTCCGAGCCAGCCTGCCTGCCTGTCAGCGAATGCAGCACACCACGACCCAAAACCAGCCAGGGAGCAAGAGAGAGGGTGCAATAGAGAGAGTCCCTCCTCCTGACTAACAGCCCTTTTAGAAGTCTCTGTCCGAACTGCCCACACATGTACATAAAGTGTAGGAATAATACTTGCCTCTCACAGTGATATGATATGATATGATAGTTTATTTAAATAGCGCCTATACACAATGTGTTTCAAAGCGCTTCAAGGCAAGAGAGGGAACAAAGGAAAACAGTGATATCATGTGCTAATCAAATCACATCCCATTGATCAGAACGTACGTGATCAGCCTGCACTTTTGACTGTGATGCAGCAAGAAGGAAACAAGAATCAAATAGTTACATCTCTGCGCTGGTATTTTGCTCTGAAATTAACAATGGAGCTACTTTGAACAGTGTAATTTTCCACCTCACTTAGCTCAAATCTTCCTTGCAACTGCAGCTTCCATTCTGCACATGAATTATATTTTAAAATGAACCAGCTTGTCATCAATATTTTGCACCAATATTTTGCACCACTGGGCTATGGACTGATCTGCCTTGAATATTAGTAATGGGATAAATTAGAGTTTTGGGGTTATTAAAAGAATTAGTACATGTTGGTTTTATTCTTCATTGCACTCGGCCCATATTACTGTGGTGTGTCATGATAACATCAGCTGTAATGCAGCACCAAATTCAACCCCCTTTTACCTTGTATGTTTCAAAGCACTAACAATACTAAGACCACATTCAGCCCGAGCCTCACACTCTTATCTCACACTCTTGTTGACAAATAGGATCAGTTTACATTTTTGTGGAAATTCTTAGTTAAAATTCCGAGCCTAAGCTACAATTCAGATCCCTTGAAACACTTGTATATAGGCGTGTAAAGAATGCCATATCATATGATATCATAGCTCTTCCTACACAAGTGCTTGTTGTCACTTTTTACCGCTTGGGACAGGAAGACTTAAATGATGAATCAAAAACCTGTAATTATCTCCAGGATCCTAATATATGTAGATGAAAACACTTTTAAATGATCTCTCGCTGATCATGTCACAGAACACACATAGCACTTTTTAAGGCCAATTATAAATTGACTCTAAAAAGAACTTGTAGATGCTCTCATATATCCAGCATGAACACCAGATTCCAGAATCTTCTGACCTAAGCAGTCCTGTCTGGAAAGGTAGCAACGCCGAGAATGTCTTGCAGGCTTATATCTTGAACGGATGAGCCCCACACCTTCCGTTTGGGTTTCATGCTTGTCTTTTTCCCCCTTTTAATATAATACATAGTTTAAAAGCGAGCAGCTTTTGATTTATTTAAACCCATACGGTGGGCCCTGGATTCCTTGGGGCTGCTTCGTGTGCAAGGACCAGGCAGGCTGTCTGGAGGGTAAAATGGCTGGTCCGTCTGGTGATTGGTGTGCGTAGGGGTCAGGTCCCTGTGGTCTGGCCTGGCTACAAAGAGGCAATGCCATATCAAAGGACTGCCTCACACTAGGGGCTGGCACTAAAGAGAGCCTTTGAAGATGCAGTCAGAGGAAGGGGTAGAGTTAGGACAGTCAACGAGCACAATTGGGTTTGAGGAAGGATTCCTCTATCATACATTTCTCTGGGCTCTGGGCTCTTCCCTCCTTCCTGTCTCCTCTGCTTTCTGTGGAATAAGACAATCTAGATATGACATTAGGAGGCAAGGATCAATTGTCTCAAGAACAGAGATTGGACACATTAAAACAGTCATGCTTCAATCCAATCCCCTCTGGTATTTTACCTTTAAAAGGGCAGTCTCCACTCCTTCTTTGATTCACATTTGGACCTTAAAGGACATCAGCAAACATTGATATGGGCACTGTTGGGAAAGCAGTCCCTTTGTCAGAGGTGAAGACAGTGCTCCAAGGAAGAGGAAAGGTATTCTCCCTACCCATTTCCAGGGCATATCGGGTGTGACTTTGCAGAGGACCTAGGCCCACTACACTGCTTGCAAAACTCCATATGCTGGATGAGAAGAGACTTAAAATGGCATACCTTGTCATACAGCCACCTGCAGTGGGATGCACAGCATCAAAGCAGCCTGGTCTCCAGTTTCAATTGCTCAAACTATTTTGAATTGCACTTGAGCCATGTTCACTGCTTTTGAACCACCAGGTAGTATCCCCTAGCTTTGCGCAGCAAGCAAAGACTTGCCACACCTTGCTTTTATTGTTGTTGTGGAGGGCACTTCACCACAAGGCATTTCTCATAGGTTTGCCATCCCCACTAAAATCCTAGCAAGAGTGGAGAAGCTTATTCATTGATTTCTCATCCCAGTTGTTGTGGTTTGGTTAGTGGTAGGCGATTCATGGTTGTCTCCCACTTGTTCCCTTGTCTCCAGCCACTCTTGATAACTCTCTACATCTCCAGAGGCATTGACAGTCTCTGGTAGGCCTTTGTAAGGTTGCAGATTATACAGTTGCAGCATCACAAACCTGATGGTGTTCAAGATGATGCCAAGAATGTCTCAGCCCCTGCAAGGTCTCTCGAAGTCCAGCTCCCCTTGCAGTCACAATCACGCTGTCCCTCATCTGCTTCATCTCCCCTGTTTCGTCTCACTCTTCAGTTCTTTCCCCTGCTCTTCCTAATATTTCTTTGGAGCATCAGTGCAAGTCTGTAGGGAAGCCCATTTTCTTTAAGTGTGTCCGTCTGCTCAACCCTCTCCTATAAAGTCCAAAGTCTCTTTATCTCAAGATCTTGTGTTTGCTTGAACTCAACTCCCTTTTCTTTCAGTTTCCTGAAACTCTGCTGCATCCCCTTGTGAACATCACCCCTGGCATTACAGTAAGAGTTTCTTCTTGGTAGAGAACAACATCTAGATACACTTGCACTGCTATTCTACTTATTACTAAACAAATGTTTTCTGCTCAGCAATTCCCTGACTGGTCAAGGTTTGTATCTTTCTGATTCTTTTCTCATTGTCTCCAACGCCCTCATGTGGTACATGTGAATCTCTTCCTTCTCGTCCTCAGTCAGCTGTCACCATAGCTGAAAATTCTTCTTCCTCTTGGTGAGAATCATTTCCCAATTCTCATTTTACACATGCAGGTTGGTGGGCACCTTCTTCTTTGGCCACCCTCATCTTAGTGTAACTGCACAAGCTCAAATGTCTTCTGATGAAATGGGTAGCTGTGTTTTTAGCCAGCTGAGTTATTTCCTTTGCGTGGCCATTTGCAGTTGCCCATTTGTAGCTACATCTACAACACCATATAATTCTTATAATAAACAGTCAGCTTGGTTTTCAGGCAGGATATCTGGGTAGTGGTGGCCACTTGATCCTGTGCCAATTTGACCTTATTCTGCAAGCATGCACGACTCATGCTAGTGTACCCTCCATTGATATTAAAGAGTTGGTCCTTTCCTCAATCTTCTATCTAATCTGATCAACATACCTGTTGATTCCAGTGAAAGGAGTCCCTGATCTTATGCCTTCAACTCTCCCTTCCTAATTATCTCCCTTCTTGAGCTCTTCGCTCATCCACCTCCAACTCCCTCAGGGTCAGTCGCTTCTCCAAGCAACGAGTTGGTGGTAGATCTCTTTCTTCGGTTAATGCCTCCCTCTGGAACAGCCTCCCTGCCTCCCTTAAACTTGAGGAGAATCATCTCTAGTTCCGGAAGCACCTCAAAACGTTTCTCTTTGCTTCTGCTTTTTCTCCTCCTTTCCTCTGCTGACCTCCTGGCTTTTACCGGAACTGCACTGGCTACCTGGATACCCTCTGACCTCAGGCCCAGGTCCTTCCCCTGCCAGCGTCACACACCTGCACTGCCCACTTGCCAACCTCTGCACTTGGGGACTGTTCTGTATCCCTACAGTCCCCCTACCATCCCTTGACACCTGATGATGCCTGCACTTACCCATGCACTTGCCACCTGCTGGCCGTTTACTTACTATTGTTATCATCTTTCTCATGTACTGCACAGTCCCTGCCCCTTCCCATGCACTTGCGCAATCTGAATGACACCTGGCCTAGTAGGATCGTTGTCCGTCCTCCCTTCGTTCCCCTCCCTTGCCTCGTCGCGCCTTTAAACCCTTGTCTATAGGTGCGTTATAAATGCCATATCATATCATATCATGCTCCTAGATAGTGGGCATAGTGCTGGTAATAAACATTGTGGTTCCCGTGAGGAGAAGCTGAACTGCTGGTGGGAATTGCTAATGTTTTGTTTCTGCAAGTCCATCACCTTATTACAGGTCCATTGTGTAAGCCAACCTGTTGACCAGCGTCTTATGTTGCTGGGACTCCATCATCAAGAACGAGGTGAGGTCACCAGAAGCTCCGATTGTTGAAGCTTTTGGAGACCTTTGCCCACTGCTTAAAGCTGGACAGCAGCCCACCATGGCCATTCCCACATATGGCTGAATGGTTGATGCATTTCCTGGAATTGTGGGCTGCACCTGGATGGTCACCACCTGGGGAGTTGCTTGGATCAAAATTAGAGCTTGTCCACCAGGAGCAGGTGGCCCCTGGTGAGTATTTCATTATAGGTATACACAGCTGCTAAATTGATTGAATCTGGTTGCTCTGTCTGTATTCTTCATATGGGTATGAGCGTGTGTGGTGATCTGGTGGTTTTATACTTAATAGAAATGATGTCACTCTTTTTTCTTAACGTGAAATTATTTCTTTTATTTGTATTTACGCTTTTACACAAACCCATTTCTAACATTCACATTCTCTTGAAACCCGAGTGGGGAAGGGCTCTTGGGTTGGTGAAGGCCCTTTGGGATAAGGAACAGCACAGGAATTTGGGGATGTAAATGTAGTGCCAGACGATCACCAGTGACATGTGTATGTCAGCCAAGAACCCTGATGTAACCCATTGTGGCAAGCCCTCCCCTTGTAGTCCAATATGAGGGGGATGGCACGACTGGAGGGAAGGGCCGTGATAAGGAAGGTCAATACTAGGAGTGGACACACCGACAACTCCTTATCGGATGATTCCCTTTAACCATCACCTACACGCTGTGATAGCAAGGTGATGACTAGGGGTTCACCCTATGACAAGGCCATCCCACTCCACAGGACTTGCAGATTAAGCTCTGTGAGAAGGTGAATGTTGCTAGTAAAAAAGTCAGGGGAGTGGGAGTAACATGTGATTTTCCTGGCCCCTAAAGGTAAACGATATTCATCTGATCCTTGTTCTTCTCGTTTGATATGTGCGGCAATGCCTTAAACCAGAGAGACACATGTCAGTATGATTTGGATACTTATTGTCCAGTAATATGGACAGAGAGTTATAGCTGGGCTACTGCTTAGCAGCCTTTACTTGTCAGGAGGCCAAACAAAATTAAAAGCATCTCCTCTATTACAGGGACACACAATTTCATTGATAAAATAAAGAGGGCATGAATCCTCTCCTTTACCGTCATACTAAGTTACATCAGAATCCTGACTTTTCTCAAGTCAAGGGCCGTTAGACACATAGCACCACATATATCCTGATTGCAAGTGGCAGAGCCAGGTCACCTAGACCACTGTGTGTCTGCTGGAGTTTTTATCTACCTCTCCAAAAATGTATGCTACACTTTATGCTGTTCTCCTCCAGGTTATTTAGCACAGGAGTTCACTATGAAGCCTACAGATTATGGGAATAAGGTTGATGTTAGGGCCCTTTAGAAACACACATATATAATGGATGGGATCACATAGATTAATTCTGAGTCCAAATAATCGAACCAACTCAGGGAAATAGCAAAGTACTGTTTTATTAACTATCTAAAATAGGGAGTTTACAATGAACATCAACTGACATACACTCAGTTTCTCTCAGCGATCTTCACACAAATCATAGCTTTTATATCACAAATACATCAGGGATGACATCATACTACGTGGCAATACTGAAAAACCTATAAAGGGGTGGGATTGGCTAAGGGGAATCATCTAAGTATATTTTTCTATAAGTCTATAAGGACTAGGATTGTGACTGGCTGCCCACTGCCAGGTGGACAACATGTCATCTTCAGAAACATTAGATACACAGTTTCTCATTGGTTTTCAAATGATAAAGTCCTTCATTATATGGACTACTATAATTCGTTGACATTCTTTTGCCAGTCTGGAGCATTCTGTTCATTTAGCAGCACTTAAGCCCAGAACCAGGTGCAAGGAGATGGGGCATTATGCTACCTCTCCACCCAATTAGCCCAGCATCTCTCATCGCCCATGCCTTCTGCCATGAAGATTGCCTTTGAACTTGGCCTTGCAAAATAGTTAGAATACATGGGAGTAAGAGCACTCACTATTGTGTTCTGGGACTCCAAGTTCAAACTCTATGTTCATCCTTGGCTCACATGACAGGAGACCACAATTTGGTCCATTTCACAGCTTTTAAATCCTTTAAATTAATTAAACTTGGCACTCTTGGTGTTCTTTCTTGGCACCTTAACAATGGATGATTGTTCGCATGTTAGCTTGTTTCCAGAATAGATGACTGACCTTGGCTGCTTCAGCATTGACTCCAGGCCAGACAGCCTCATCATGCAGCTTCACCATTCTGCTTATTCCTGCTGCAACACAGTTTTTCTTTCCCGCTTCATGGGTCCTGGCTTGCTAAATTCATGATACTGATGTTCAGCTTCTATACAATGGTGAGTTTGCCTGCGTTCTATTCACTACATATAGCCATCTTCTATGATGAGTTAGTCTACCTTGCCTTTCAGCATCTGTACATTTATTGAATGGTTGATTTTCTATAGCACTTCATGCATGTGCAATATTCTTCTTTTACAATTGAGAGTTCACTTGATTCTTTACTTCATCATTAGTTTCTTTAGGATCCATACATTGTCTTCAGTCAGTATCCCGAGATGCCGTGCATACATTTTATGACATCACTTACTTCTTTTCTCTGCTCCTTCTCATATTCCTTCAGGGAGTTCCTCCCTTAGGTTGTCATCACTTCAGGGATACAATTGGTAGGGTTGTCTCAATGGGTTTCTTCTTGCAAACACATGTTGCAGTATTGGCACAACTGCTGGTGTCAAACATGGGCCAATCTCATGTCTCCAATATATAGGAGGTAGTAGGGCAGGGTTTCCTGCAGAGGCATGCAGCTGCTCTTTTACATTCAACCCTCTGGTTGAGTCCTCGACTATCTCCTCAATTGTTTCCACATCCTGGTATTTTAATTTGAAGAAGTGTTTCTTAGGTGTTCATATCTTCACCACCCCCCTTAGGGTACCTGCTGATTTAGCATGTTCATTTACACTCCAGGTCATGTAATTACATTGTCCATTCGGGGTACAATGGACCCATCGTCCCATGTATTTCTTATGATTCTTTGGATGCAGAAACCTGGTTCCTTCAGGTGCTTTGATGCTAGCCTCTATGTATTTTCTAACAGCGTCCTCAGTCAGCTCCTTGGTGTTTGGTTCAGGTTTGATTTCCATCATGATCTTCATCCCTACCAACTTTTTTCCCATTTTCATGCATTGGGCAATCACCACCATGACCACATAGAATCCAAACATTACTAGCACCAATATTACTCCAAGAACCTTGAATATATTCACCAACCACTGAGGAATCCATGAAAACAAAGAGGTAAACCAACTGTCATCTTCAATATCATCTGTCTCGTCTTCCATTTTTGCATGCAGGTCTGTCAACAACGTTATGGCCTCTGTCAAGGTTCCATTCTGGTTGTCATGAGCAGGTGTAATTGTGCAAGTGAAAAAGTTTATAATTAAACTGAGTTATTTAAAAAAAGTAATTGTGCAACATGATGGCCTGATTTTGGCACAGACTCTTCCTTCCATCACTGTAATCATATCAAGGACATATCTATTCTGGGGGGTCATCAGTCTTCTTGCCCTCAGCTCTTCTTTAATTACATTGAATCCCTTTATGATAGCTTTGATTGTCTGCAAAAGCATCCATCTGGTGATTTGCAACCACTTGGCATTCGCCACTATTTGGACTCCAGGCATGAATATAGATGTCATTATCATAGCAGTCTTGCTGAACAACTTGTGCTCCTCAGGAATGGTATCATACACTGTTATTGACTTGGCTGAGAAATAATTTTCACTTTTTCAAGCAATCTTTTTCTCAAATGGTCATCCACTTTTGGAAATTCACCAATGTTTAGATCACTCTGAGAAATCACCAATGCTGGAACATGGATGTGCACCAGGGAACACACTCTGCCCCAGTCCCTGGGCAAATTCATATAGGCTCTGGATCCACAAGCCCAATATCGATCCATGAGGACAGCTGTCCCTTTTCACATTCAAGGAATATCAATTGTGGCTTTGCATTATTGGTTATATCCCACATGGTTCTTTCCATGACTTTGGAAACATAGTGTTGCATTAACCAATGGGACTACAACTACTGGGCCTGACCCGTCTTCTACCCATGTCAGCAATTTGGAGTGCTTGGCCCATGACTTTAAGCATCCATCATTCACTTTCTGTACTTCTTGTACGTGTTCCGTCTTCAGCAGATGAGCTGCGCAGGACATCATTCCTTGTTCCCATCCCATCTTAGTATGTACTCGTCTATATATCCACATTTGAGTTTGTTCCCAACATCCAGGTCATCCTGCTATTTCTGTCACATGAGGACAATTCATTCTCTTCATTTCTTCAATGATCACCTCATTCTGTCCTGCTGCAGGATACACAAGCATTTTGTCTTTCCATCCAGGATCCTTCTCCGTTTGTGTGGTCTTGATATAGTCATCCTGATATGGAAATGATCATTTTGATCTCCATCGCAAAGTCGCCCAACTTCCTTGAAACTTTCCTCGAGTAGTACATGCTGCACGACGGCTGAGGAATTTTGCATCGTATGCTGACACCTCCTTCGAAATGAAAGTTCTTACTGTATTCATGGGACAGGGGAGGAAGGAGCAGACATAGCAACTCTCATCAGATGCTCTTTCCCCTACCTTTTGCATGTGTTGATAGCACATGTTATTTTCCAGGTGAGCTGAATTATTTACCCCTTCATTATCTTCCTCTGTGTTTCTTTTACATCTCCCATTATATTTAAAGAGAACAAGAAAACTGTCATCATTCGTTTTCATAGTGGGGAGAATCATAGGAGCTCAAGAACAATCATGCAGATATATATTATGCATACAAATCTGGACAACCATTTTTCGTGCCATCTTACTGCTTGCTGAACCCGTACTCTCTACAATCGTGTTGTCTTCCTCATCAATAATTTCTAATGCAATCATTGAGGTTGTTTCACATCTGCAACTGTACAATTTGTTCAATTATAGCAATGAGGAGCCTTCTTATCACTGGACTGTTTTTAGGATCCTGTAAAAAAGTGTGAATATTAATGTCTCTTCGGACAAGAGCAGGGTAAGATTGAAGTATAAACACAAAGACAGCAATGACATGCCAATGAACATCACTTTCGGCAGGTATCATGTATTTTATATCACCTAAAACAGATATTCTCCATGAAATGAATCTGGATATTGATCTCTATTCCAATTTCTGATCAAGAACTGATGTTTATGCATAATTCTGATGCATTGGTCAATACTTCAATATATTTCAAAAAATTCATTTCAACCCCTGGAATTCTCTGCAAGTGTTTGCACTCTCTGCTAAAATATCTATAAGGAGTGTCTATTGAATTTGTGTTAATCACTCGTTGTTTTATTGTCCTTCTTCTTAGTCATCGATTGGGTCTGCACACACGGAAATTCTTCTTCTTGTCTTGCTTCTGGATCAGCAACAGTGGGAGGGAGGATCTCGCCTTTATAAATCTTCATGTCATTTAGATGCAAACAATTTCTTCTTCCCTGAACCTTAGCAGCTGAAGGGGAAACTTCTTCAACATAGAATGGGCTATTAAAGCGAGGCTCGTGCCACTTCCAGATGAAACTTTTTATTAGAATGAGGTCCCCAACATATAAATTAGGTGGTGGTAATAGTTCATGTGGATTGGTTGCCGAGTGATCTTCTTCCGTGTTCCTAGACCGTCCCCCAATGCTTGACTTGATCTGAAATGAAAGAAATACTGGTAGTCATACATGTCAAATAATCGTGCACCACATAGCCTAGAGATTTGGCTACACTCTGGGCATCACTCCTAATCCTAGATAGAGGTCTAAGGGGCGTTCTTATTCAATGCCCTGTTACTAGCTCGTGCAGGGTGAGGTGGTGGTCTGACTCTGTCTGATTCTTACGGGCATATAAGGCCAGGGGTAGGCAATACAGCCATCCCTTTTTCAAAGTCAATTTAATCTTGGCAATCCTCTCTTTGAGGAGGCATTTTAGTCTCTCACATATCCTGTTCGCTTGCGGGTGATACACAGAAGAAAACCTGTTCATTTTACTTGATAAAAGCCACACACACCCCACCTCGGGAATACTTCACATACTAAAAACTTTGCTGTGCAAGTGGCTTCAGGGTATGTACATGGACCAGCTTCAATCCACCTGGAGAAGGGGCACACCACCACTAATATGTACCTATATCCATTACATGTCTGCAGCATATCAAAATAGTCAATATGTAAATGCTGAAAATGACCATTTTGGTCGAGGTATTCCTCCTCTTATTGTTCTCAGTGTATGCCCGGCAGTAAACCTTTGACACACAATTCAATTCACCATAAACAGTGCAACATGTTCCAACAAATTAGGAATGAACCAGTCGTCAGCAATATTGGCAGCAAGACCTTATCTAGTTACATGCACAGGATAATGCAGCTGTTCAAGCGTGACCTTCAATAAAGTTACTGGCATCACTGGCTTTCCAGTGCTGTCCTGTTGCAATATAGCTTCCGTGGGGGACAAAGAACACCCCTTTTTTCCATAGTTCTTGCTCTTCCTGTGGTGGCTTGCCTGAATCTCTACTAATTGGGTTATTGACAACATAAACCCTCCTGCACTAACATGGTCATACCCAACCTTTCTTTAATATCCTCGGTGTGAAAACTCAAAATTTCTCGAGAATATGCAACCCTTTTGGCTTCTACTTCTGTGGATTCACTGCTTCAAGAAATAAAGTCTATTTGTTTAGTATGCACTGTGCATTTTACGACCGCTATGGCTACCGGGAGTTGTAGTGCCTAATAAGCCTTTTCAAAAAGGCTGCATGCTGCACAGGAGAGCCATCTGGACAGAGATAGCCCCTCCTTTTCCAATGTGCCAACTCTGCATGTACGGTTGACATCACATAGGCGGAGTCACAGTACACCGTCACTTCCTGTCCTTCATTTTTCTCAAGCCTGACAATAAGTGCTACTAATTCTGCTGCTTGCGCTGAAAAGAGAGATGGTAGTCTTGTACTCTGTTAAGATGGATTTCTGAACTCTGACCTGGTGGGCAGAGCTTCAGAAGGCCAGCCTAGTTTCTTGGAACAGGGTAACCTTCTGGACAAGCCAAACCAATGAAGGTAGCATTGGCGGCAGTCAAGATAGGTCGCAGGAGGGGTGAGAGTGACTGAAAGACCTCAATGAGCACACAGAGTAAAGGACACTTACAAATCACTCCCAGACAGGTGTAGATATATTAAAAAGACCAATACATGTATTTCAAGGACTTTGAAAGTTCACCACACAATAACAATTACAGTAATACATTTAGATCAACACAATCCTATCTAAATACATATATACAAGACCAATGGGGTCTAAAGGGTTAATGCCCGAAATTGGTCCATACCTAAAAGGAGAAGGAATCAAGCAGTGCAAATAGTCTTTAGTCCCTTCTGCATCCAACACAATCCTAACTGGGAGGCAGTCCAGTCCCTAAGAAGAGTGGAGCCTAGTGCTGAAATGTGCTTGCAATTCTGGCTCACACAGTAATGCAAATGGGCAAAACGGGATCCCTTCAGGGGTCTGTAGCATCTCAGGAAGGTGGGTGAGGCAATGAAGAATAAGTTCCCACTATTCGTGGAGGGTCTCCCCAACAGGGAAGAACAGGTTCCAGAGTTCAGGAATGGTTTTCCATTTCGCACTACAAGTGGAAAGGAGGGGTGCCACTTGTGCGTAAAAATGGATGGAGGTGCTATGGGCCACTGGTTAGGGTTGTAATTACTCACCAAACTTCAGCACTCGAGTTCACTTTGGTTGCAAGTTCAAGTGCGGCAATTTGGCAGCTCTACGGCTTTCAGCGACGAAGATACACTGATGATTCCCAAATGGGACAGTGGCAATTGCTCTGCTCCAGGTGGATGGATCAGGCCAGTTTCACTGCAGCAAGCGTCAGGGGCAAGAGGGGCACAAAAGCAGTGCACCTGCAAAGTT
The DNA here is from genome assembly GCF_040938575.1 of Ambystoma mexicanum. Lineage (NCBI taxonomy): Eukaryota > Metazoa > Chordata > Amphibia > Caudata > Ambystomatidae > Ambystoma > Ambystoma mexicanum. The sequence goes on along the minus strand of NC_090925.1, from coordinate 643,920,957 downwards.
TGTCACCACCGCTGGGCGACATGGTAACCGAATATACTCAGGTTCGGGCGCACTCACTTTACTCCAGATCTGGGAACGTAAAGTATACAAAATTTGGTGTGACAGTGCCATGAACACAGAGCTAGCGGCATGCCATGTTTCGAATGTCTCCTCAAAACAGCAGCGATATTAGGGCAAAGGTCCTGCATAAGCTGGTCAGCCCACTGGTTGGCCCAGGGACACTTCCGAGAAGGCTTACTTGCAGGGTTTGATGATGGTGCAGAGAATAGTTGGTCCCACTATTCCAATGGTTCGAAGCATCTTTGCAGACCTTCTGGATGACCAGATGCAGAGAGGTTCAGTGGGACGACAGCAGGCTCATGGTGCCAAACCTTCCAGTGGGTCACCAGCGGTTCCTCGACTCAGCTTCTTAGTTTCAGGATACTTGTATCCTATCCTTCATTCAGTGAGAACTCCAGAGTTTGACAGGGTATAGATGTGTGGGCCCTACTCTTATCCAGAATCTCCTTTGCGCCAAAACGAAGAGGACCCAATGGGATATCTGCTCACATTCAGGCATACCATATCTGGACCAATCACGGACCATGGTGGTCCCAGGCATTCACAGCACTTCAGCACTCCAGACTCTCTGGCACCCAGAATGTGTATTGTGGACAGACAACCCAGCCTCCATCCTGGAGGCACGCACACAAGGCATGCAGAAGCCCACGAAAGCTTAGTATTTCATAGGAGAATGCATGCCCAAATAAGGACTGACCTGGGTCGGCTCAACCTGGGACAGGCGAAGGGGCAAGGTGGCCAAAGAACAGGACAAAGAACCTCATGGTATGGCCATTTTGGAGCCAGGCCACCTGTTTGTGCTAAACGTGGTTAATGAAATTTACTTAGCAGGAAAGGGTTACAAATATATGAAAAGTCTGTGGCACATCTGCACATCTGCACACCTCCTAAAATATCCTTCAAGAGTATCTAGGGCCTTTGGAAATGACTATTAAAGCCAGGTGCACTGTACTGTAAGGTACATTGGCCCTGATTACAAGTTATGCCAGTAGCCATGCCGCAATTTGCGGCATAGCTGCCGGCAAAACCGCTTCCGTGTCCTCGGAATGAGGACTTACCGGACCATTCCGAGTCCGGATGGCCCGGTAATACCTCACTCGAGGACACGGACACGGTTCATCCCCATTCCCATTGAGCCCCCATAGGGCTGAATGGGAATGGGAGAGGGAGTAAACAACGGGCCATTACCAGATGGCCCGTTGTTTGCTCCCTCTTCCCCTCGCGGGACCCGGTATGCACGCCTGGTTTTCCCAGGCGTGCTTAAAGTGTCTCGCGAGGGGAACTTGTAATGTGGCGGAACGGGTTGAACGGCGCCGCAGCCTTTTACGGCGCCGTTTATCCCGTTCCGCCAGGGTCGTAATGAGGCCCATTGTACACTTGTTACATGTTGCAGAAAAGTTGCAACATTGAAAAGGACTAAGGGAAACAAAGTCTCCCAGTACTGACTGTCTTTAAGGGCATGTCAGTTTCCCCATAATTAAGTGAGCGAAAAGCCCAGAGGAGTGCAGCAGAAGGCTGGGCTCCTCTGGTAAAGTCAGACTATGGTGCTTAAACAAAGCAAAAAGTTGGGTAGTTCACAACTGGAGGGAAAATTACACATAAATGGAAATCTTTTCTAACACACTCGTCACAACTTCAAATTCTCCATTTATTCTGTGTCTCACTACTGCGGCGTCGGAATGTCTTTCCCCACTAGCCAGATCCATTTTCAAAGAACTATCAATAAAAAGAATCTCCCCTCCTGCCAAAACCTTCTAATTCACATGGGGTATATCATCATAAACTTCAACATAATTGGCACAGCCATGCACATGATCACCTTCTTCTACAGGTTCAGCTACGAATGTGGCTGAGTTCACTAATTTACATCTTATACTTTTAATCCTTGGGTTAGAAATTATTACTTGATAAGCTGAAGCTCTTTGGGATGTCAATGTGCCCTCGGGTTTTTCTAAAATGGCAAACAGAGCATGCTCCACGTAAAGGGTCATAGAGCAGCCCATGACAATACTTGTGGACTTCTAAATTGCAAATGCGGCAGTTGCCAAAAATTGTTCACAAGGGAAGGGTCCTCTCATAAGTGGGTCTAACATCCCACTGTAGTATGCTAAAGGCTGGTACCCCAATGTTGTCCTTTGTGTAAGCACTGCTGTCATTACTAATCCATTTGTGTGTGAAAACAGATAACATTCCTTGACATAATTGGGAATCCCTAAAACTAGGGCTGTACAAATTGCTCTTTTTAGCTGCTCAAATCCTTTCTCCATTTCTTCAGTCCATTCTAGTTTTGTTTGACCAACTTCTGCTTTCTTTAATGGTTGTAGAAGTGGCCTTTTGTATGTGCTGTAATCAAACACCCAGGCTCTAAAGTAATTGCATAAACCCAGAAATGGTTGCATCTGTCTCACTGTGTTTGCCTTTGATTTTTTCATGATTGCCTTAACTCTCTCAGGTGTCACTTTCTTTCCTTTATGCAAAATGTACTAACCTATGTATAACATCTCTTCTTGACAATACTGTAATTTCTCCTTGTCCACCTTATATCCTATGTTTGCTAAAATAGTCATCAGTTGAATAGAGTCCTGCCTACACTCATCCTCTGTTTTACTGCAAATCAATAGTTCATCTACGTATTGTATCACTGTGGTATTCAGATCAATATTGCCTAGATCCATCTGTAGCACCCTGTTAAAAATTGATGGGGACTCACAGTACCATTGAGGCAAACAAGTATGTTTTAGTGTCATTTGGCAAAACGTAAATGAAGGCAAGTCTTGGGAGCCCTTATGCAACAGGATTGAGAAAAACACATTTTTCAAATCGATCAGTGTGAAATACTGAGCTTCTACTGGGATGCTACAAAATATTGTCGCAGGATTAGGAACTAAAGGAAACTCAGAGTCTACAATCTGGTTAAGAGGTCTCAAATCCTGGATTAATCTGCACGGCCCTCCTTACAATGTTTTCATCGAATACACCGCAGTATTACACAATGATTCTGATGGCACCAGAATTCCTTGATTCATCAGTGCTGAAATAGTCTGAAATATACCTTCATCAGCTTGATAAGATATAGGGTACTGTTTTGCTCGGGGTAAAATTGCTTCTGGTTTAAGCTTTATTTGAACCTCCCCTAAACCCTTTACTAAACCTACATCATAGGGGCACAGGGCACTCAGCACCTTTTCAAGATCTTCCTGAAAAAATGCTGGTCGTTGCAGCATTTTCGCCATTAATTGTGGGACTTTTGTTTTTTCTATACTTATCCAGTATATAATGCTCATGGAGAACACCACTTCATCATCACATCGGTCCTCCCTGAACATATCATCATCAGTTCTGTCAGTCAGTCTCTATACCTCCTCAAGAGCTATCACTGTTCTCCATGGTCTACACTCGTAGTCAATCCCTTCTAGCGTTGCCATCTCTCTTCATACTATAGCTGCTTCCAAGTCTATCAACCTTCCTCATCCATCGGTATTTGTGGTCTAAACAAAAACTCATCAGGTATCTTTACAATCTTCCCTACCAGACCAGGTAACCATGTCAACAAAATGCTTACTCCATAAACAAAAATCTATAGATCTACTGGAATGCCTCTCAAAGACACTTGCCCTCTGAACGCAAGTATGAACTCTCCCACATTTAAAGAGTGTATTTCTGGAGTGGAGCACACTATTCCTTGATCAGTAAATGAAATTGTCATGTTAAGTTTCATCATTAAATATTTTCCTAAAATATTAACTGTTGTCTGTCTTGAATATAACAAAGGAACAGACATGTCACATTCCTACGGAGACTGGCAATTTATCAGTAAAAGTAACTTGACTCGTAGCTCCAGAGAAACCTTGAGCATTCATGGCAATACCTGACATTGATATTTCCCTCTTGTATACACAAACAAGTTGCTCCAGTGTCTACAAGAAAAGAAAAGGGTATCCCTCCTATTGTCACATCGACCCTAATAAAGGTGTCAATACCTGTCCTGTATTCGCATACTGCTGTGTCTGCATAGGGGCTTATTGCGCCTGCCCCTGTGGTGGATTCATTTGTCCTTGTTCCTGCTGTGGCACCTGCTGCACTTGCGGTGTGTGTGCCTGTTAAGATGTGTGATCTTGGGCAAAGACCTCTCATGTCTGTGTGCTGGTGGTCGGTCATTTTTTCGAAAAAATAATGTCGAAAAAAAAAATGTCGAATTCCGCTTTTTTAAATTATATATTTATTTTGGGGTTCGGGATAAAAAAAAATGGGTAAAACAAAAAAAAAAATTAAAAAGGGGGGTTAGGAGGGGAACCGCCCCATTTAAAAAAAAAAATGCATTAAAAAAAAAATGCGACATTTTTTTTTTGACATTTTTTTTCCGAAAAATGACTTTCGACATTATTGGTTTCTACATTATGACTATAAACCCTGTGTGCTGTATGGCGGAGGATAATCTGTCCCCCTCTGGAAAACTGGCCATTTTGTACATTCCATCGGCTCTCACATTTGCGCACAATATATCCTATCATTCCACAATACCAACATACTGTGGGAATCCTTCTGACAATCCCTCCTTGGTTATATCCTCCCTGGGCACTCCGCTTCTCGTTCTTTGTGTTTTGAAACCCACCTTGGTTATTCTGAAATCCACCTCCTCTTCCGCTATAACCCATACCTCTGCCTCGTGGTGTAAACCCTTACCCACCTTGGTCCATCGCACACAGATTATTGCCTGTGGTGTACCCATTGTTTCCTGCATTCCCATTCCTTCTCCACTTGTCAATACTGCCCTTTCTATGGCAAATTTTGACAACTTTTTCTGAACCAATTTAGCTTCCTCAATCTTTCTATTCTCATCTTTCTTCTTGTTCTACTCCTGTAATACTCAGCAATGGTATACTATTGTCAATTATATCTCAGCCCATGGCTTTGCTTACATCCCCACTTGTTTTTGCATCTGCCTCTGTACCGGCTCAGGCTACCCCTGACCTAAAATATGGCAAAGCAATGCCACTGTCGTTTCCTACAGCTCTCATGTTTCAAGCTGCCATGTCTCCTGAATATCCTGAAAGCAATAAGGTCTTCTTCTTTCATTTTACGTGTCATAATTGCACCCATATTCTATACGTCAGGATACTGTTCCTTGAGAGCCCTCCAAACATCTGCCCTGCAATTATTGAATGGTGCTCCATCCTGTGCTGTGTTTTGTGCAGTCACACTTGAATATACCGCTCTCCTCCATATGTCATCAGCCCTCTCTCCAATAATGGCTGCCTGGACGGGGCGTGGCTTGGTGCGCATGGAGTGAGGAGCCAGAAGTGTTATGCTCAGGCCAAGATCCTGCTATCAGATCCTAAAACGTTTTTTTGTTTGCAACTATCGCCGCAACTTAACACATCTACGGATAGCCTAAGCGATCCCCTCTGAAACCGCATCAATCCTGGAGGAAATCGGTGCGGGAGAAGTGTGGATCGCTCTCATAAACATTCTCCCCCCCGGCAAAATGGCGGACGAGATGCAGAGTGGCTGAATGGGGAGGGGTGAAGCCCGACCGCGACCTTGACAAGCGAGGACCCACCACAGCAGACAGCAGAGCGGCCACTGGAACTAATGGAGTGCAGAAGCCTTGATACGGCCCCAGCGGAGGACAAGCGACGTTGGCCCGGTGGCTTGGGGGACCCCCTGTGCACCCGATGAGGAGTAGGCGACCGCCGTATGTGCTGCGGCTGTGATTGAGGTGGGGACAACAGAAGGTGGACCCCTGGAGGCGGAGGGCTCCACGGTTCGAGAGGAGATGCACTACTAGCGACAGCCATAGGACACTTGAAGCTACCCAACTGACGAGAGCACCGGAGAGCAGCACTCTTGCACAGTGAACTGTGCGGGGGTGTGGGAGAAGAAGCAAGCAGCCTGCTAGGACACCGAGGGTTGAAAAATACCTCCAGAAGCTAACTGCCAGCTCCCGCCTTGCAGCGCGGGAGAGTGAAAGCACCACTGCTGGGTGCCCCAATACCTGGCAAAATTGTCCCACAATATGCATTAGGACACTCTATGGACCCTAGAACCTGCTGGGCCCCCAGACATCTGGTGCCTGGAGTCCTGGCAGTATGGACACATGCTCCTGAGCACATGGCTGCCTATGTAGTGGGGCACATTCACCCTCAGATCTTAAGCGCCTGGGATAAGGTAGGTTATGTGGCATACCTCACAATACCCCTGCAACCCAACACTTGTGCACGGAGCAGGGCACACGGTCCAGAGCCCAATAAGGCTGCAATGGCGACCCCCGACTGCTGCACTGGGTTATTGCTCTCCCACACGCTTGGGAGCAAGAACCAGCTAAGCAAAAGCACTACACAGCCTGGCACGAACACTACAAACACAGCTGCAAATCTTGGGGGCTGAGCAGCACAAAGCAGGGAATCAACTACTGGACTGCAGGGGCCCAAGGGAGCAGCTGCTCAATGGGCAAACCCTGGTCGCGGCACTGGAAACGAAGTAAGCGGAGCACTGGCGTGGGAATACTGGAAAAGATGTGAGACAAGGCCTAACACCTTGGAGCTAAACCTGCAACAGCAACGCAGGTGTCATAACAGCACTCCCGTACAGGGCGCAGTGATGTGCATTAAGGGGGTCACCAACTTTGTGAACCCCTGGTCCTGCTGAAGTGACGCAAACTCTGCTGCGGAGCCCGACACAGCCAGTCAGGCGGAATACAGCACATAGGCCACCATGCCTTCCAACAAGGACAAGACAAAACCAACCATCATAGACTCCTTTGCGGCAGCAAAAACATGTCCTTCAAAACAGGAAGGGAAAGCCCCTTCAGAAGCTGGCAAGGAGTCTGCATCAGACAGCCATGATGGGCAGGTACTCGAGGCCATTGCAGCCCGAACAACCTTCATCGACACCAAAATTGATGAGGTCAAAATAGACATGCAACTAATGAGACAAGTTGTCAGAAACATTGGGAAAGGGTGACCAATGCTGAGGCTGGAAACAACAGAATCTGTGATGGACCTGAAGTCCAAGGTAGCTGAACTAGAAAGAAAGTTTGTCACACTGGAGGCAAGATCAGAAGAGGCAGAAGGGAGGTCCCGACGCAGCAACATTCGGCTGCTTGGGATCCCGGAGGCAACGGAGGGCCCAAACCCGACCAGGTTTGTGGAAGCACTACTGCAGCAAGAGGTGGGAGCAGGCAAGCTATCACAAGGCTTCGCTGTGGAAAGAGCCCACAGATCCCTCCAGAAGAAAACCCCACCAGACTCCTACCCCCGTCCGATGATTGCAAAGATACTCAACTTCCAAGACGGGGAAGTAATACTGAAATACTCCAGAGGAGGCGGGGCGATAGAGAGAGCCGACTCCAAGATAACAATATACCCGACTGCACACCAGCTGTACAAAGAGCGAGAAACTCCTATGTCCTGATAAAGGCAAGACTACGACAGCTGAACATAAAATACATGCTGCTATACCCCTCCAGGCTGAAAATAATCCACAATGGACGCACCGTATTCATGGAGACACCTGCGGCGGCCAACATGTGGTTAGAACACAATAACTTGGCAGATGATAAAAGAACAGGCACATGGAGCGCAGCATTATTGAGAAATGAATGAGCCTTGGAAGCCATGACCATCTAAGGCCACACCTGAAAAGACAAACTATTGCCATGCGAACACCGATGAAGAATCTTTCACTTGAACGGCTGGGCAGCGCTCCTGACTGACCCACCCGCACGAGGAAGCCTACCCCATGGAACGGCCAGTGCGGACATGTTGTCGGCACGTGAGCACTCGCGCTGGACCCAGGGAAATGGCACAACAGCGTGGGGGCGCCTCAGCACAGCAGTCGCACTGCAGTTGCTGGGTGCAACTGTTTAGTTTGTGTTAATTGTTGTTATATCACATTGTTTAAATGTCTTCACAATGAAAAACGGTGGGTGGAGGATGTCCGAGCTCACAAAACACAACAAGGGGGATATGCGGGAGCAGGGGCACGAAAACTGTGATTCATCAGGGGCTAGCCATAGGAACACAACTTAAAATGCTGATGCGGAATGTGCGTGGGATGGGCACCTATCTACGCAGGAATAGATTTAAATTCTACTTGCAGAGAAAAAGGGTGGACATTGCACTATTACAAGAAACCCACCTCACGGCTAAAGCTGCAGTCAAACTGAATGAATGCTGGCGGGGACAGTGGCACAGAGCCTCATACTCCAAATATGCCAGGGGGTGTTCATATGGGTCAACTCAGGGTTACCATTCCGGTTACTGGGTGTTGAAGCGGACAAGGAAGGAAGATACCTGGTCCTATGGGGAGCAATTGAGCAAACTGAGATCTGCATTGTAAACTCGTACTTCCCCAAGCATGGCATACCTGCGCATCTAAACATGCTACACCCCAATATACTCCAACACCGGGCGGGCCTATACATATGGGGCGGAGATTTTAACTGTGTGAATTGACCTGGGCAGATCTGTGCCGTCACAAAACCGAACAGATGCTGCCCCGATAGCACTGAACTCCATGTTGGAACAACTAGACCTGGTAGATGCCTGGAGAGAGCGTCACCCCAAGATGAGAGCTTTCCTACACTATTCCGCCCCGCACGACCTGTACACAAGAATTGATTATTTCTTTATTGATAGGGCACACCTGGCACACGTGGACTCGATACAGTATATGGGCAGATCAGTCTCTGACCACTCCCCACTACTCATGCAATGGGCGATCACGGGACCCAGACCACCGATACCATTGTGGAGGCACTCACTGACCAGGCCTTTAGGGCGGAACTCGGGAACAAACTTGAGGAGTATATCACAATAAATCAAGGCAGCGTGGCCCATCAGAGCACGATATGGGAGGCCCTGAAGGTAGTGATACGGGGGGAAGTAATCTCTGGTGTGGGTGGTATTAGGAGGCTATTAAAGGAGGAGCTGGAGAAGCGCGAAGAGGGCATAAGACAATTAGAAGCCACCACCCAGGGGACTAGGGAAGAGGAGGCAAAGCTAGTGTAGGCAATGAATGGCTGCCTAGAAGCATGAGGATGAGAATGGAATGACACACATCACACAGCAGTCTATTAACGACACTTTCACCGCCTTCTACACTAAGTTATATGCACACGATACCCCAGTGCCCCTGACAGACATACGTGACACACTAGATGAAATCGAGCTCCCCACACCGGGCAAGTCGCAAAGAGAAGCCCTAGACAAGGATATTACCAAGGACGACATAACAGGCGCGATCAGATCACTGTCCACCTGTAAAACTTTGGGCAGCGACGGACTGCCTCCTGAATTTTATAAGGCTTATGAACCCACACTAACTCCAATACTTTACGAGGTGTTCAGGGAGGCATACAAAGTTGGCACACTACTGAGAAGCATGAGGGAAGCAGTGATCATACCGATACCCAAACCAAATAAACCAGTGGACGACTGTGACTCATATCGCCCTCTAGCTATGCTGAATTACGATGCCAAAATACTGACCACTATACTGGTCAAACACCTGAATAGGGTAATAGGGAGCCTAGTTCATGAAGATCAGAGTGGTTTCATACTGGGTTGGAACACAACTGCAAACCTACATAGGCTACAACACATTATGGCACACACGCAACAAGAAGAGGAACACATTGCAGTGATGTCGCTCGATGCCATTAAGGCCTTTGACTCCATATACTGGGAATGGCTAATAGAGGTTCGGAGGGAATTTGGATTTGGGGAAAGCTTTGTCAGGTGGGTTCAGGTGCTATACAGGGACCCAGTGGTGAGAGTGAAAAACAGGGAGGACGATCTCTAAGGCCTGGGACATCCGAAGGGGAACTCTTCAAGGGTGCCCACTGTCTCCCCTGCTGTATATCCTAGGTTTGGAACCCATAGCAATATACATCAGAAAGCATTTTTTTGATGCTGGGATACAAATAGGAAGGGAGTGCCACATCATATCCCTTTATGCTGACGATGTCCTGCTCTACTTGTGGGACCCCCAACACAATACCCCGACAATATTGGAAGTACTAGACAATTTTGCATGATATTCCAGGATATCCTTCAGCAAACAGAAGTCCTGTATGTTAGCGCTTGCAGGCCTGAAGAGCTTGGGGACCAGGGAACGACCAGTGGTGGGAATACAATGGCAGGTGGACACATTCAGGTGCCTGGTGGTGCGGATCCGGCACACGCCGGAACTGACACACAAACACAATACCATGGCTGTGATCCCAGTCCTGAGCAACTCAATGACTTTTTGGTCCACGCTACCGCTCTCAATGATGGGTAGGGCATCGATCACCAAAATTATCATACTACCTAGGTTCCTGTATTATTTTCAGAACATCTGCTACTACATTAGACCACCTTTTTTCCACACCTTAGAAGCAATGATAAGGGACTTCATCTGGCATACGACACGCCGCAAACTAGCACTGACTACACTGACACTGCCCTGCAGGGAAGGGCGTATACAACTCCCGGACTTTGGAAGATACTACCTGGCAGCACAACTCAGGCATATATAACGAAATGGCTGTCTGACGAGGCAAACACAGAAACAAGGCTCCTGTATATAGTGCCCCAATATACTTAAAGGAAACATTATGGTCCCCGCAAAATCCAAAAGGACCCAGACCCCATGCTGATGACACTAGGCAGACTAATATGGAACAGGGCAAAAAGGTTCTACATATGGCACATCCTTACCTGAAATGCCACTATTGGCAGAGTCAGGGGCAACACACTCCGACATCCATACCATAAGATGCTGGCAGAGACTGGGTCTGTACACCTGGAGCGACATGTATGAAGATGGGGCATTCAGCGAACTTGAATCACTATCTGAGAAAGAAGAGCTACCAAAAGGGCAGTTCCTATGGTACCTGAGGCTGAAAAAAGAGGCTAAAATGAATTGGGGCAACTGGCCAGAAGAACCAGAGCCGAACCCCTGGTGACAGAGTTGTACAACCTGAGTGATGGCTGGCGGACAGTATCGAGAATATACGCCCAACTAAATGATAGGCCTAACCCCCGCACAACCACATTGAAGACCAAATGGGAAAAGGACCTGAGGCAGAAATTACAGATAAGGAATGGGAAAGGGCACTATCACACCCAAAAGACGTTTCCAGGAACACTAGGTTCAGACTGGTGCAACTGAATGTCCTGCATAGAACATATATGAGCTTTAACAAGCACACCACGCCAGCATGTCCGTGGTTTGGAAGCGATAACGCTGACTTAATGCACATGTTCTGGAGATGACGGAAAGCTGCAAACGTCTGGGCAAAAGTTAAACAGGCATGCACAAACGCTGGAATCACCAGGTATGAATGGTCCCCGAAAGAGTGCCCCTTAGGCACCTACCCCAAACTCAGTAAAATAAAGCATGTGGTGAAAACTATGAACATGGTATGCATACTAGCGAAAAGGGCAATGACATGGAAATTGAAAACGGGCCCACTATACAACAGGTGGAAGTCGGAAAGGTGGGCAGCGGCTGAAACGGATGCTTGGGGCGCGGGAACTGCTGGATGTGCAGATGGAGCCAGTGTCATATTTGAAGCGTGGAAAGCCATAATAAGAGACATGTTCCTCCAGTCCGGTGACATGCCCCCCTGAGCACATGGAAACAAGTGAATGTGTATTTGGTAATAAAAAGATACGAGTAGGGCACCAACCCCTAGATACAGCCGCCATAACGCCAAAAGCAGCTGGCCAGGACCCACACGCCTACAAACACCGAATGGACAAATTGATTAATCTTGAAGGAACAAGATAGTTGTTGTTTATTGTTCTGTTTCTTGTTAAAACTATGTTGCACAGTAGTATTGTAATGATGCCTATGATTAAGAGCGAACTGTAATGTGTAATATGCAAATCCCAATAAAAACAGTTTTTAAAAATAAATAAAATTAACGGCTGTAAGGGGACCTTTTATGTCCCCTAGGGCCAGCATATTTACTCCTGTCATTTGCTCTAATTCGTATATCTATTTCCCAGCCCCCGAAGTCAAACTAGGGAGCTTACATTTTAAGTGATCTTTGTCCATCTGTGGCCATTGAATATATTGCGGTCTTGCTCTCCTCTTCTCTAACAAGGGGAACTGCGTGAATCCCATTCCATAGTAAGATCCCACTCTTAGTCTATCCATGGCATGGATAATTGTCCCTGTCTGCCCTCTTGTCGGTAATTACCTTAACCTACTTACATATGGTGGAAACTCTCCCTTCTCACTACATGATCGTTCTCGATCAGGATATTCTATGGGATCTGGCGTTTTATCTTTAGGCTGTTCCAGATCTGACCATCTCACTTCCTTATCCATTTGCTTGCTTCCTACAGGGGCACACACCCTCCCTCCTTCTGCCTTAAGACTGGACTCTCTTTCCTCATCCAATATATCTAGGCCCCAACTAGTATGACTAATATCTTCCTCACCTTTATCTAGGTTCACTCTGCTCAAATACAATGTTCGACGTTCATCACTAAACAGGTTTTTTTCTTCCTCACTTTGTGATCTAGGTACTGGGGATTGATAATTGTTCCCACGAGTTCCATACTCACTATCTCGCTTTAATTGGTGATAGACCGTATCGATCCTTTCTCCAATGCTTTCCACATCACCTCTTTCTTCTTGTAGCGCTATTCTAGATACTGCAGGCATTACTTCCTTTATCGTAAGAACCTCTTCCACTCTATCCCATCGTATTTCTGGACTCAGCCTCGTTTGTTATTTATGAATAAGACTGGTATCCAAACATCGCTGCCACCTTTTTTCGCTCTATTTCTTCATCTACTTCCCTTTGCTTTCTTGTATCTCTTCTAGCTCTTTCTTCCTCCTGCCTTTGTTCTTCCCTTCTTACTCCTTCTCTTCATTCCTCTTCTTCCCTTCATCACTGTAATCTTTTGTCCCTCAATCTTTGTGCTTCTTCCTCTTCTCTCTTTCTTTCCTTCCTGTCCCTCTCTTCTATCACTTTGTCTATTATCGTACTTTCTTTGTTCCTCTGCCGTCTTCCTCCTGATATATTTGATCTCTCCATTCCCTGCTTTTCCTTCTTTGCGCATCTTCCTTTAATCTTTCCTCTCGTTCCTCATCCTTCCCTTCTTGTTCGTCCTTATCTTCTCTTTGCCTAACTTCCTCGATACTTTTCCCATCTATCTTAAGTAATATCTGTACTCCCACCCATTCGATTTGTACGAGCGCTACCTCATCAGCCTCATCTTTATCTCCTTTCCATCTCTTAATTTCTTTGTCTATGCCTGTCTACAAATTTGACCATTCACTTCTTTCTTCCTTGTCTGGTATGAATTTAAAAAATCTTCTTTTCTTTAATTCTCTTACAGACTATTGTCACTACTGTAAGCATGGGGTTCATATATCAGATCACTATACCCCATCTCTGCCTTAAATTCCTTTAAAGGATAAACTCCTAACTCCTCCGTACCAACACTCTTTACTTCAGGCATAGTAAAGGGAGCTGAGGGCTCAATGATTAAGCATCCATTCCCCAGGTGGCGGGTCTTCTCTGTCCTATTGATACATCTTCCGAAGTTCTGAAATTGCTAATCTCTTCTCTAATTTCTTCCCTTTGTAAGTGGCATGCAATTATGTGGTCATGTGTTGCAATACCGCTCTTCACAATGATCCCCCTTGTGGCCATGGCATGAACATTATATCTGCTGTGCCCTTTACCCATTCTGCACTGTACTGTTTGAGCTTGAGCACATGTTTTGGTAGTGTTTTGCATAGGTGCATGAGAGGAGTATCCCCCATAATGACAAGTCTCCGTTGACTGTCAATACTTACCAAATCGTTCAATAAACCTTTTTACCTTGACTTAAATCACTACCTTTAACATTTTAAAACAACATATATGAGCACGCACCATCAATCGCTGCTCAATCATCTTATTTCAATGACCTATCTATTCATTTGATTTGCGCCAATCATTTGGCTACACTTATCTTTAATCACTGTTACTTCTATCGTTCCTTGATACTTTATTCAACAAACAATATTTAGACTAGTCAGACTAGTCAGACATTTACACATTTATAAAACACAGTGATCCCCTTCTTACTTATCTATGTCTCAATCATAAATACGGGGTACTTCCTCTCTCGCCTTTACTTTACCCTGTACAGGGTTTGAGACATCACCTTACACTGCCCTGACCTATGCGTTTTTCTTCGGTAGTGACTCCTCCTTCAATCTGACCACTTCGCCTTTTGTCCGCAGAGCGCCCATGGAAACCAGGCAGGGATTTCTTCAAAGGGGGACCTGCCCACCTCCTTGGTTTTTCTTGCAAGTTTATTTCTATTCGGCCGCACTCCACAGGATTCTGCAATCTTCCAGCTAATGGCGGAGGATGCTCGATCATCCGAAACTCTGGAGCTGAACTAGTTTGGATCTTTAAACCATCCGCACTGCTACCACGTGAGCATAGGACCCTTCAGGAACGTGCATATGTAATGGATGGGATCACACAGATCAATTCGGAGTCCAAATAATCGAACCAACTCAGGAAGATGCCAAAGTACTGTTTTATTAAACTTTATCTAAAACAGGGAGTTTACAATGAACATCAACGGATGCACGCTCAGTTTCTCTCAACGATCTTCACACAAATCATAGGTTTTATATTAAAAATATGTCAGGGATGACTTCATATCACATGGTAATACTGAAAACCTATCAAGGGTTGGGATTGGCAAAGGGTAATCATCTAATTATATTTTTCTATAAGGACTAGGATTGTGATTGGCTGCCCACTGTCAGGTGGACAACATATACCTACCTCTAAAACATGTCATCTTCAGAAACATTAGATACAGAGTTTCTTATTGGTTTTCAAACTATAAAGTCCTTCATTATATGGACTACTACTATTGGTTGGTAGGCTTGTGCCAGTCTCGAATATTCGGTTCACTTAGCAGCATGTAAGCCCAGACTCAGGTTCAAGGAGATGGGGCATGACAATACCCTCCTCACCCAATTAGCCCAGCATCTCTAATGCCTTCTGCCATGTAGATTGTCTTTGAACTTGGCCTTGCAAAGTATCCTTGTCTCTCGGAATACATGGAAGTGAGAGCACTCACTATCATGATCTGGGACTCCAAGTTCGAACTCTATTTTCATCCTTGGCTCACGTGACAGGAAAACACAACTTGGTCCATTTTACACCTTTTAAATGCATTAAATTAATTAAACTTGACACTCTTGGTGTTATTTATTTTCACCTTAACGAGGGATGATTCATTATTCGCATGTTAGCTTATTTTGCAGACTAGATAACTGACCTTGGCTGCTTCAGTCTTGACTCCAGGCCAGACAGCCTTGTCTTGCAGCTTGACGATACTGCTTATTCTTGCTGCGACACAGCTTTCTCTTCCTGCTTCATGGGTCCTGACTTACTAAATTCATTATATTGATATCCAGCTTCTATACAATGGCGGCTTCGCCTGCATTCTATTCACTATGTGTAGCCATCTTCTGTGATGACTTAGTCTACCTTGCGCTTCAGCATCTGCACATTTATTGAACAGTTGATTTTCTACAAAACTTTGTGCATCTATAATCTTCTTCTTTTACATTAGAGCGTTCACTCAATTCTTTACTTTGTCATTAGTTTCTTTAGGATCCATACATTCTCTTCAGTCAGTATCCCAAGACGTTGTGCATACTTTTTGTTCCTTCTCATATTCCTTCAGGGAGTTGCTCCCTTAGGTTATCATCCCTTTGAGGATATATTCAGTGGGCTTTCTCAATGGGTATCTTCTTGTAAACACACAGTGCGGTATTGACACAGCTGCTGGTGTCAAACACGGCACAATCTCAGGTCTCCAACATATAGGAGGTAGGAGGACAGGATTTCCTGCAGAGGCATGCAACTGCTTCTCTACAAGGTCTACAAAGGTGGCCTGCACAGGTTTTAAACCTAAGAGATGCCTTTTCAAGTGTTCCTGTGTAGGATAGGGCTGAATGGCAATGGGAGAGGGAGCAAACAAAGGGCCATTACGAGTTGGCCCATTGTTTGCTCCCTCTTCCCCTCGTGGGACCTGGTAAGCACGCCTGGTTTGACCAGGCGTTACTTCCTGGGTCCCGCGAGGGGACCTCGTAATGAGGCGGTACGGGGTAAACAGCGCCGGCACCTTTTACAGCGTTGTTAACCCTGTACCGCCAGGGTCGTAATGAGGCCCATAATCTGTAATTGTGTTACCCCTTTTATCCCAGAGACAATGGGTTTACCCTCCTCCACAAGCTTCCCTCTCCACCTAGCACTTGTACATACTCTATAAGGATCCGCAGACATGGGTTCCATATTTGCTGATTTGTGCAGGTTTCAGATCTTGTGGGAACAGTATATGAACCCGCCAAAAGACAGGGGCCCTCATTACGACCCTGGCATTAAGGGATTACCGGTACCGGTAAGGGTACCAGTACCAGTAATCCCTTAACGCCTGATTACGAGGTCCCTTTGCGGGTCCCGACCTTAACGGCTGGTATAGACCTGCAAAGGGACCTTGAAGGTGATTACGGTACCGCATTTTGCGGTACCGTAATTACCACCTTCCCCATTCCCATTGAGCCCTATGGGGCAAAAATGGGAATGGGGAAGGGCCAATGGTAAATGGGGAATTACTGCACCGCCAACCTTGGAATGGGGCAGTAATTCCCCATCTCACCATGGCGTATCCGGTAAATTACCGGAGTTAACCATGGCGCTAATAGCGCCATTGGTTAACGCCAGTGTCGTAATGAGGGCCAGGACAATTTAAAAGTGTTAAAAACCTATGATGACACATAAAAACATACTCTAAACTCTTCCAAAGTGCTTATCTAGATAGCAGCCACATACGAACAAAGCAAGCAGGCATATAGCAATCTTTACCCTTACTGAAAGCACAGTAGACATCAAAATGGGCACCAGTCTTCTTATGCCGTTAGGTCCCCCCTGACACACCACATGACATGGAGCACACGGACCATCATGGAGAGAGCACAACTTCAACCAGTAATTCAAAACCATCTCCAATGGCTGGGCAAACTGACCTTTAAAAGGCAGTTCCCCAAAATTAGATTATTAATCCATGGGAGAACTGCCAGTAGGAAAGCTAGAGTTGATGTGACACTCCAAGCCGGAAAGGTTTGTCAGAAGAGGGACAAGAGAAGAAGTCTGTACTGGTAAAAGAAGTGATGTGAGAGTTGTGAAGAGGCATATATTACAGTTTAAAGGGAGGCGGTGCTATGTGAAGCCAGGAATTGATTTGGATGGTAAGAAAACCATTGACTTGGAAAAAGTATGGGAAATTAAAATCAAGGATCAAGAGAGAAAGTTATTGGGAAGCAAAGCTGTGATCAAAGAAATACACAGAACTAGAATGTTCAGAGTAAGGTGTTAGGCAGAATCATATGCAGTACCGTTTGGGAACAACACACACAATTAAGACTACAAGTGTAAGTACAATTTGACCTTTGGTAGAAGCCTGTAATACACAGTAAAGTGCTAGTGATGGCTGAGCAGCCAGACTTATCTCAAGAGTAAAGTGAGCAGTACAAGAAGTTACACAAAGGATAACAATTACTATGATTCAAGCAAACACTGATTCAATGTTTCTGAGTAAAAGAATGTACATCTATTTACACCATCAGTTATATAACAGTTCACTATTATAAAGCAGCAGAAAATCACAATTGTAATACCCTACAATAACCCCCAAACAATTCTGGACAAGTTAAGCTCAAAATGAAGTGTGAGCAAAATGGCACTCCAGCATTTTTAAAGGGAGGAAAATACAAGGTTATACAAAATCAACAACACCAACAAGTGATAGGCAGGGCAATCTAGAAAAGGCTCTCTACATCTAGGATTCAAGTCAATAGGCCTCGGCCAATGTTAATGGTTCAGAGTCTTTGCAGATGATTACACAGTTCAGAGTAGTTTGCGGTTAAATCTTTGCCAAGAGTTCAAAACGAAGTTGGTCAGAGGAAAAGTTCTTTAAAGGAGAAGAGAAGGACA
Organism: Ambystoma mexicanum; assembly: GCF_040938575.1. Taxonomy (NCBI): domain Eukaryota; kingdom Metazoa; phylum Chordata; class Amphibia; order Caudata; family Ambystomatidae; genus Ambystoma; species Ambystoma mexicanum. The sequence goes on along the minus strand of NC_090925.1, from coordinate 643,902,878 downwards.
AGCCTTCGGAAAGGCGAAAGATTTCAAACACTTTCACTGCGGTCGGACGGAATGAACGACTGGATTTGCACAGTACCTTAAATGAAGAAGAATGCTGTAGCTGAGGCGGTTGTTCCTGGTAGTTCCTGCAGGCTCACGGTTCCTGAAGTGACTGTCGTGGTGACAAGAAGGAGGAAGACTGGAGGGTTCTGCACTGCCCAGGGAAGAAGCCAGCAGCAGAGCAAAGCGTTGAATAAAAGGTGTGCTCTTTAAAACCCAAACAGGTTCCATTCCTCCTGGCTATCCATTTCACTGCAGCGATGCACAGCAAATTCAACCAGGAGAGGGAGGCCAGCGTTTGGAGAGCTGGTTGGTCCCACCAAGCTCAAAGGAAGAAGATTCCTTGCAGATCTTCTCTGTCATCGTAGTTTCGGGCGATTCAGACCTGCAGCAGGGCTTCACCAGGATGTCCAGTAGTTTCCGCAGTCGTCTTCCTTCATCTCCTCGTTGGTTCTCTCGTTCCAGTGGCGACTCTGCCTTCCAAGTCCCAGAGACCTGCTTTTAAGCAGTTTCCCCCCATTCACACAGCCTGGCTGTCAATCACACAGCAGGGTGGCTGTTCTGGCAGGACAGTCACCTAGCCAATCAAACTAGAGGGTGACTTGGGTCTACAAGGATACCCTGTGCAGGGGGTCTCAAACCCCTCCCTCACATCCAGTCCACCCAGACACTTAGGTGCCTAAGGAGAGCTTTTGTGCAGAAGCCCGCCAAAGGACGGCGAACAAAGGAACCAAATCTGGTTTGGCGCACAGAGTAAAACATGAGAAAGACCTTTACAAAAAGAAATGGCGAATAAACCCAATTAGAACCAAATAAAAATAAAAGGGGTCCAGCGGGTTAGAGTTTGAGGCTATTACCATAGCCTCTAATGTACCAAGGCTATTTTCATAGCTCGCGGTAGAATAAAAATGGTAGATACCACTGCCACCAGCCAAATCTTAGAGAAAGGGGAACAAAATAATGTTCCATGAGAATCAGACAAAAAGGGATAACTATTAACCCTTCCAGTACTCTATTGCAAAATAGGTTGTACTGGGTCTGTACATTTAAAAGGACTGGTAAAGTCAATGGCAACTTTACATGTTCTGGGAGACAGTAGTCAGTCCCAGAAAATGGAGTTTAAAATGGGAAGTCTAAAAAGACAACCCTGTGTCACTGCACTAAAGGGGCTGTGTGACACACAGGCCGTCATTATGACTTTTGCATGCCGTCAAAATCGATTCCGGGTTCCCAGAATGGGGAATTACCGGGCCATTCCGAGTTCGGAGGGCCCGTAATTCCTCCCTTCAGGAACCCGGGCCCGGACCTTCCCCATTCCCATTTCAGCCCCCATATGGCTGAATGGGAATGGGAGAGGGAGCAAACAACGGGCAGATTATGAGCGGCCCGTTGTTTGCTCCCTCTTCCCCTCGCGGGACCCGCTCTGCACGTCTGGTAAAACCAGACGTGCAGAGCGGGTCCCGCGACGGTACCTCGTAATCAGTCGGTACGGGTTTGACGGCGCCGGCACCTTTACCGGCGCCGTTAACCCCTTACCGCCTACAGTAAAAAGATGATGCCTATGGAGTGGGTGAGACTCCATAGTTCATGAGCACAAAAAAATGTACAATACATAGCAAAAACACATGTAAGAGTGGGGCAAAAGGCTAACACTCTTACCAGGTGAAAAGATTAAACCCCAGAAATCCAGCAAAGCTGCTGAGGGACTCAACAGGTAAGGAAAATGATCCATTCTGGAGAATTCTCCCTAACAAAAGGTTCACTGGAGTTTGAGGAGGAGGAAGATTTCGGGTGACTGGAATAGGGTGAGGTAGAAAGAAGAAGATGGAATGGTCATACAGCCAAGAAGGGATATTAGAAGTGAGATGGATTCAGATATTTTGGGGAAAAGGAAAGTGGAAAATTACAGCTTGGAAATGAGGATGGTGAGTTTGCCGAAAAGGCAATAGAAGTGAGTGAAACAAGGAAAAGTTTACCAGAGTTTACAGGGGAGAATACCATTGATGACAAGACAAGTGAAAACCCTTGAAAATGAGAGAACGTTTGTTAGGTGAAGCAGGGAGAGGACAAGAGTTTACCAGAGGGTTGTGAACTAAGATACCAACAACAACAAAAGATGAAGGGACGATTTGAAAGCCCAGGAGACACTTACTTTGTTGAGTATAAGACAAAGAAGGGGTGGTCTACTACATCAGTATGATCAGTATATTCAGTATAATCAGTATATTATGCCATTAAGATAGATCAGTGTGTTGAGTGCTCGCTGCTGTGATCTGTGTGAGATCTGCTGGTTGCATGTTTGAATTCGGGTAAGACCAACTCAGCCTTTCATCCTTCTGATGTCGATAAATGAGTGCCAACTTTGGTTGGGATGACGATGATGTATGTAATAATGTTCTATGTACAGCGCTTAGGCGTAAGCGTTATATAAAAACCATATCATTATAATAGCCCTGTCACAGCAGAGTGTGGATAATTCTGTTTGTTTTCATATCAAAGGGCAGGCAGGCAATCAGAGACCATGGGTATGCATCTACCTGATATTAGAAATATTCCGGGAGGCAATAGCACCCCTTTTGCTGGTACTGTACCTGTGCATGATGGGTGGACCTGGACATGCACTTTCAGTGAGCAGGTGTAAGTACTTGCACGAGCTGAATACCTCAGAGACTGTACTGAGAGACCCAGACGAGAATCAGCAACGTGAACGAACCTCAGGAAGCATTGAATTGGACAGAGGCGGCAAAGGCAGCAGTTGAGGTCAGGCACTGGCAAGGCCAGTTTTAGTTTTGTCAAAGTCTGAGTATTTTAATGAAGTCTCAGAGTTGAAGACCAGGATAGATTTGCCTCTAAATTGAATGTGAATCAAATGTGTACATGGAGGTTACTTATTTATATTTAAATGTATTTATCTTCTTATAATGCCCCAGAGCCCGCAGGCATCAGGACGCAAAAGATTGAGAAAAGTGGGAAAAGGTCAGATGTCAAAGTTATTCATTTCACTTAAACAGAAGTTTTGTCAGGCGTTTCCTAAAACGATGCAAATCTGAAGTCAGCCTCAGCTCAATAGGTAGCTTATTCCATGCTGCGTCTGCTTGCACTGGAAAGAGCGACCACCACTCTTAGCTCATCTGATACGGGGGCAGCAAAGAAGCACAAAGTCACTAGACCTAGTGGTCCTGCCGGATCGCTGCCACTGGAAACCATTCCAAAGATATGACGGGACTGAGCCATACAAGCACTTATGAGTAATTGTGCTGATTTTGAAGATGATCCTCTCCTCAATGGCCAACCAATGAATATCTCTTCTATGTTACGAGATTGGATCACCTATTGGGATACTTTTTACAATGCGGACTGCATCATTCTGCAGTACCTGCATCCTATGGCTGCATCACTTATTTGCTCCTCGCAAGATGGCATTACAGTAAAAAAAGCCTCAGCACTGCTAAGTACTGCTCTAGTCAAGGTAATGCAGTTTGCCTGAGAAAGGAAAGGTTTAAATAACTGGAGCAATCTTAGATGGTATTGCGCTTTGCTCACTACATTGCTGGTGTGGGCTTCTGAATTTGGAGAGGGTCCAAGCATAATGCTCAGTGTGTTAACTTCAGTGGCAGTTTGGATCAGTTGCTGTTTCATCTGGAAGCCTACATAATCTGCATTTCATTTTGCTACTGATTGTGAGGACCCAAATATGAGAAACTCCGTCTTGGATCTGTTAATGCACAATCCGTTAACCATCATTCACACCCTAATTGACTAAAACCTCCTCTGAATCTTTACCATAATCCCTGCTTAGTTCCATGACAATCAGGGTATCATATGCATAGTCTGTAGAGTGGATGCCCAGCTCATCCAGTAAGTCACACAAAGGGCGAGAAAACACATTGAAAAGAGCCGGGGAGAGACAAGCCCCCATGCAGAACTCCACAGCGAATACATTCTGGCTCAGAGTTTTCCTCTCCCCAATGGATGTTAGATATCGTATTTCTGAGTGCACTACCTCTGCAAGCCTTTTTATTAACAAATCATGGTTCACTAAATCCAAGGCTGCTGAAAGATCCAAGAGCATCAGCAGCCCCGATTTGCTCCTGTCCATGATAGCCAACATCCCCGTCTGAAGATCGATTAAGGCACTTTCTGTACCGCATCATTACAATATAGGACAGACCATGAACATTGAATGCAAAGCAATTGTGCATGAAAATTCCATTATTTTAATATGCTTCAGTGGGTATTGGGGGCAGAAGCAAGCTGTAGCAGGCTAGCACAATGTTCTCCTAGAAGGGGAGCCCACACAGCATTGTTGACTAATGAAGATTACCCCTGCTTACTGCACAGGTAGTCCTGATTCTATTAAAGACACAGAGGTGAGCATCATGCGTCAACTTCTTTAAATCTACTCTTCAGCAGTTTCAACAAATAAACTGAAAATGACATCAACTTCTAATTTAAAAAAAAATCTTTTAAAGTACTATATTTCCCTTTCATCAGACTCTTTTCTGTAGTTCATTCTACTTTCTGCCTTTGGCCTCTAGCCACTTGCTGTCCTTAACTCCACCTTTGGCCTCTAGCCACTGACTGTCCTTAACTCCACTTCTTCTTTGGATTCTCTGAACTGATCTGTAATCATTGCAACTGTCACTCCGGCAACAATCCTTTCTCCACGGACTAGTCCTGCTCGTCCGAATCCAGGCTCACTCGGCTCTGCTCCGCATCGCTATGTGGTCATTTGTTCTTTTGGGCGTCCCCTGCCAAATCAGAAGAAAGAACATTAGGGTTGGAGAATGCACTGCCCTACACTCATCACAGAGGAACAGAATGTTAGTACAGTATCCACTTGCATTGCATGCACTGGGCGGGATAGTAATGCTTGCCTTCGTGTCTTGAATAGAATCAAAACTACCAGTGCAGTAAGCAGGGTAATCTTCTATGTCAAAAACAGAGGTGAGCAATATGCTTGTTCAAAGCTTTGTATTACTGCTTCTGCGTCTTTCCTTAGAATATCTCTCAGCTGAAGGATATCTTCCATCTTGAAGTGCCTGTATATTAACCAGCCATTTAATTATTTGAGGTTTATGACCGGCATGACTTTGTCTTTCCTGTGTACCAGGAACATATTGCTCAGCAATATGGGGGCCTGTGCCCATAGCTCGATGGCCTCCTTCCTGTTAAGCTGTATCAGCTTGTTATGAAGGAGTCTCTTCCATATGGATAGGGCTCGGGCCGTCTCTTTTATTGTGCATTGTATGAACTCTTACTGCAGCCCTTGTGTCATCTGCAGCACTCATGCATCATCGGAAAGCATGTGCCAGTTCTGCCAAAATCGCAACGTTCTCCCTCCTTCTGCAGAGTAGGTAATGGGTTTCACCTGTGCTTGCTCCCTCCAATCTCACTCAATGGAACCCACAGAACCACACCTCCATCCCGCTCATCACTGCACACACTCCACCTCCAGGGAACACACACACAACATCATGCCTGTCAAAGTTCATTCTGCAGCAATACATGCAGCAGACATTGCTGACCTAATCAACATTCACAACCTACATGGACTCTTTATCACAGAGAGTTAGATTACCACATCCCCACACTCATCCTGGATGTCTTCATCCCCACAGGCTACAGCATCCAATAGAAGGCCTTCAAAGGGTAGACTGACTGAGGGATCACTATAATTCACACGATCTAATGGACATGCATCCTCCTGGAGTTCACCACACGTGCATCCATGGAACTCCTCAATCACCACTTCCCATTCAGACAGCTACCTTCCACCTGATCTGCCCACCATCCCTAAACAACATTGCCTTTTTCAATTAAACCAGACTTCTTCTCACCAGCATCCATCAACAACACAACTAGCTTGTTCCTCAGGAACCTCAGACACTACTCAAACTGCTTCACACCTAAACATCAAGCAACGTGTGACAGAACAAGCCAAAACAAAGTAACACACGCAATTTGGTATTCACCACCACTCAATGTAAAAGCAACAGTTGTCCACAAACTTGTGGAACAATCCCATCCCCTGCACACCCAATTGTTATTGTAAAAACAAACAAACTTTCTAGTATATTTCAGACATATTCAATATGGTAATATTTGAAAGAACAACATTTACGACCGAGATTGCATGGCCGTGTAGTTATGGTTAAGTTGCTGTTTCCATAGGAAGAGCACATTTTGGGCGGCTTATAACTTTGGTCCCCCTGGACGAATCCTCACCACTTTGCAAAATAGTATATGGGCCACTGTGTTTTATTTTTCAAAGTTTGGTGAGGTTTGGTCCAGGGGGTGCAAAGTTATAGGGGGGTCCCAAAACTTCTGTTTTTCCCATAGACTGAATGGGGGAAAAACTTTGCGCACGGCTACAGGTCAAACCGCTGGATGGATTTTCACCAAATTTGCGACAGGGGCAGGAGCTTGGTTCAAAAAGCATGCTTTTGTAAATTTAGTGACCTTCCGTGCAGTACTTTTAATTAAAATGACCAAAAAGTAGGTGTAAAAAAATGAGTGATATCTATGTCCGCTTCACGGTCACACTTCCTTGTTCGGTCCACGGACAAGATATTGATTGGCTAAGGAGCTGGCGTCATGACCGCTGACACGCAACGTCTCTGCCGATTGGCTGCAGCGAGACGTGTTCTGCATCAGATTGTTTGGATGCGCCCGACATCTTGGATCCGCCGATAGCGGAGCGACAACCAGCGGAAACAAGCTATATTTATAAAACTCTTTTGCTGTGTCATAGAGAGTTGGGAAAGGTTCAGACAGTAAGACTTGGGTGATGAATGCATTTGTTCTGGCGGTCGGTCTTCATGATGTATTTTCTATGGCCACCTTGTACGCACAGAAAATGAGGGGTCTAATAATGGTAGCATTTCAGTCCATGCAGTGCACAGGGAACTTGTAACTGTTGTAAGGACACGCGTGGTGTTAGCGAACATTGAAATTGACAACATGCCGTAATTGCATAACTTTTTCCTACGGATATTGCATTCATTAGTATGCTGCCATGGGTGTGACATGCTACGGTGGTTGTGGCCAGGGCCTAGAGTCTTGGATGCATGGCCGTCGGCCGAAGGCCTTACTTCCAAGATTGTAGGCCCTGGCCACAACCACCGCAGCATGTCACACCCATGGATGCACCTGTAGTAATGCGTATCGATTGCCTGGTTGTGGGGAGTGTGTGCAGTCTTGGGTGCATGGCTGAAGGCCATGCACCCAAGAACAAACTTGTAAGCACTGGACGTCCCAGCCACTGCACACCCATACCATGTAATATCTATGGACATACAGCTAGGACTGCAGCCTCTGGCCAGAAGCACTGGAGGATACCACACCTATAGAAAAACCCCAACTTCCACACATTACTGAGGTGGTTGTGGGGAGACCCTGCACTTTTGGGTGCATGGCCAAGGGCCATGCACCCAACAACAAAGTTATACCCTCTTCACTTACAAGCCAACATGGGTTTTATCTAGTGCGGTGGTTGTGGCCAAGAGGTATACTTTTGGGTGCATGGTTGCAGGCTGTATGCCATATACCCAAGCATGTACACACTGCCCACAACCACTGCAGCTTATCACATTTATACTTCACACCCACGCAATCGATTATGTATCTAGCAGGTGTGGCCAGCTCCCAGAGTTTTGGGTACCTATTCAGTACATGTTACATTTACAATGTTTCCTTCTATTGGTGTGCTACTGATTTTTAAGCAACTATGGGTGTAATATGCTGCGTTGATTGTGGCCAGGGCCTACAATGTTGGGTGCATGGCCATAGGCCGTAGGCAGGACGCCATACTTCCAAGACTGTAGGCCCTGCCCACTGCCACCGCAGCCTATCACAGCAATGTGTACACCTGTAGTATTCATTATTGATCAGATGGTTGTGGGGAGTGTGTACATTCTAGGGTGCATGGCCGAAGCCATGCACCCAAGAAGAAACTTCTAAGCACTGGCGTTATAAGCTACTTCACATCCATATATTGAAATGTATGGACATACACCTAATATTTTAGGCCCTGCCCACAACCACTGCAGCATTTCACAGCTACAGAGATACCCCTAGTATTGAACATCACTCAGGTGGCTGCGGGGATGGTCTGCAGTCATGAGTGCATGGCCGCAGGCCATGCACCCAACAGCACAGTTATATATAGTGTACTTACATGTCACAATGGGTGTGATATGGTGTGGTAGTGCATCACTCAGACGGCTGTGGGGAGGGGCTGCAGTCATGGGTGCATGGCCGAAGGCCATGTCCCCAAAAGCATATTTGTACGTAGTGTAGTTATATGCCCCAATGGATGTCATATGGTGTGGTAGTAGTGGCCAGGATGTAGAGTATTTGAACAAAATAATAAGCACTGCAGTTGTAAGCAACTATGGATTTTATATACTGTATACCCATACATTGATAAATCTATGGCCTCACACTAATGTCTGTGGCCTGTGGCTACAAACTACTGCAGCATATCACAGCTATAGGTACACTTGTACTATACAACATCATTAAGATGGTTGTGGGGAGGGCGTAGCGTTTTGGGAGCATGGCCAAAGACCATGCTCCCAAAACCAACTTTGTTTGTAGTGAAATTACAAGGCACAATGGTTCCGATATGCTGTGGTGTTTCTGCCCAGGACCCAGAGTCTTGCCTGCATGCCCAAAGGCCATGTACCCAAGACTGAAGTCATAAACCGTGGGGTTATAAGTGAATATGGGTGTGGTGTAATGCGGTAGTTGTGTGCACGTCCTAGCATCTTGGCTGCATGGCTGCAGACGATGGTCCCAAAAGTTAACTTGTAAGTAGTTAATTTTCAAGGACCATGGTTTTGATATGCAGCGATGGTTGTGGGTAGGAACTATACTCTTTGTACGTTGGTCATAAGGCGTAGGTGGTAGGTTACACAACCAAGATGCAAGGGCCAGCCTACAGCCACTGCAGCATATTAGTACCATAGATTAGACGTGTAAGTTTGCATGTGTAAAAAATGACTGCCAATACACTTACTCCTTACTTTGTTCAGAATCCATATATGTTTTAAATTCCTTTAGTACTTGGCGGAAGTATCCTTTTTTAATTTCTATGATAAAAGAAACAAGTATGTTAGTCTTTGCATTTTATGAAAATTTACTACATTGCATAATAGACAGTTTACCTTTTTTTTAACCCTCATATTTAGTGTACAAACCAGTGTACTGTGCATTCTGCTCAGTTTCTGTGTTTGCTTTTCTAATCCTTGGGTTTGGAAAAAAAAAATCCATGTCGGATTAAAAAAAAACTTTATTTGCTATGGTACTAACTATTTCCTTGTTTCCTTTGAGTGTTTCCTCATCTTTCTGATTAATGTTATGTTTGTTGCCTTGCTGTTGATTTTTAACAACAGTTAGATACCTGTAGGCATTTTCTAACTGTGCATTTGTTCTTACAGTTGTGTGATATTCATTTATTTGTGTTGTTGTTATATCCTCTTGGGCAGTTAGATACCTGTTGGTGTATTCTAACTGTTTGTAGTCTTTTCCATAACTGTTTGGTAGTCTTGAAGTACACATTATTTATTACATTTTGGCATTAAGAAGATTAAATACGCATTTGTAAGATTAGCTGGCAATCTCTGCTTTAGAGTAATGGTGCTATCATTACATTCGAACCATCCACACTCTTTTTAATGTATGCAGTTTAGTGACCTGCATTGGTTGTAGCTCCTGCATGGTAGATTATACCTATTGTATTAAAGGTTTTCTTTCCAAGTGACACTTGACTGTGTGTGAATCCAGTCAGTTTGCAGTTTTTTTTGGTACCATCTGCATTATAACGTAGAAGCATAAGTATTATGTAGGCACTATGCGATTGTATCAGTAAGATGGAGCGATTGTCTGAACTGCAAATAGTACATAATCCGCCATGGTTTGCATTCTGTACAAGTTGCTGAAATGGAAAGGATTCACAATTAGGTACGGAAACATACACAAATTGCTCATTTGGGATTTGTTCCTGTATCACATTGTTATAGAGAGTGCATGTATGTTTCCATATGTACGATATCTGGAAGATTTCATTTACAGGAATGCTTTTGTTTTCAAATACTAGTAGCAAGTACATTAGAAATTCTTGTGGATCTTCTTGTGAGTTCATAGTGAATCCCACCATTCCAGCACAGTAGTCCAATTCTTGCTTTATTCCATGAACACTGTATGTGTTGTCAGGATTGTTTGTTGCATTTCTATGAAGCACTAACATTTGCAAACACAATTGGTCTGTACTGTGTAAGTAAATATTGTTAAGAATTGGTGGCAATTGAAATAGAATATTCATTGCTACATTTGGATAGCAACTTACCCCAGTTTCATTTGCAAATTTGAATCGACCAGCTAGTTCTGTATCTGAGTGCATTTTTCAGAGTTTCTGTTCCTTCTTTGAAGACGTACCTGGTTTACATTCCCTAATAGCTTCTTCTTTGTTTGTGGTAATTGATGAAGCTTTAGCTTCTTGTGTTTTCTTTGAGGGATTTGCTGTTGGATTCTGTTGCATTTCTGTTTGATTTAGTTTTCTCTTACCATGTTTCCCTTTATCTGGAACAGGAGATTGTTTCAGATAGAGGGTGTACAGTGAACGCAGTCTATTGTATTCTAGAATGCAAGGAATATCAGTTTTGACTTTACTTGCATCAAAGTTCATTAGCAAGACCGTCAAGTGTACGTAAGCGTGGTAATGCTATGTAGCTCATACCTTCTTTAAAGACTGTGTTTCCTATATCTATCAATGCTTAGTCTAGGGTAAGACCTTGGGATTTATGAATGGTAACTGCATATGCAAGAGTTAGAGAAAATTGCTCTCTACGTACATACATGTCTTTGAATAGAAGGAATCGAGCAATTGAGCATCCTATCCTTTTCACTTCTGAAAGTTTATCAAAGCTAATATTGACAAACTGAATTTTGCTGTCACGTAGGTATGATTGAAAGCCAACAACTGTACCCAGTGCTCCATTAACTAGTCCTTGCTCGATGTCAAGGTTACGTTTAAGCATCACTCTACAATTTAAGGATAATTTTAATATTTTTTCCAAGCCAGCTGTGTTGGAGATTGAATTTTCTAAACTATTTAGTCTTGTTGTGGCTTGCTCACACATGGGTACTGTCATACCATGTACGTCTAGTTTGTCTGTGGCGCTAATTTCAATTATTGGTTGCATTTCTTTATTTAACATTGTTTAATTGAATTTTAAACAGCTCGCAAAAGTTGGCATTAAGGCCATACAATTGAAATTTGTGTGCGCAGTTTGTTCCATAATATCAGTTGCACATGCATTATCGCCATAAAGTGCATGAATGTGCCTGTTTTTAATACTGCTTGTGCTTCTTGCGGTAGTACACCAACTCTAATACTTTTTTTAAAGATGTTGGCATAAGTGAGATCTGCAGATTGCCACATGTTCTCTGTATTGGATATATTGCCAAAGGTTGACATTTCCTATGCTGCCAACAGTTTTACGGCAGAGTTTGTGGCCTAAGGTTTTAAAAATAGGTTCACCTTTCACTGGTGTCAATTGTAGAAGATCTCTGAAAACGATAATGTGTTTCCCTGCAAAGAGTTCTTCATTGTTACTTTTAAACACTTCTTGCAATCTGAGGTGAATCAAAGCCAACATTAGGTTGGAGACCATGCTCACTTCATCTATTAGTAGCATTTTCATTTGTTTTAATACTCTGCATACTTCCATTGCAGCTTCTGCAAAAAGTGTGTAATAGGGAGGCCACCAGGGGGCGCGCAGGCAATGGCTGCCTGAGTGTGTCGCTCCCGCCGTAGCTGGGCCGTATCAGGGAATTGAGCCCCCCCCGGAGCCCCTCAGGCGGATGAGACAGGACGGAAAGGTGTGGTGAACCCCCCGGGCGTCTAGCGAGCGAAAGAGCGACACTCGGAGCCCCCGGGATCGAGGAGAACGAGACCCGTGGTTTCGGGCAGATACGGGGCGGTGCTAGGCCTCGGCGGACGCACGCCGGACAAGCGCGGGGACCGGAGGAACCTCCAGGGCGGAGCCGCGTCCCTCCCCCCCTCAGCTTCCGCGCCCCCGAGGTCCGGGAACCAGCGGGATAGCCTGCCCCGCACCAAGACGGGCGGAGCTCGGACAAGGCTTGGCCCGGAGCAGGAGGACAGGCGCTCCACACGTGCGGAACTCGGAACTACGCCACCCTCCCGTGAGTTACTTCGGCGACGACGGGCAGTCCCCGGGTGCGAGGCCCCCGCCGGCCCTCGGTGGGGCGAGTGCCCGCCCGGGAAGACAGAGTTATCCCCCCTCGTTGGGGGCCGCGGAGGCCCGAGGGGGGCGGCCCAGGCATTCTGGCCCACAAAGATCGACGGACGGAAGGGGGGGAAGGCCCAACGGACTGGCGGCTGACCCTACAGGGATTTCGCTTTAAGGAAATGGCGTCCAGCAGTAGAAGCCAGAGTCCCCTCCAGAGACCTGAACAGGCAGAACAAGCCTCAGGTCCCCCTGTATCTGCCATGGAGAGAGGCTTCGCCTCTGTATTACAGGAGATCAGGGATATGCGCTCGGACATCGCCCAAAAATTTGAAAAAATAGACCAGAGGGTGGACAAGGTCGAGGACAGATTATTGCAAGTGGAGGCCAACCAAACATCAGCGACGACCCTGGAGATGGACCTGGGAATGCGAATAACGGCCCTGGAAAAGAGAGAAGAGGAACGGTCCAGGCAAATGGATGACTTTGAAAATAGGGAGAGGAGGAACAATCTTAGATTCTTCGGGATTCCAGAACAGGAAGGGGAAACGGAGAGAGACATCACGCACACGGTGAGGGACATCATCACCCTCCTCTTCGCCGGTGAGATGACCACGGAACCCACGTTCGATAGAGTGCACAGAGCGGGGGGCAGGGCGGGGGGCCCCCGCTCTGTATTGGTCCGGTTCCACTACTACACTGAAAAAACCAAGGTACTGGAAGAAGCCAGGAAGGCCCGGGAGATCACTTATAACAATGCCCAGATCACGATTTACCAGGATCTCTCGGCCTATACCCTGGCCAAACGCAGGATATGTCGTCCACTAACGATCCTGTTGAAAGATAAGGGGGTCCGCTACCGCTGGGGATACCCCTTCTCATTGTCCTTTGAATATATGGGCCAGCGGTCGACCCTGACCACGGAGGACGACATACGGATGGCCATCCAGGACTATGTGGGGGACCCGGACCCCAGGAGGGCCCCTTTGGGGCCCGGGAGAGAAGACTCTGGGAGCCCGGGCCCCGAAGGGACAGGAGACGCAAAACCGGAGCGAGAAAATTCAGAAAAATGAATACCCCCTCGCCGTCCAAGGAGGGAGAGCGGAACGATCCTGAAAGCTGAGTCCCAGGGGAGGCCTGCAGAGTCACGGGGGACGTTGGGAATAACCAGCGGATTCACCGCTACCAGCCCCCATACGAACAGCAAGTATGATGGAACCAGGGAGGGGGACAGCAAAGCGGGGGGGGAGGGGGGGCTCATAGGGACAAGCTTCAGAATGAATGCCCGGCTGCGGCGGGTAAGCTGGTGGTTCGGCCAGTAGCCAGGGATGGCGGATCTACTTGGCCGGACGCCAGGGAAGGGGGAGGGGGGTCACGTAGTTGGGGTTGTTCAGTTTGGGGAAGGGGGGCAGTTAGGGTTTTGTTTTTGGCCCGCCCGGGGGGAAGGGGAGGGGGGAGACGGGGGACAAAATACTGATTTAAGAGAGCACGCCAGGAAGAACGAGATATGTGCGTTGGCCGAGAGTGAGGAGGTACTAGATCATGGCTGACAGTCTGCCCTCTCTGGGCGTGGGTTCCCTAAATGTACGGGGCTTAAACACCCCCACAAAGAGTTCCCTGGTCTGCAGGGAGTTCAGGAGGTCCAAACTTGACTTCCTTCTTGTGCAGGAGACGCACTGGCCGCGGGGTAAGGAACCCAAAATGCGGGGGGGAGGAATAGGGGAGGTCTTCAGTGCCTCTCACAGAGGCAAAAAGAGGGGAGTTGCCATCCTGGTATCGAGGAATATAGGGTTTGAGAACGAGGCCATGTTGAAGGACCCGGAGGGTCGCTACCTGATGTTACGGGGGTCCCTTCAGGGGGCCCCAATTACCCTAGTGGTGATTTATGCTCCAAATGAAGGCCAGTCCCTATTCTGGGCTAAGGTAGGGGACAAACTCAAACAATTCTCCCATGGCTCTGTGGTGGTGGGCGGGGACTTTAATATGGTCTTAGACCCTAACCGGGATAGAAAACGAATAGGCCCGCAGCACGCTAGGGCGGCGGACGAGATCATGGCACGCAACTTCCAGGGGGTCAATCACGACCTGGGACTGTTGGACACGATCCCGACCCCCAGAACGGACACCCCCCACTTCACCTTCTATTCAGCCACTCATGCATCGTTCTCTAGGATCGATTACATTTTGGTGGACGAGATCCTGCACCCTTTCACCTCGGGCCATAGGGTTGACCCTGTTCCCTGGTCTGACCATGACCTGGTCCGTATTACGATAGCGAGGGGAGGTCTAAACGAACGAAGGGGGAGGTGGAAATGTAACGACTCTTTGCTGAAAGACGAGGTACGTGCCCAGGAAATACTCGAGGCCATTAAAGATTTCTTTGACATGAACGACAATGGGGAGGTGGGGGTGCACACCCTGTGGGATGCCTTTAAAGCCACCTTACGAGGAGTCCTGATTAAAATGGGTGCCCAGAAAAAGAGGGAAAGGGAGGTTCACGAGAGACGACTGAGGGACAAAATAGCCCGGCTTCAACCGGGGGGGCTCCCCTCAGCCCCCTTGGAGCGTGGCCAGATAACCGCCTTGGAGGACTGTAGGCTCCAGCTGAGGGACCTCCTCCTCCACCAGACAGAGAGGAACCTCCAATTAGTAAAGCAAAAGTATTATGAAAAAGGGGATAAGGCAGACAGGATTTTAGCCTGGAAGCTGAGGGAGGAACAGAGGAGCAGACTGGTGAAAGCGGTAAGGAGTGAAGAGGGGGTGACAGGGTATGACTCAACCCACATTGGAGAGGCCTTCCGCCAATACTACGAGAAATTATACTCGTCCGAATTTAAGGGGAGGGAGGCGGAGATAGAGGGGTTCTTGGACTCAATGCGGGTTCCGGCCTTGTCAGAAGAAATGGCGGAAGGGTTGGAGGGCCCAGTCACGGAGGAGGAGGTGGAGCGGGCGATTAGGGGTATGAAAGGGGGCACATCACCCAGGGAGGATGGTTACACAACCTATTTCTATAAGAGGTTCTGCTCCGCTCTGTCCCCCTATCTGGCCAGGGTATTCAACGCAGTGCTGCAAGGAGGTACCCTCCCGGACTCCATGATGGAGGCGATAATAGTGGTGCTTCCCAAGGACGGTAGAGACCCCTTGGAGTGCTCCTCCTACCGCCCAATTTCCTTATTGAACACTGATGTAAAGATCTTAGCGAAGGTGATCGGGGGACGAGTGGAAGGGGTCCTCCCGAAGCTGGTTCACGGAGATCAGGTGGGGTTCATCAGGGGGAGACAGGGCTCGGACAACATCCGAAAAACTATAGACCTGCTCCATTACGCCCAGGAGTCAGATCTCGACGCGTGCGTCTTATCGCTTGACTCGGAAAAGGCGTTTGACAGAGTGGAGTGGAGGTTTATGGACCTCACCCTCAGGAAAATGGGCTTTGGGGCACACATAATGAGCTGGATATCGGCCCTGTATAGGGCCCCGAGGGCTAGGGTCCAGGTGAACGGCAGGCTGACGGAGTCCTTCCCCCTTACGCGGGGAACACGGCAGGGTTGCCCGCTCTCCCCCCTCATCTATGTCCTTGCAATGGAACCCCTGGCCATAGCGGTCAGAACACACCCAGATATCAGGGGGATCCAGAGAGGGGAGGTAGAATTTAAACTCTCCCTGTTCGCCGATGATATTCTGGCCTATCTGGTGGACCCGAGAACCTCGCTCCCCCCCCTTATGTCCTTGATGGCGGTATATGGGCGCCTCTCGGGGCTTAAGATAAACGCCTCAAAATCAGTCCTGCTCCCCATGAGAACGGTAGACTCGGTCTTGGATCCTATGTCCAGCTTGGATGGGATTAGGGTGGGCAAATCCTCCATCCGGTACCTGGGCGTCCTCATCACTCGGAACCTGTCCAACCTCGCCCCAGCGAACTACGATCCTGTCATGGCAAGGGTCACTGCGGACTTGAGGAGATGGGGGACGATGATCCTGTCCTGGTACGGCCGAATGACGGCCGTGAAGATGAATGTACTCCCACGCTTACTGTACCTCTTCACCGCCCTCCCAACTAACGTACCCGAACACACTTTCAGGGTCCTCCAGAATGCGGTGAGGGAGTTCATATGGCAAGGTAGGACCCTGAGGACAGCGAGAGCGGTCCTGACCCTTCCGAGGGAGGAGGGAGGGTTCGGGCTACCGGACTTTCGACTTTATTTTCGTGCGGCCCAGCTGCGAGTGTTTCTTGAACACATGAAGGAGGGGCTAGGCACGTACTGGACGTACCTGGAGGATATGGACGCTCACCCACTCAAAGTTAGGGACCTCCTGTGGGCCCCTAGTAAATTCATTCCCAATAGACTAAGATCACACCCAACGCTGGGTGTCCTCTGGGCGATCTGGCGGGAAGGCCCTCAGACAGCACACCTAACGACTTGGCCGTCCCCGTTATCATCACTATGGGGACACCCCTTCAGACTGGGAAGCAGGGGGTTCCATAACGCTCAGGCCTGGTCGGACTCGGGGATGGAATGGGCGGGGCAAATGTTCAAGGAGGGGGAAATTCTCCCATACGAGGAAGTGAAAGAAGCCCTGGGTCGGGGATCCCTCTCCATCTTTGATTATCTCCGCTTGAAGGGGATCTTGTGTGACCAAGCCTGGGGACAGAACCTGAATAGGCAGCTGACTCCCTTCGAAAAATTTGTGAACACAGCAACCTCTAGGAAGGGGGCGGTATCAGGGATGTACAAAATACTAAACACTGTCAACCTAGGGGAGAGGAGGAGGTTTCGTATTTTCTGGGACGATCTGGCGGGGGAGGAGATTTCGGAGGACGCTTGGGCAAAGATATTTAAGATTGCTTTCCATGGGAATTTGTTCACAGCGGACATGGAGCATAACTTTAAGATCCTGCAGGGATGGCATAGAGATCCTGCGAAACTAGCGAAAATGTTCACGGGAGTGTCCCCCGCGTGCCCGAGAGGGTGTGATCAGGTTGGCACGAGAGCTCACATGTGGTGGCACTGCCCGAAAGTCCAGGCATATTGGGCGGAGGTACGGGGCTGGATCGCTGAAATCACTGAAGACATGCTCCCCCAGAACCCTCTGACAATGCTGCTGGGCCTCCCCCCGGAGAATACAGAGATACATAGATACCCAAGGATGTGGGAAACCATGCTGAGGGCGGGGAGGGTGGCCCTGGCACAAAAGTGGAAGAGCCCAGAGACCCCAACGAAGGAGGTCTGGTTGAAAAAGGTCAAACACATGTTTCTAATGGACAAACTGACTGCAATGATGAACAATAAACTGGGTACTTTCCAGGCGAATTGGTTTGGTGTACAGCAGTCCTGGGGATGGGATGTGCATTGAGCAAAGAAGAGAGAAAGGATGAGACCGGGAGCCCACGGCCCGGGAACAGGCGGATGAGTTGCAGCCACAAAGACAGCCAACGTACCACTTTTCTTGCGTGCTATAGACAAATAAAATGACGGCAGTGTCCCCCCAACGAAGGGGATCTATCCGGGCGAAGCTACGGGGGGGGTTGGGGGGGTGCGGGAGGGGGGTCGGGTCGTTGGGCCAGCAATCTGTATTTCCTTTTGATTCAGTTTTTTTTTTGAGCCTGTTTGTTGTATTATTAAAAATGCCAATAAAACAAAGTTTAAAAAAAAAAAAGTGTGTAATAGTCTAATTTATTTTGATGCTCTACTGGAAGCCGTAGTAATCGGTGTAAAATGACAACGCCTATGTTGTAGGCAGCTAAACCTGTGGGGGCCATTACAACAGCTGACAGTTTATTGTTTGTCAATTCTTGAAGGAACTTGCTGATGATTTTGATTAAGAATGTTTTTGCTGATCCAGCTTCACCACTCACGTACAACAGTTTAGGTTTGTCATTTTGGCAGGTACATTCTTTATTTTCGTGTTGTACACCATGTTCAATTTGTTTTGTTACGTCTTCAAAAATGGTGCGCTGATCTTTGTTAAGTTTTGCTTGTTGTACAGTTAAGTCTTCTGTAGCTTCTTGATACTGATACATGGTGTTTTCTACTTCTGCCAAAGCTACTTCTGCCTCATTTGCTATTAGTGGTTGTCCTAGTGGTTCTTGACTTCCTGTTACAGAAGGTTGACTACTGTCGGAAGAGTCCTTATCTAGTTGGGCCAGAAGTTCTTCTTCCTGTTGCTGCTGATTGTGTAACATTGTTTTGTACTGCGTAAAGTTCACATCGGTGAATGCATCTTCATAGCAGTCATAGTTATCTAGTATGTCTTCCTTTTTTCTCCATGGTTTAAAAAGTTGCAACAGAGACATGTAATATAGTTCTTTCTGTTGAGGAGTTTTTAATGATAATTTTACATGATAAATTAAGCTTTGTGTGGTAAGTTTCACTAAGCTCCCTTCACAATCGGTCACTCTATATCTACCTTTGCTTTCATCGGGTTTTATATTATTTTTGTATGCAAAGTTTTGAGCTATGTGGTATAGACACATCCTTTCCAAAGTGCTACTCCTGTTCGGATAGTATGTGTCCAGTAAATTGTAAATTGTTTTTTAGAATGTCTTGGCTGTTGGGATCATTTCTGGCAATTGTTTCTATGTCCTCATATGATTTCAGCACTATTTTTCTAGATTTAGCAGGACCAAGACTTAGCCATACTATTTTGTCTCTTTTTCCATACAAAGCAGTACCGGTTAAACAATCTGCAGTTTCATTTTTATGCCTAGGTTGTACAATTTCTTTGATAGTGTTTTGTCTGATGCTAGGTCATCCAAGAGGTCTTGAAGCTCTGTTCTTTCTGCTTTTGTTAAGTAGGCTGTAACATATTGTGCAACAGCAGTCAAATTGTCTGCAATGTACTGCACATCTCTGTTTGCATTCCATAAGAGGGCAATGATTGCATTGTAATCATTGATATATTTTGCTTCTTCTGTTCTTTTTATGTAATACGTGTTCTTAGGTGATTTACCTTTAACACTATGTCAAACTGAAGACAGGAATTTGTTTACTTCACCTGTTCCTGTAACTGGTCTAGGGAAACCAAAGCGGCATTTGGTGTAGTAGGTGCCTTTGTTTTTGCATTTGCGGCGACAATATTTGCCACATTGTGTCTTTTAAATTGTATAATCTGCCCATGCAGCTCATTATGTGTCTGTTGTGAAGAGATTTCGCAAGTGACATATTTATGGATAAACTGTAAAACAGTGCTATCGCTGTCGTGACCAAATTTAGGTGCACCTTTGATCCATAACAGCATGTGAATATGTGGTGCTCCTCTCGCTTGATATTCTTTTCTCCAAAAGAAGTGTTGCACTTCTCCAAGGGGAGGAACAGTTTTATTGCAAATAAAGTGTAGTATGGCAATGAAACGATGATGGAAATATCTTGACACATTAACTGGATCTAGAGAGCAAAGTTCTCCAGGTGTTAATATATCTATGTTGTTTTTGTGACTGTTTGCTATGCATAGGAACTCATGTAAATCTTCCAATGCATATTCTGCACAACTTGATGTAACAAACCAAGTCGGTGGTCCAAGGTTTCTGATCATACAACACATGTCTCCGTGCCGTTGGAGCCAGTATTCCTTTGTACCATGCATGTTTGCAAAAAAAGGTATCATACTTGATTGTAAAACCTCATCATTTTCCTGTACTTTTTGTATTAACTGCATAGCTGACATATTTTGAAAGTGGGTTCCAGATTTCAAAATGTGTGAAACTCTGTAACATAGCGTTTCTAATTCACTTTCATAGAGTAGGTGGAATATGTATTCCACATTTTGTCTAAATCGAGGATCTTGCAAATACATTCCTAATGAGTGGTATTCTGATGCCCCAAATCTGAGTGATTCTATCATCGTATCTTCCACCTTTGCCAGTAGGAAATAGCAGTGGAAAAGCATGTGCTTCTATACTTTGTTCCCATATGCTCATTGATGAACCTTTGGTTTGTCGCATTTGGTAAGTTTCTAGTGCATCATCTATGCTTTCATTGGAATGCAATGGATGAATTGTGTACTGGTCCAAAAGAGTAGATACTGTAGCAGGATCCAGAAGATCGAATTGTCCAGTTTCTGTTGGCTCTTGAATTATTTCAGTTGTTTCCCTTAAGATTTATTCAATATTTATTTCCTTGTAGTACTTGTTATTGTCTTTTAGATATTGCAAGGCTTGTCTAACTTTATGTAAGTCCACCAGTTGTTGCCAAATTCTTTTGTCTTTTGTTGGTATACCATTTACCAAGACTATTATAGAATGCTCTATTGAACGTTGCACTCCTAGAGTGTGTACATTTTCGGTTAGATCTGATGGCAAATAGACTACTTTGACACAAATGCCTTTCACTAATTCAGATGGAGGTAATTTTGCTGTTTTTAGATGAAGGCGTATAATTGCTTGAAATGGGTGAACTGTTTGAATTATGATGCTCTCATACAAATTGAGTTGTTGCAGGATTATTGGTAGTGGGAACAATTCCAAATTATTTGTAATAGCACATGAATGAGTGTGGTTGTTGTCTAATTTTGTAGTACAGTAACTGCAACATATTAGGCGTCCAGTTAGTTCATATTTGTTTTCTGCTAAAAGATAGAGAGCTAATTCAAACCATTTGGCATCTTCATTATCTTCATTGTCTCCTATTTTATATGCTATGTCCAAATTTTTTGTGTTCCTTTTGTAAAACATTCTGCGGCAACACACACACACATGGTTTGGTACTTCAGCCGAGGCCCTTTCAAATTTGAGTATTTCTTTTCTGTATGTGTGTAATAGAAGGTTGCTATGTGCACATTTGTTGCTACTATGCTCTGGAACTATTGCATTTTGTAAGTGGCTTTCACTTCTAAAATACTTTCTCTGAATATGGTCAATTTCTTCTTGTAAGTACCATTCAGAAGAGTGTTATTTAAAATGCCTAATTCTGAAGCTGGACTTTTTGCATAGTATATTTTATACACTAGATTTCTTACATTTGAATGATGTACTGACATCCTTTTGATTTCATTGAAGGTGCTTTGCAAATAGGCCCAGAAATGCAGGCTAATGAATGTCCTTGTAGTCCTGTGTATTTGCGCCCTGGACAAATATCCGTATTTTGCAGCACTTTCATTTTACTTTTGTCTTTCCCTTTTATATACAGATTGAGGAACTGACAAACAGATTTGTAAGCTTTGTTTGGAATGGCACACATTGATGTGCATGGCCATTTGTACACTGGACGGTGTGGTTCTGTCGAATCGAGATGTAATTCTGAGTTTTCAGGGGATACTTTTGTAAGCAGTTTTTCTTGTTCCATGATGGTACTATTGATTTTCATATACCCTAGTCCAGTGCTATGGATGGCAATTGTGTTTGTTTGATTTTGTTTGTATGCTTCTTAATTAAAATATGGTCCTGTGGTTGTCTTGTGACTTCATTGACCTCCACAAACATTTAAGAAATTATTTTTGTTCACTTTTCGTTTATTGCTGAGTTTCTTTTGTAGTTTGGTACTTAGTTTTGTTAGTGCTTTCATCCTACTTAACACTAATATAAACAACTTCCTTTTGAGAAGGATTGCACTGTCCACGAGAGCTTGTAGGATTAACTTTCTATGGTAGGTTTTAAGGGGTGAGGATGATTTCAGTCCTCTTCTTAGTAGATTCTAGACTCTGTGACGAAAATTTTTTGCTAAAATACTTTTTTTACTATGGGTTCTTGTTACTATATCAGGATTATTAGGAGCATTGTTAGCTGTACTGGTAGGCACACTTTCTGTGTTTTGTGACACATTTTGATGGAGGAGGTAAAGTTTTGGTAGTTGAAGCTTCCTTTGTTTTGCTAAACGACTTCATTAGCTGGTTTGTTCCAATGTTCTCTACAAGCTCTACTACAGATGGATGGTTAGATTGAACACTTTATTTTTATTCGCTCTACTTCTGCGTTCCTTTCTACAAAGTTGCTTTTTTGGTAGGCATTCTTTGGTGTCTGTTGAAAAAAAAAGTATGCTTTGTTCTGTTGTTCAAGGTATGTGTGTTGTGTGCATGCGTGGATGAGTCTGATGGGGAAGCTCTTTGTGATGGTGTGTGAATGTGCATTGGACTCTTACAATGATTTGGTAAGGCTATTTACTGTTTGTATACTACTACAATGTGCTTCAGATGAGAGTACAAAGTGGCCTAGTGGTGAAGAGAAGCATTATTAGTAAATGAAATGCCATAAACTAGAAACAGCAACATCTTTTCTAAAACTAACCTTCTAATGATTTTGTATGTTATTTGAGTTCCAAACACACGGGGATGTGTCAGGCATTCTGCCTGTTATTCTCTGTTTAATAAATGGGTATTTGTAAGTAGAATGGTTCAGAAATCAATGTTTTCTTTGGTGTACAAATTAAACAAATAACCCACGCAACCTCTTTGATGAATAGTTACAATCTAAAGTTAGTACTGTGCTTACTTTTTTTTCTGAAAGGACCAGGTTTCTTCGGATATGTCGTTTGCAGTGTAGATGCTGTTGATTCTCAGGAGAGTAGTCTTCACTGCATTTGAAAAAAAAACATTAATTACTTTGTGTGTTTACAGCAGTGATGATACTGCACACATTAATTGTGCATCTTTCGTCAGAGCATTCTCCTTTCATATTTCAAACCAGTGCACGTGTGCATTTCACTTCACTCTGTGCTGCCTTTGTATGTTACTTGCAATATGTTACTTGCAAGTCCTTCTGAATTGAGAAAAATTTTAAGGTTATGGTAAGGCCTTGTTTTTTAAAAGGTATACTATCTATAGGAGATTTTAAAAGGTATACTATCTATAGGAGAGAGGTTTGTAAGCGATAGGGCATAATAGTAGATGGGAAAAATGTTTCTACTTGCAAATTATAAGCACAATGCCAACACGATGCCAACACATCAGAGGGATATGTCACCACAGCAATCGGGAGCGCTTATTTTTCTCATACGATCACATTGCCAGTAGCATTACTGTAGGCCGTACACAGTACACAACTCCAACCTTTTCTAATGCAAAAATTGAGTTTCGCCCTAAATAGGCATGCTTGTAACATATATATAGGTTATGTGGAAGACAGTAAGAAGTTGTGCGGTTTGTCAGTGATAAATTGGACATCTTGGACTTAAAAGGGGAAGCGTTGGTATGTATTGCCTATGCACATTTGACGGCATTAATTTATTTAAATTACATCATAATTGTTGCACATGTTCTGTGATTAAAATATGCATACATGTGCTATATACTCATGCATGTGTGCTAGTATGGAGCTGTACGTAGAAATCTGCAACACTTGCACAGTAGTTTGTGAAGTAGGTGGTTTGTAATGATATGCGACTTCCAGTAAGAGTCATCGACAGTACATTTGAAGTGCGCAATGTTGATGACGGAGTTAGATTTAGCGATGTTCAATGTGATTGGTGGATGGTTGTGTGACTGCTTAGTTGTGTCCAATGAGGGACTCGATTTCCTACCGATGTGTAAAGGATAGAAGGACTTGGTAAGAGCTACGTGCTGCACGTAGGCAACGCTTGTCCGCGGGTAGGGTGTGTCACATACGGGTTTCTACAGCAAATCCTGCATGGAAAGGGGACTGTAGGCATCAGCCAATCAGATGTTCACATTACTCTTTTGTGTCGAAAGACGGTGTGTATACTGAAGATGGCAGAGGTGGAGAGGGTCAGGGTTTTGGTGCTTGGAGACATTTTTGTCCATAGCTTACAACACTATGCCAAGAGTAGGCATGTGGCACACCATTTCGATGTGAGAGGAGTGGAGGTGGTGAGGAGCGCTGACACTGATGCCAATGTTGCGGCAATTCTGCAAGTTTGCAGCGACATGCGTACGATGACCACTCCTCATGTGGTAATTTTGCACTATGGTGCTTGCCATTTGGGCTACGTGAGTTCACATACTTTGTTGGCAGATTTGGGACAGTTGGTTGAAGCACTCATGAACATCTTCCCAACAACGAAAGTCATTTTTTCTGGTTTACTCCCTAGAGTAAAATGGAACAACAATTGTGTTTTCTGTCCAGATCAAAGTATTGGGAGGTGTATCATCAATCACGGCATGTGTGCTTTCATGTTACGAGCTGGTATGTTTTTCTGCAGCCACAATAACATTGTTCCAAGTAATGTGGATTATTTTGAAGCAGATGGTGTTGCGCTATCTTCTTTGGGAAATGCCATGTTCTTTTGGAATGTAAGGCTTGCTTTAGAGAAGGTTCTGTAATGTTTGTAGGAGTACAGTAAGGACAAAAAATACAAAAAAAATAAACAAAATAACAGATGTCTGTAAGGCAGCTGCCCAAAAACAAAAACGGCTCTTTTCAGAGCCCGCCTTAAAGGGGAAAAAGGGGAATAATACTTTAATGTACCATTGTCACGCTCTGATCCTATACATGTCTGCGGATATGGCGGTAGTTTGCAGGCTGCGCATATCACCAACAGGGATTCTGGGGTGGAGAAGCATGCAAATGAGAATGAGCAGAGCTAGGGATTGGTCAATAAAGTTCAGTAGGTGTGTTCTGAACGGCGACATTCAGTAAGACCGTCTTCTCCCTGACAGGAGACCACACAGCCATGGCTCTGCATGCTCGAAAACAGATTATCTGGATTTTGGGAGACTCATGGATACATTGGTTGAAGATGCATGCAGAAGGTTGTGTCTAACTGCAGATCTCAGATTTCCTCATGTGGAAGTGCACTGGCATGGCGTGCATGGAATGAGGTGGCTGGACTTGGTACCTCTCTGTGTTACTTTACTGACAGAGCGTCATCCAGATATACTTATCATTCATTATGGAGGCAACAGTTTAGGCCATGTCTCTGGAATTTCTTTGCAATTTTCAATGAAGGAAGGACTTGCGAAGGTCATGGACATGTTTCCAAATTGTCAAATACTTTTTTCCCGTATTGCACAAAGACAAATATGGCTGCATTCTTCTGCATTTGGTCCACAAATGGAGAATGCGAGACACAATGTGAATAAGGCTGTTTATGCCTTTCTAAGAGATGTTGGCATGTCCTCATTCCACAATGAAAACATTTTGTTTCGACGCTCTTTGATTTTCCGCAGAGATGGAGTCCATCTCACATGTGCTGGCAGTGAGATTTTTCTTCGCAATGTACAAAATGCATTGCGACCTCTTTTGCATTCAGAATAACCTATGTGACAATCCATTTTCTCCAATCCACAGTTTTTGACCCGCACAACACACCACCAAAAGGCTCTTTTCAGAGCCACCACTTACTCCCAGCGTCCACTTCATTGGGTTTTCTCTGCTTGCACCCTCCTTTTTTGTGTGTCCTACGACTGTCCGCAAACTTTTTCACAAATGCGCGGAAGCCTACATCGGTCACTTGACAGTTCTATTGTTAAACTGAGAAAGGCGGCTCTGAAAAAAGCCTTTTTTTATTTTTGTTGTTTTCCACTTTCCTGCTTTTGCCCACACGACACACTAGGAGAGGAGCACAAAGGAGGGTAAGGAAGGGACACCAACCATGGAGATAAGAAAGGGCAAGTGGACAGAGAAAGATATAGGGTGAGCTTTACTTAGGTAAGGAGCAGATCTTCTGGTGCTCCGTGACCGTAGCCTCAAAAGCACTTTGAAAACTCTCCCCCCTGCAGAGTACTGCATCACAATACATACACACTATTGTCATCTTTGAAAGGTAAGGGTCAACAGCATCGCAAATGGCTTGTGAGGCAGCTGGAGAGAGGCGCTCCCCCACAGGAGTGTCTCTTGTGGTGACAGGATCGGACACAAAGGATGCTGTGGAGGAACTAAATCGACTACGCTCTTCACATGGCACCACCTTGCGAATGTCCGCACTGTGGAACGAAGTGAGGTGTCGATTAATGATTGTCGTACCAAAGCTGTACGCACCAAGTCTCCCGTGACTCAGCACCACCTGGCACTGGTTACACCTCACCAGGTTCGCACGTGCTTTTGGTATGTTCCCATAAACGTAAAACAACCACCACACCCACGACTCCCGGCGAGTGCTTGTAGTGCAGAGTTAATCCACCTCATTCTCTTCTTCCTCTTCTTCCTCGATCTCTACATCCTCACCCGTATATCTCTCCGCAGGCCCTTGTGGAGGTGGTGGTGGTGGCAGGTTTGGGGGTGGTGCAGAGGCTAATGAAGCAACAGCAGCCATGGATGCCATACCAATTACTTTCCTTTTGGTCACTACAGCAGTAAAGGCAGTACACCTCAATCAGCTATAGCTAGCGGGACAATGACGATACGCTCGGGGGTGTGGCCATTTATAGGGGTGGAGGGGTGCGCCTCATGACCATCTTCATCACTGAAAAGCGTTCCGAAAATTTCACACAACATGTCCACAGATATGCTATTGTCTGGAATATGTGAAATTATATTTTTAGACTGTACAATATTTTGCCGTGTGTGCATAAGTTCCTTTTGTACTGTTGCGGAAGCACACAAACTGCGCAAATTAGTCCACATGCTCAGCGTGGGTGCGGTCACATGATGATGTCCTGAACACATCCACGACAGAAATGGGTGTCCGCTGGACAGCAAATGCAGACTAACAAACTTGCGCATGCGCGCAAGTGACCTAAGGACAGTGTTTGGGTTCTCAAACTAATTCAAAGTGCGACACAAGTGAGACGGACAGTTAGTGTCAGGTGCGATGTTCGCTGTACTTATGGTTGTACTGCGCATGTGCGTACATGATATGCTCACTGTACGTACAGGTCCAGTTTCCTTAGGACAACTCCATTTTGTTTGACTACGACCTTGCCGGCCACCGTGCCTGTTCTATGGACGGCACCATCTTGGCTGCAGACAATACGGACAGGTATACTGTCCTTAACACACTCCCATTTTGCTCATTTACTGCCATTCCTGACACCTGGTGTGTTCTATGAACATGTTTTATCTCGTTTGTAAGCGGTACGCCGAGGTATAATGTCCTTAGGACACCCCTTTCTGTTTATGTACGCACAACTTGCACAGATGGTGCAGTCAAACATCAACTCCATCTTACTTGACATTATTAAGGGTAGGTGTACTGCCTTTACAACATCCACATTCCATTCCTTTCGGATAGGTCGAACAGAAGCGCTGTTCGCGAACATTTTAAGTCTTTTTTTTTTAAAAAAATGATTCCTCAAACTCTTTAACTACAACTACTATACAAAAAACATTCCAAACACACACACAAACTTCATTCCAAAGAAAAACCGGGGGAAGCAGATACTGACACAAATATAGGGGAATTAGGATTCAACACGGCCTGGTTATGAGGGGAATATTTGTGGGGGAAAGAAGGGATGGATGTTTAGTCGAAACGTCTATTTTCTTCCTGAAGGTTTGGGGATGGTTCACTAGGGTATGTAGAAGGAGGGACAGTGGTAACATATTTTTCCTCTCACACAGTCTCCCACAAACTCCCTTAAACTTTTAAAATTCTCATTCAGTGTGTCCATTTTCAATTCAATCCTTTTGATCCTGTCTTCTTCTGTGTCATTTGTTGGCCTTTCTTTTTTTCTTTCCTGGTCTGTATAAAATAAATATATATCTATTAAATGCCCATAAAATACTGGCCATTACTTTGCATACGCAGAGTGCTGTGTACCATTGTTATCGCTCTCTTCTGACATTTCCCCATGCGGAAAGTACTCTTCCAACCACTCCAAAGTACTCGTCATTTCTGTGTCAAAACAACAGAAAGGCATTATTATTATTTCTGCACCACATACCAAATAAAATACACACACATACAAAAAAAATGACCTTCACTTACTATTTTGATGTTATTTCCCTTCGTCCTAGTGCATCCCTCCACTGTCGGTCGAGGCTGCAGAGTTTCTGTGAAGTAATTACGATGGAGGCATCCTTTTTTTTATGGTACTATCCATTTCATTCTACATGGTTATTAAATGCATCGTTTTCATTTCACACGTTTAGGTTTCCATATTTATTTATTAATACTTATAATGGCTTTCTGTCCTTTTTCTAATTTCAACATTTTTTGTGTAAGAAAATAGTAAATTTTCAGATACCACCTGCCTGTTTGGGTACTTTTGCCCTTGTCCGCACCGTTCTCAAACAGGCGCTCAGTTCGTCCCTCTCTAATATCAATAGTATGTTCTATGTTACATGTACATCAAGTACGTACATTATACTACATTTCTCCCAAAATCACATGACAACAGTGTATCTTCAGCACAACACCTTCATTAACACAATCTTATGATTAAGTTCCCCTTCCAAAAACCTGTAAAATTCCCTACAAAAAAAACTTTGTTAAGGGGACTCTATGGTTAAGTTGCCCTACCAAAAACCTGTGCACTTCACTAAAAAAAACGTACCCACCTCCCCACCATGGTTCAAAGTAAAACTGAAAAACCCCTGAAATTTGCCAGTTATGGTAGACTACACCACCATACCTGCCATCACCACTGTGCACTGCTAACACTAACACCCGGAACATGAAAGATGGAATCACAAATGTCATTGATGACATCACTGACACCGTCACTTGTTTAGCCCCTTTGTTTTCGTTCACTGCCATATATATATATATATATATATATATATATATATATATATATGTCCTTTCAGTAAAACAACTTTGTTAAAGGGATGCTACACTTCACAGTGAAACCAAAAAACACTGCACTTTCCCTAATTTTGGTAAACTAGGCAACCATAACTCGCACCACCCACGTTCATTGCTAAGACTAACACCGAGGACATCAAAGATGACATCTTCAATGTCATTCATGACATCACTGATGACATCACATGTTTTTTTAAAAGTGTAACAGACCATTGCAGAACTATCATATGCCAAATAGTTCATTAAGCAATGCATTGCTAAAAAATTCCATTGAAATAGTGCGTTCTTTCAATACATGAACACCCTAATAAAAACACAGCCATTGTCTGCAGCATGTGCTACAGAGATGCAATATTCTACATCTTCCCATGGCCACTACTACACTGACATATGCTTCCATTACAGATGTTTTAATACTGTGCTACATAAACATCTACGAATGCTTCCCTTACTGCATAATTGTACTATTACTCACAAAACACAAAGAGACCAAAATGTATACCAATAGAAGCATATACAGGGATCGTAACGTAGATAAAAAAAACCTGCTGTATTACCAGAAACTATTCATAACCGTCCACATTACCTTCATGCATAGAAAAAATTGCTGTGTTTCAAATTTCCTTCTTATCCCATGTATATGTATGATATCATGTCATTGTACACTAAGGAAAGTATTTTAGGAACATATGAGAAGGCTTACACCTACAAATATAGCACTTTTAACCTTTTCACTTCCTGGCTGATAGTGAAGAAAGGCACCTGGCTAACATATGTCAGTAAATAAAAAATGAGGGAGGTACACATGTGATGGCATCAGTGATGTCATCAGTGATGTCATGAATGACATTTGAGATGTTATCTTTGATGTCCTGGGTGTTAGTCTTAGCAATGAACGTAGGTGTTGTGAGTTATGGTTGCCTAGTGTACCAAAATTAGGGAAAGTGCAGTATTTTTTGGTTTTACTGTGAAGTGTAACATCCCTTTAGCAAAGTTGTTTTACTGAAAGGTCATATATATATGGCAGTGAACGAAAACACAGGGGCTAAACAAGTGATGGCGTCAGTGATGTCATAAATGACATTTGTGATTCCATCTTTCATGTTCCGGGTGTTATTGTTAGCAGTGCACAGTGGTGATGGCAGGTATGGTGGCATAGTCTACCATAACTAGCGAATTTCAGGGGTTTTTCGGTTTTACTTTGAACCATAGTGGGGAGGTGGGAATGTTTTGTTTAGTGAAGTGCACAGGGTTTTGGTAGGGCAACTTAACCATAACGTCCCCCCCTTAACAAAGTTTTTTTTGTAGTGAATAAAATATATATGTATATGTATACATTGTCCAAAGATAGTCAATAAACACAAATTATTGCAATTTCATCATGGTCTGATTTTTCAATTGGTACAGCATCATTCAATTTGTCTTGATTATTCAGATAAACATTTGCATAATGTAGGTCACCTCTAGTTTGCACATATATACAACCCAACAGTTCATTATTTCAAATGATATGTGTTCAGGGTATCCTAAAATGCTTTTCACTTGACGCGTTTTGGGCCAACACTATCCACTTCTTCAGAATTTGTCTACCAGCAATTTCCCTTTTTCTGGTATATCTGGATGTGTGATCTGTCGGTAATGCATCTTGTAATTGTGATTTCTTATTCATTGGTGGTATACTCCTAAGTAGCTAGCCCTGATTCCGTAATAGTCACATTGATGTGTAGCTCTTAGGTCCTAGAGTGTAAAGACTTTCTCTGGGGTGTGTAGTTATGAGTACTGTGGGTCTGTTTACTCCAGCTGATCATGTGTCAACAGTAGTGGGTAGATTGAATAGTCTCCCTCTGGGTCACAGTATCTTGTCCTTATATGATTCAATCTTCAAACACCATCTGTGTGGTTTGAGTTCCATTTAGCAGAGCCGCAATGGTGTCTGAAGATTGAATCATATATGTACAAGATACTGTGACCCAGAGGGAGACCATTCAATCTACCTAATACTGTTGACACATGATCAGCTGGTCTAGTGCATCAGCAAGTGTCTTACATTTTCAGGCTCGTCTGGTGTAGCACACAGTCTGCATTCCTTAGACCTACGCTGAAGTCTGATGGAAAGAATTTCACGCGTAGGAAGTAGATTCAGGCTTGCTCTTATGAAGATCTTCATAAGACGTGTGTCTGAGAATTTGGTGCAGTAAGGCAGTGGAACTTTACGCTTGTTGAAGCTAGGTGGCAGATGCTTTGCTAGCTTGTTTGCCTGGGCTTTATCAACTGTGTTGATCCAGTCCTGTAGTTCCATTCTATAGTTTATTCTCTGAGGGTTCCTTACAAGGTCATCTTCAGTGCATACCAATTCTCCTAACTTTGCTTGTTGTTTCTTGGCCCAGTTGTTTAGGATGTTGGTGTGCCCGATGGTAAACTCTGTTGCGATGATCTTGTAGATTGATAGTGTGTCTGGAAGAAGAGTTTTTCTAAAGAGTTGCATAGCACTCTGTTCAACTGTTGATAATAGGGACAACGAACCCAGGTCACGCCTGATGCTTGCAATTGAGACTGAGTTTGGAGGGCCAAGGACTCATCTCCACAGTAGCCCTTCAAGTTTAGGCCAGATTGTGTCCGGCATGGTGAGTGTTGCTCCGATCCCGTAAGTTATGGTTGGAACAACTTTGCCTTTGTAGAATTGGATAACTGAAACCAACGAGAATTTCCCATATTGTTTGTCGATTGCTCTCATCTGAGCCGCAAGGTTCCTAGTTTTTTCCCACAGAGACTTTTGCATTTTTGACTCATGTGCTGAGCTATCGATTGTTACGCCCAGGTATTTGAAATGGGTGACCACTTCAATGTTGGTGTTTTACAGTTGCCATCTTCTGTTGCGTTTAGTGTTCGTGTGACATTTTTCGAAGATCATAATTTTAGTTTTTTGTTAATTTCCAGGTTGTTTGTACCCAAACTGCACCAGGTTTGTGAGTTGTCGTTGTAAGCCAATTTGCGTCTGGTCTAACAAGATTAGATCATCAGCGTAAAGTAAACGGGACACGTTGGTTTTTCTTATTTTTGGAGGGAAAGGTCAGATTAATGGTTCTGTGTCCTTGAAGTCGCCCCAGAAGCTGATAAAGAGGACCGGGGCTAACTGGCAACCCTGTTTAACCCGCGCTCTGATGGGATCTCTTTTGATAACAGGCCTTTGTTGTTCAGTCGCACCCGAAGTTTGGTGCCGAAATGAAGTGCCATGATTGGTTCAAATATTGGCAGTTCCAGTTTTTCAGTTTAGACCAAAGAATACATCTGTCCACTCTGTCAAAGGCCTGAGAAAGGTCTATGAAGGCCAGAAACACTGGTGGTGCCCCTTGTTTGACTTTAGATTTCATTAAATTCAGCATCAGGATGTTTACAGATGTTCTACCATTTTTTAGAAAGCCCATTTGGAACGGGTCGTTTGCTGGCGATGACTTTGCTCAGGATTGAAAATGCTTGAGTAGTAGTGTAGCAAAGATTTTTCCAATGATGTCCAATAATGCTATCGCCTGATAGTTCATTAGCTCTTCTCTGTTGCCACGTTTGAACAGTCGGACTATCACTGAATGGGTACGGGATTTGCAAAGTCGGGATTGCTTTTGATGAGCTGCAATGCTGGAATAAGATACTGATGAATCTTGTCCATTCTTCCAGGTTTTGTTTAAGGTCAATGTTGGAAAGACCGTCCGGACCTGGGGCTCTGGAGGATTTTAGACGTTTAATGACGTCCCTGATGTCGTCTTCTGCGGCTAAGTCAATCCACAGCCCGTTGCTCTTGTGTGTTGGTGGTGGAGTTTGAGCAAAGGGGCTGCAAATAGATTTTTGAAGAATTCGATCAAATTTTCTTCAGTGACTGAGTTGGCCAATTGTTTTTCTTGCGTCTTGCCTGTTTTCCTAATGAGAGCCCAAAAGTCACTAGATTTTTTGGTGCTTAGTGTTCTCAGCATGATCTCTGCGTCTTTTTGATACTTGTTTCTGTGACAATTTCACAATGCACAGAGCACTGGTCCTCTCAATTCTACACTTCAGGAATGACATGAAGACCTACTCTTTATAGAACATCTGGAAATTGCTGATCGATCCGTTCAACTATATGTTTTCCTTTCTGAAACCCTGCCTCTTCTGTGTTTCCTGTATCCATCCCATCTCTTTTTCTACTCCCTACATCCTTACGTGTAACCCCCCCTTAGCACATCCACCATGTACAGTGCTCTGTTACATTCCACCTAGGCTTGTGCTTTATAAATCCCATACATACATTTGAAGGGCATGATATGATATGCAATATTTTATTTATATTGCGTCCATACACAAGTGTTTCTGGGCGCAACGGGGCAAGGGAGGGGTACAAGGGAGGATAAAACAGCGATCCTACTAGGCCCAGTGACATTGAGAACGTGCAAATGCAGGGGAGAGGGAAGGGGGAGAGTGCAAGTGGTAGGGGAGGGTTGGAAAGTGCTGAACACGTGATCAAAACAACTGGTAGTGTGGCCTGCAGGTGGCAAGTGCAAGAACAAAGCGCAGACAGAGGGTGTCAATTAAGTGCAGGTAAGGGGGCTGTAGGGATGCAGATACAGACCCAAGTACAGGGTTTGCCCAGAGGAAGTGAGGGTATGCAGCTGGATGGGCAGGGATATGGGCCCGAAATCAGAGGGTAGCCAGGTGCCCAGTGCAGAAACAGGCAGAGATCAGTAGGGGAGAGGAAGAGAGAAGGCAGAAGCAAAGAGGAAGTTCTTGAGGTGCTTCCGGAACAAAAGATGTTTCTCAAGTTTCAGAGTGGCATGGAGGCTGTTCCAGAGGGAGGCCCCAGCTGAAGAAAGAGACCTACCCACAACTCGTTGCTTGGAGAAGCGACTGACCCTGAGGGAGTTGGAGATGGAGGAGCGAAGAGCTTGTATAGGAAGGTATTTCCGAAGGGACAGTTGAAGGTATTGGGGAACCAGGCCCCGAAGGCCTTGTGGACAAAGCAAAGGGTCTTGAACTTAATCCTGGAGAGATACGATCCCTGGGCTTCAGGCCAAAGACAAGTCTTGCGGTCCTGTCCTGGGTGAGTTGCAGAGAGTAATAGCAGGCAGATTTAGAAACAGACTGTTGCAGTAGTTCCTGGAGAGAACATGAGAGAGGCATGAGCATAATACACATCCTTCCTTTCTTCCTTTCTTCCATACAAATGTTCCAGCATTTGCACCAGATTTTCATGCAGGCACAAATGCTGTAGATCCCTATGGAGTCCGCCAGCTTTATAAAGCAGCATAAAGCAGTTGGACCCCATAGGGATCCATTGTACATGCTGCCTGCTATGCTTACATGGTGGGTAGCGTGTAGAATTACAATTAAACCTTACCCAAAACGCTCAGATTTAATTGTAATTGTGAACACTGCTTATGATGCTCTAATGGTCGGCAGTGTTCAAAATTAGAATTAAACCCCCCTCGACAGGCGAGCAGTACTCACAATGAAAAGTAAACGCTGCGTGACATGCTAGTTTACCAGTGCAGCGTTTACTCACTTTGCACGGCTTGTTCGGCACCTGCCCTGCACCTTTGCACCCAGCCATGTAAATGACGAAAATGTGGCGGCTGGGAGCCGTTTACATTGCACTGCAAACATAACGGCTCCTTGCCGCCAGAATTTAACTTTTTTACAAAATAATCTCCTTTGTGCTTTTTAAAGGAGCCTGTCAGAACCAAATCAAATTCCGCTAATAGGAATGGGAGCACCCTGTGAAACCCCTACACACACAAACTCTATGCAATTTGTCCACCCATGATGCAAGCAAGAGAAAAGGCTGGCCGCAAATCTCACCAGCAAGCAACACTTCCATGAGTTGGACAGCCTTTTCGGGTCACTGGGACGTCAGAAATTAACATAGTTCCCCTATTGTTATCTTGGCTTCTTGGGCAGTCTGTGTCACGCATCACGTGCTGCTGCACATCCAGAGTGCTTCTCCTCTTCATGGTAGGGCAAGGAATCTTGTTGCCCACATGTCTCTTGGCAAGATTGGACGGGTGGATGCTTAGAGATTAACTTACAGTGTATAAATCAAGTGGCAGATAAGTAAGCTGCAGTCATTGGTGCCTTATCGAGAAAATGCATCAGGCCGGTCATGTGCCACAGGATCTACCAGACAGGGTTTATTAGATCTTGGAGTGAGCGCCACAGGATCTACCAGACAGGGTTTATTAGATCTTGGAGTGAGCACCACAGGATCTACCAGACAGGGTTTATTAGATCTTGGAGTGAGCGCCACAGAATCTACCAGACAGGGTTTATTAGATCTTGGAGTGAGCGCCACAGGATCTACCAGACAGGGTTTATTAGATCTTGGAGTGAGCGCCACAGAATCTACCAGACAGGGTTTATTAGATCTTGGAGTGAGCGCCACAGGATCTACCAGACAGGGTTTATTAGATCTTGGAGTGAGCACCACAGAATCTACCAGACAGGGTTTATTAGATCTTGGAGTGAACGCCACAGGATCTACCAGACAGGGTTTATTAGATCTTGGAGTGAGCGCCACAGGATCTACCCGACAGGGTTTATTAGATCTTGGAGTGAGCGCCACAGGATCTACCAGACAGGGTTTACACAGAATCTACCAGACAGGGTTTATTAGATATTGGAGTGAGCGCCACAGGATCTACCACACACGGTTTATTAGATCTTGGAGTGAGCGCCACAGGATCTACCAGACAGGGTTTATTAGATCTTGGAGTCAACTCCTTGAAGACCCGAATGTCGGACGACAAACCAAGCCCCAAGCCGACAGGTCTTGGCCAGAGCAGCGCCAGATCAGATCAATGAACTGGTTGAACGTGTTTAGGATACTCTCTGCCCTTCTTTTCAGCTCAGCACGTGCCTCTCATTTTGAATGTTTTAGCTAAATGCAGTTCAGACTGGATAGAAGATCCTTGGCATCTCGGGCAGGGAGGAACTGGGTTTGCGAAATACCTGGCACGGTCTCCCCGAAATCTGCCAAGATTCACTGTATTGCATTGATGTGCCAGGGTTTTCGTCCAGCCAGCCTCCTCGCTCCTCCCACTCTCAAGATAAGGGTCTGGGGAAGTAGAGGAGGGGCTGGTCAGAAGAGGTTCATGTACTGCGTGGAAGGATGAGCCCCTTTGCCAAAGAATCTTATTGCAAGGTTACGTTTTCAAAATATGCCACAAAAGCAAGCTTCATGATTCTTGTAGTGAAAATTGTCATTTTTTGTAAATAGTCTGTGCAGTTCCTGGTGAAAGCAGGGTGTGGGAATCAAATAGAGGAACGGGACTGTGTAATCCCTTACAACGAGAAGGCCTTTCCGTGTCAGACTGCAATTCCTTGCGTGGCGTCAATCTACGTAGTAATAATAGAAGACACATGTTCAGGATCATTCATGGCCAACAGTGCGCTTCATGCATGTTGGTCCACTTTCCAGAGCATCCACCATCCAGCTGCACATTGAAGCCGTGTGCCAAACGGGCCCATATTCGGCCATTGCTAAGGGCCAATCGTAGCCTGGGCCATGCCAGCAAGATAAGCCTTCCATGTGTCAGCCCGGGGAAGGGAGTTTGCTTGTTGCAAGCAGGGTCTGACTGCGCCATAAAATTGTCTCGGGCACCAATGAGAAAGTGGCCCACAGTTGCAAATGGCCAGTCATTCCTTTTGTGACACTGTTTGAATAGTAACCAAGGGGGAGTTGTTTGATAAAGTGTGATGAAAATTGTGCATTTTAAAGAATATTTAGTCAGCAACACTGGTCAAAACCACGAGCAGCAGAGTGAATTAATTAATCAAACTGGCCCAAATTGGCCAAAAAAGAGGCGCATTTTGATCCAAAAAACTGGCCCACACCAACATTTTGTATTTTTTGTTCAGCCATGGGCCCATTGCCCAATCGATCAGTCCGAGCCTGGCTGCAAGAAAACATGGCGACAGCCTCCTTCTGATAGCGGTGGCAGCATGTGTTTGCATTCCCATATGTTCATGTTGATAAACGGATGCGACAGGAGGCTGGTGTTCGCTTTGCATCACTGACTTGCATACTTTCAGAAAATAATAGGTTCTTAACTCAAGGAAAATGTAGCACGCCTAGGAACTCCGATTCCCCCCCAGCCCAGCTCCACCCTAGTTGTCACGGCTCCAAATTCCAGGTGCAGGAGTGGCGTGAACTAACTACCCCCACTACGGTCTGGGCACCTGCAAGACAATGCTTACACAGGCCTCCGAGACCCCAGCAGGGAAAGAGGGTTAGGGTCTCGTTGGTTGGATAGGTCTCAAACAGAGGGTAACCGGATTGAGGGTTAGGAAAGGGGAAGTGGGCAGGCAAGGGAACATATGGGAAAAAACAACAATAATATCTACACAATTGCCCCCACACATACACACTGTGCTTTACAATAACTTTTGATACAAAAGAGGCACTTAGCTCTGTGGGTGTGTGCTGCCCACCTGCCTGCGCACACTCAGTTCCGGAGCTCGGAGCAGTTCAAATGCTGCAAGAGAGTTTAGCATTAGTGACCTGTGTTACCTCACATAGGCTCAATACAAACCGCAAACATACAACAGTGAGGAATTCCACCTCTGGCTTTAGTTAGTGCAGGCACATGCACACTAAGGGTTAATCTGCTCACAGAGCTTAACAGTGCCCAAAAATAATCCGACAATGGAAGGCGTAGCGCCCCACTATGTTAAGAGGTTCAGAACGTGAGGCCCAAGTGCGCCGCACGTGGCTTAAAAAGAATGAAACCCATCATGCTGCCAAAGTTTTGCCGAACGTGGCTTAAAATCAAAAGCATTACATGCTGCCAAAGTTTTGCCGCACATGGCTGAGCTCAGAAAGGCTCTCCATGCTGCCAAAGTTTGCCGCACGTGGCTGAAAGTATGTTGGTAAACAAACGCTGCGCGCGTTAGTCTTAGTGCTGCATGCGAGCCGAAATCAGCGTTGGTTATATGCAACGGAACACGGTTAGGCACTTAGCTTTGCCCTCAGCAGGGGACGTGGTGTGGCTGGGCGATGCCCCCTGCGCGTGCTCCTCTGAGGATTGGGACTCCCAATGCTTTCCTATTTGCTTCCACGCTCTCCCCCTGTAGCTGCAAGTCTAATTCCCATGTGCGCTCGATCGCTGAGGCTTTGCTGCACTTATCTGCTATGGGCGAGGGGCCAGAATGCTGGTTCCTTGGGGTTTGGCCCCTCGCGTGAACCCCGTCGGCAGGAGCTCTGGAAGATGCGTCCGTTCCGGTCGGGAGCTTAAGCACAAGCCCCGTGCCTTTGTCCTTTGCGCATGCGCGTGTGCGAGCCCCTCCCAACCTGGGAGTGAAAAAGTAGTTCCCGGTCTGGAGGCTGCTGGGAATCGTGGTCCGTAGGCTTTTCTGCTTGCAAAAGGGACAGAGAAGCCTCCTATAAGGCTGGAGGCTGTTCTTTTGGGATCTATTTCTCTACGCCTGGGGCCCCTCACTGAACCCTGACACTAGTTATAGCTCAGGCTTACAGATGTGAAGAGCCCAAAATAGATCGTACTAAAGCCAACACCACTTAAAACAGCACAAACCCCCATCCCATGATGGTCTGTGGTCAGGGTCGGGCTGGGCCATCGGGCACCAAAGAAAAAGTAGCCCACAGTTGCAAATGGCAATTGATTCCTTTTGTGACACGATTTGAATATTAACCAAGGGGGAGTTTTTTGATAAAGTGTGATGCAAATTGTGCATTTTAAAGAATATTTATTTAGCAACACTGGTCAAAACTACTAGCTGCAGAGTGAATTAACTCTTCAAACTGGCTCATATTGGCCAAAAACAGTGGCCCATATTGACCAGAAAAACTTGCCCACGCCAACATTTTGTGTTTTTGGTTCGGCCATCGGTCTATTGCACTGTAGGCCAGTCCAAACCTCTCTGTGGAAAATCAATTCACACCCACCCCCTCACCCTGCTCTTCCCAGATCAGCCCCAGCACAAAGCCCAGCCCAGGAAGGTCAAACTTGGATGAAGTGCATCCCAAACCAGATAGAACTATGGGTATATCTTCCAGTGGTGGGCTGGGGACCAAAGGCATATGAGGTGCAAGCTGCCCCCCTCCCCCTCCATGAAGGATTGCGAGTTCTCCCACAAGAACATTAAAAAAGTGGATTCAAATGGTACAATTTAAAGTACATTTACCTCTGTAGTTGGATTAAAAAGTAGATAAACATAACAAAAAACTGCCTTATAACATTAAGAGTGCACAATTGCGCACTGAACTTATATAAGAAATTATTAAATTCTAAAGAATGGTGCATCGGAACGAGGGTAAGAGGAGCAGAATGCCAGGCTACAGACGCAACAAGCATTGGCAATTCCAACAGTTTGGGTTTTTGTGCAGGCATGGGAAAGGCACTTGTCAGCCAATGCAGTAGTGCTATTAACTGGCCATTGAGGGTAGAAGGTGCAAAATGGTGCTAGTAACAGAGGAGTAGAGAAGGTAGGGCCTAAGTGGGCAAGGCCCACTTAAATCTGTAAATGCCGTCTCAGCAGCACTGTGTGGGCATTTACTGATGTTATGTCACTGCGGTGGGCCCAACTACGTTAACTCCATTCTCAACTTTTTCGACAATCCTGACTATGCCTCTGGTGAGTACCTCAGCATCTAAATCAGTGTCTGGCATATGCCAAATACCTATACACAAGCCAAAACTGTCGGCTTTGCCACGGGATGTTCTTAGCAGGACGTCATTGAAGGACATGCATAGTGCTTATAAATTGAGTGACTGAATGCAGACCTGGCTATGAGATTTTATTACTAATGCGTTTATAGCCGCAATTGAGTAGTTAACTCTCTAAAGGCTGCTTTGAAAAAGCACTGGCAGGCACTTTGTGTGTAAAGTTTGATGATTTGGCATGAAAAAGCTAGCTCAGAGAGAACCCAGGAGGATGTGTTTTGGGCAGGGAGGGGTAGGAACTGGGTGGGAACAGCCGTAGGGATTAGCATGGAGATGGGCAGTCAATTAGTGAGCAAATAACCAAACAACACCCACAAGCTTTGTGTCCCTCCTAATATGCCCTTTCTCCCTAGCCGTGCTCCAATGCAATAGTTTTGGCTTATAGATGGCGCATGGTGCCGAGATCCACTGGGAATTCTGCAAAGTTCCCTGAAGGCCTCTCCACCCCTGAACACTTTGCAAACCAACATCAAACACATCCAAGATTGAATCACGTCCAAATAACTCACAAGTCCATCTGAACCAAGCAAATGCAATGGCCGCACTGGGTCAAACACGTCACAAAACAATGCATGCATATTGCAAACAAGCTCAAATCCAGGCAACTGCAGAGGGCCAAGGTTCAAATCCACGCAAAGTAAACTCAGCTTTCTCTGCTAATTCTGTCTGCTTTGCATTCTTCCCACCTGCCAATAACCAAGGTCCACGCTAAAATTACTCATTGCCCCATTCGGGGTTCACTGCTTTGAACATTTATGTTATGTTAGTTCCTTGTGCAAGCTTCACAATCAGATGATATGATATGATATGGCATTTAAACGCGCCTATACACAAGTGTTTCAAGGCGCCACAACGCCTGGGAGGGAAAAAAGAGGGAAGACAAAGACGACGATCCTACTAGGCGAGGTGACATTGAGATCACACAAGTGCAGGGGAGGCGGGAAAGGGAAAAGTGCGGCTGGAAAGGGGAGGGGATAGTGCAGTACATGGGATAAAAGTAAGATAAATAAGACAATAAAATAAATAAATAAATAAAAGTGCGACCAGCAGGTGGCGGTAAGGTGCTCAGAGGCAGGAGGGTGCAGGATGCACATATCGATTGCACTCATGATTCTGTGCACAGAACGTTGGGGAACAAACCCCAGGAGTGGACTGGGAACTAAAAGTGGTCCTTTTACAGTCTGAGAGCAAGCCCAACCCTTCTGTGTATGGTTTGGGCGGCTCTCCCAGAATAATATCTGGGGGAAAGGAGTGCAACTGGTGCATTTTAAAGCACATTTGTCCTTAAATGGGGATACAAAAGTAGTTAAACATAATACAAAATGGACATACAACATTTGTTAAGAATGAGGAACAACCTCATGGAGTCTTTACAACAAATTATTTACTTCAAATGGATGTGAAGGATGAGAACAGATGGAAGGAAGAGGGCGTGGCGAATAGGAGGGATGGTAAGAGGTGCAGAAAACCTGGGTACCCACACAAAACAGGCCCACGGCGCTAAGGCCCACCAGGAAATGTTCACGGTTCTTTGTGGGCCAGTACACCCCTAGT
Source organism: Ambystoma mexicanum (assembly GCF_040938575.1). NCBI lineage: Eukaryota > Metazoa > Chordata > Amphibia > Caudata > Ambystomatidae > Ambystoma > Ambystoma mexicanum. The sequence goes on along the minus strand of NC_090925.1, from coordinate 643,861,760 downwards.
ATTGGCTATGAGCCTGTGGAAAATAGTGCAGTTATTTCTTGTCATGCTTCTCTTCTTTGCAGCTGGGCGTGTTTATTAGTACTGGCTGTTCAGAGTGGTCCTTATTCAGCTGCCAACATGTTCTCTCTGGCTTCAGCCGGCTGCCCAGTTATGAAATCCTCCGTGAAATTGAGCTCTTCTGCACTGGTTCCTGTTAATGATTTCCAAGAGCAGGATTTCTACTGAGGCCCGGCCCTCCTCCTTACCCTTCTTCCCCCAACCTCTGGGACTGGCTTCAGCAGCAAGCCACAGGAGGCCCCTGGTTTCCCAATGCACATGCGTGCTGCTGCCGCAAAAGTGTCCCGCCAAACCCATGATTCAGAAAAGGCAACATGGCCAGACAGAGACCTGACATGTTAGCTGTTGTGCCCAATTGCCTCTCAAAAACAAAAAGCCAGTACAGCTGAGGTCGAGCAAGTAAGCCGGGCTTACTTAGAATGGTCCAGTTTCCAAAGTTACTACACTAGTTTTGACAATTGCTACTAAGCAATATGATTCAAATGCATTTTTTTTAACCAAAACACCCCCTTATAAAGTACTCAAACAGTCTTTTCTAGATAACAATGAATTGTAATGTTTGATTGTGGGCAACCTTTTCATTGGGGCCGGGACCGATTTTGTGCCCCAGTCAGGCCCTGGCCGGGTCCCATATGCATCTTTACAGATTACACCTTTGACAACTATGTTATAATGCAAAATTCTGTGCTTTTTGAAGTGAGCGCAAGTAGCTCAGTGGTGATAGCCTGGATTTAGCAATAGCAAGATTGCTGGACCAAATCCACCTGTTGACATGAAAGTACTTAAGCTTGCAGCTTGATCTGTGCGTTGGGAGGCGCTAATTGAAATGTATACCTTTTTTGCTGTTTGAAAAATATGATTTAACTTTCCTTACCTTACAATTGGCTCACAGAGAGAGAGCTACCCACACATTTGAGTTCAACCGACATTGGTAGTTCCCAGATGCATTTTCATCCACTACATCGTTGACCCGCATGTCATAATGCAAAAAGCTCTGCTTCTGACGGTAAAACCTGTGCTCTGACGTCAGAGCCTGGGATTGTAGTCCAGAAACATGTGGAGCTCATTGGTGTATGTGAAAGAAGATGACTAGGAAACATAAAATGAAATTCTCCAATAACAAGGCAAAGGATTTGCACATTATTATTATTTTGAATTGATTTATAGCTGAATAAATATCTTCAATGGCCCTCATTAGGACTCTGGCGCTGAACCATGGTGCTGTAAGCACCATGGTCCATGCCGGAGTCCGCCATGGAGAAAGGGGGAATTACCACCCCATTCCAAGGTTGGCGGGGCGGTAATTCCCCCTTTCTCCATGGCCCTTCCCCATTCCCATTTTTGCCCCATAGGGCACAATGGGAATGGGGAAGGCGGCAATTACGGTACCGCAAATTGCGGTACCGTAATTGCCATCAAGGTCCCTTTGCGGGTCCCTACTTTAACGGCTGGTCCAGACCAGCCGTTCAGGTTGGGAGCCGCAAAGGGACCTCGTAGTAAAGCGTTAAGGGGTTAACGGCGCCGCAGCCTTTTACGGCGCCGTTAACTCCTTAACGCCAGGGTCCTAATGAGGGACAATGGGCCTCATTACACGGAAGGCGGTAATCCAGGGTGCTATTAGCACCCTGGACCATGCCGGTAAATTACCGGCACCGCCTTGGCGGAAAGGGGATTTACCGCCCCATTCCAAGGTTGGAGGGGCGGTAAATCCCCCTTCCGCCATTGCCCTTCCCCATTCCCATTCCTGCCCCATAGGGCTCTATGGGAATGGGGAAGGCGCTAATTACGGCACCGCAATATTGCGGTGCCGTAATTAGCTCCGAGGTCCCTTAGCGGGTTGGTACTTAACGCCTGCAAGAAGCAGGCGTTGATTCCTCCAACCCGCAAAGGGACCTCGTAGTACGGCGGTAAGGGTTAACGGTCACCGTTGCCATTAACGGTGACCGTTAACCCTTACCGCCGTCCGTGTAATGAGGCCCAATGAGTTCATCGAACAACAAGGATTATGGCTGTAGAATTACAATAAACAAATCATAATTTACGGGTGTCAACCTAAGTACTTACAGGTTTTGACTGGTTTTACCAGTATTGAGGTGTGCAAGGGACAGGGGTTTCCTTACCGTTGGATATCATTCATGGGCTCCCTTTATAGCTTTTGTGCCGTGTGTGGGTCTCCCTCTCTTGCACCGAAGTTTCATTGAACTTTTACTGTATTTTGTAATTGAAAGCGTGCAGTCGAGCAACACTTTTGGGTATAGAGCATGGTTCACCAGTGGCATGGTTACAGGTTCAAGTGCTGTACTTGGAAATAAAAATACTGAAATTGGTATGGCGCGCTGTGCATTTGGAGGAAGCAGTTAACATTTTAATGTTTAACTTTTTTACTGTTAGAAAAATGGTGTTTTATCTGTATTGCCATTTCAAAAGGCTTAGAGAGAGTGAACAGCACATTTGTTGATCCCAACCGATATTTTTACTTCCCAGGTGAATGTTCAACATTTACAACTTTGCCTCTAACGTTATAATGTAAAACGATATGACGTTGCAAGGCATACACTGGCTCAGAAGCTAGAGCATGAGTTTACCAATGGCATGGTTGCAGGTTCCAGTCTTCTTGTTGGCATGACCCTACTCAAACTGGTAGGTTGACCTTTGTGTTGGAAGGAAATAGGTAATGTTTCCTGTTTTATTGTTAAAACAATAGTTTACATTTATTTCCATTACAAATGGCTCAGATAGATAACGATTAGCAAATGTGTTTATCCCACCTGACATTGCGTTTTCCCAAATGGATCTTAATCCGTTACAACTTTGACCCCATGTCATTATGCAAAAAGGGACACTTTTGGAAGTCAAATGCATATGCTCAGATATTTAGTGCATGGGTTCACCAATAACAAGGCTGCATTTTCAAGTCCCCTTATTGGAATAAAAATTCTCAAACTGGTGGGGTTTCCTGTGTGCTGGGCAGAAATAGGTAACACGTTTTTACTGTTATAAAAATATTGTTTTATTTTTATTCCCATTACACATGGCTCAGAGAGACCATCATACATGTTTATCCCAACATACGTTGCTAGTTCCCAGATGCATAATCTTCCACTACATCCTTGACACTCTCTTCTGAAGTGAAAACATGTGGCTCTGAGTTTAGGGCATGGATTTACCAACAACAAGATTGAAGGTTCAGTTCGTGTACTTGGCAATACAATACTCCAAATGGTAGGCTGATCTGTGAAGTTCCCAGATGCATTGCCATCCATTACACCTTTGATGCCATGACATAATGCAAAAAGCTATGCTTTTATCTTTAAGAGAGGCCCAGTGAGCAAGGCTTCACCACTGGCAAAGCCGTCAGGACAATTATTGGCATGAAAGTATCCCAACTGGTCGGTTGACTTGTGTGCTGGGAGAGAATTGATAGAACTTTAATGTTTCATATTTCCATTAAAAATGTCTTTATAGAGACCCACACATGCTTTTATCCCAACCAACATTGTTACTACCCAGATGTATCTTCCTCCATTACAACTTTTACCCCATTATCATAATGCAAAAAGCTGTGTTTTCTGGAGAATCGCCCGGTGGCTGAGAGATTAGAGCATGAGTTCAAAAATGTCAACTTTGCATGTTCCAAGTCCACTTTTTGGCATCAGAATACTCAAACTGGTAGGTTGATCTGTGATTGGGAGAAAAAGGGTATGTTTTTTATGGTTATGAAAACTTTTGATTTAGTTGTATTTCAATTACAAAGGTCTCAGAGAGAGGCCAAACAACATGGCTAGTTCCCAGACGCATCTTCTTCCGTTACACCTTAGAACCTCTGGTCAGAATGCAAAAAGATGTGTTTTCTGAAAGGAAAGACAGCGGATCAGAGGTCTCAGAGCAGTGGTTTAACTGCAGCCACATTGCAGGTGCAAGTCCCCTGGTAGGCAAGAAAATACTCAAACTGTCAGGTTGAGCTGTGCACTGAGAGGAAATAGGTAACAATTTGAATGTGTTTTTACTTTTATAAAAAACATTGTTTCATCTTCATTACTATTACAAATAATAGAGACCAGCAAATGTGTTTATCCCAACCGAAGTTGCTAGGGCCCAGATGCATCTTCATCCAGTACGCTTTGACCCTGAGGTCTCAATGAAAAATACTATGCACTGTGTCACCATACACAGTGACTTGAGATTAGAGCAGGGGTTTACAAATGGCGTGGTTGTAGGTTCAGGTTTCCTCATTGGCACAAAAATGCTGAAACTGGCTGGGTGACCTTTGTGTTTGGTAGGAAATAGGTAATGTTTAGATTTGAAGTGTTTTTTACTGTTAAATGAATATTTTATCTTTTTTTCCATTACAGATGGCCCAGAGAGAGACTATGGCTTTCACCCCTGCTGTGGGGCAGCCATGGCCGGTAACGGGCCACGAGCCCCGAGGCAGATATAAATCAAACTTGTAATTATTTTTTACTGTTAATTATTGTTTTATCCTTATTTCCATTACACATGGCTAGTTCCATGTGTTAGCTTCTCAACTGATTTGCGCAAATAGTATTATTTTAATTGTACTCTGGGCCATGACCTGCAAATACCAACATCACTAGTTGTCCAATGTCACAGGCGAGTAACGTGTCTAATTGGGATTTTCGATTTTCTTTGCATTCTGGTACCTGTAGTTCTTCATTTATAAAGGGATAAGCATAATGTACATTTACAATAATGCAAAGAACAGGGGCCACTGCCTGACGACCTCTGCAGGCAGGCTATTCCCCGTCAATTGGAGAAAACTGATTTGCTCCTTCTCTACCCGCCAAGTTAAGCCAGAAAGGGCAACTATTAAGCTGTTTCTAGCACCACTATTGATGTAAAGTTCTGAGAAGTCAACATAGTGGAGCTGCAAGGGGTTTCACACAAAGTTCCAACTAAACTCTCACTTTGTAACAAGCAAGGGCAATATGGCTAAGACTAAGAAGAAGAGGGGACCGGGCGTGATGGAGAGATAAAAGTGCAGGAGATTGGCAATTATTGGAATGTTCGCACAGATCTATAATAAATAGCTCAAGGGAATACAGGAATGTTGGGGACAACTGTACTTACTAATAGATCTGCAGCAGGATGCTCACTGGTTATGACTGGAAGGCTTCTTCGAGGGACGACTCAGACACCAGAAGGCATCACTGGAGGTGGCAAGGGTGGCTCGCCTTTGATTGTCACGGTGCAGGAGAACCACACAGGAGCAGCAAATGTGAGGAGCAGCTGCATGGAACTTGGGTTCAGGGCAAATATTTGTTTCTCTGTGATGAAGAAGAAAGACAGCAGCAGGGTAGCAGGGTCCATATCATGCTGAGAGGATGCTTGCAAAGTGTCCAGCCTCAAAAGGCGAGAGAGAGAGAGAGGGGTGGGAGAGAGAGAGAAAGAGAGAGAGAGAGAGAGAGAGGGAGAGAGGGAGAGAGAGAGAGAGAGAGAGGGAGAGAGAGAGAGAGAGAGAGAGAGAGAGAGAGAGAGAGAGAGGGAGAGAGAGAATATAACAGTCCAGTCTCGCACGGCGTGCGGGCCAATCAGAGATCAAGTGACATGTCTGAAATCTGGAGATCTGAGAGGCAAGAACAGTAGAGCAGGATACCAAACCTGATGTGTCAACCGGTCCAAGGGAAGGAGACACCTCTTCCAGGATTTTCCTGTGGATGAGAAGGCAGAGCTTTGCTGCACAATGACTAATTTGCACAGTGCGGGTTGCAGCAACTGTCCTCCACTGTCTTCGTGTTGGTCCTTACGCAATGTATACTTTGCTCCATGGATTGACATCTTGCCTGGCTCCAGATCCGCTCCATTTATACAGAAATCTTTTGCTGGGGGACCACAGCCCACCAATAGAGGGTCTGGCTGTGCAGCCACACCCTCTAGTAACTGCCCAGCAACAGTGACCTCAGTAAAATGTGTTTTGGGGATGACATCCCCTTTACCCAGTTGCAGCCATTTCAGACGCACCCTGTACATCATCATGAAACCTGTGAAAATGCATGGCCATATATGGCAGTTCCCTATGTGCAAAGGGAGGAAGAAAGTTAAGAAAGGCTATGCATCCAGGTACTGGGCTTTAACCATGAGTGGCTGCCATTATGAGTATATTGTCCCCTAAAAGGCATTATCACTGTGAAAATAATGGTGCACATTAATACTCCTCTAAAAATTGCAAACACTGTATTAAATTGGGTGGTAGTGCTACAAAGAAAAGGTGACAGAAGAACGGCTGACACGCACCCTGTCCTAGTGACCTTAATGGTTGACAAATACACCCCAAAGTATGTGAGTTGATCAGGAAAGTGAGGCTAAAAAATACCTCACTGACCCCAAAATATGCCGGCATCCATATCAGACAACGGGTGTGCTAGGGGTTGAAGTCAATGGAGGAAAGATGCAAAAAGAGAAATCTATTCTAACATCAACTTGTCAATATGACGCAACTTGTCTATGTTAACGCCATCAAAAATGCCAAAAAAGCCTTTGAAACTGCAAGAAGGTGATATGACGCAGGGTCCAAGATACGAAAATAAATAATCAAATGTTTTATGATCTGTACAAAAACACAACAACCTCTCTAACTGTGCCCTGGCTTAGTTTATTATCTGTTGGTGGCTAAGCTCCTTAGACACACGGTATTATGGCCATGCTCGACACCACCTAGTAAATATCAATGTGGTACCAAAGAGATCATGTGATCCTGGGGCGCCAAGTCAGTCAATATTCAGTGAAGCATCAAATGATATCCGAAAATGACGATACATTTCCAAGTTGTTTCAGAGACATACTAATGCATTTTGCGTACTTGATAATATTTGTTGAACAATAGACACAAGAGCAAGATTGAAGTGGTCTCTGTTGGAAGTGGTGCTTTTGGAACCCACCAGGAAGCCCCTGTGGAACTGAAAAACCTCAAGAGAACCAAATTAAACAGCTTTGGGACAGTAAGTGCTGAGAAAGATGGAGAGTGCACCGTGGCTCTTAGAAGTCTCGGGAGAACCCAAGTCAACTGTTTCCTTGTGTGTAAATCCTGCCACTCCAGAGAGTGGCACCACAAGCAGCTGTAAGAAAGCAAGACTCAGTGTCCACAGAAGGGGTCAGCCTACTTAGACATTCCAGAAAAGGGTCTCCACTCCAGGAATGCCAGGAAAAGATGCACCGTGCAGAGTCTGGGCATACTGAGTAAAGATGAATCGTGACATATGGTACACGCTAGCAATAGGGAGAGCCCGCTGAAACGACAAACTACAAATGATAAAACCAAGACAATACAGGTAGGCACAGCAAGAGCCACGTATGAGAGAGAATAGGGAGAAAAAGAACAAGCGACAGCAGCTGAAAGGGAGAAAAACACCGGCCGACTAGAGGGATTTTCATCTATATATCTGTATCCCTGGGTGCGGGGGTCACATGGACATTGTTAGAAAGCAATTCCCCAGTCTTGTTAGGATTGGTAATACAAGTGCAGAGTCGTGCAGTATTTTCTTTGTTGAATGTCTATTTAAGGTCGAATATAAAAGCCATGGCTGAATTAGAAGCATTTATTTATTTATGTTGCCATTTGTTTAGCGCACTCAACCCTGAGGCATCTAGGCGCTGTTCTTACAGAAGATGACAATAATGGCTCGATCATAGAACTTACCTAGAAAAATGGGGTATATGATAGTGGCTGGGTCTTTGATGTGTCCCTTTGAGCCACACCCAGCCTTTCTAGCAATATGTGAAGAAGAGGAACTGTTGGAAATACTGGATCTTGAAGCTAAACCGTGTACACGAGAAAAGTATACAGTGAGCTAATTGCCTTTCTTTCTTTTAGTTGGAGGGTGTGAAATGGGAGGCTATCTGGATATAGACCGCCACACCCTATATGTAGAACACCTTATCGAAACCTATTGATTGCTGTTTTGCACGGTCTTCATGGTTTGTTTATTTGTATGTGCCTTACACAAATAATATGCCCGACCTGGCGATGCTCCATGGAGGACTTTGACACTGCCCATCCTCAAGCTCTCTCTGGCATCAAATGGAGGTTTTATAGGACTGGAAAAGACGGCTGGCCTGTGCAGGATTGTGTGTATCCTGGGATAGCCACAGAACGTGACAGGAGGGAGTAAATATGGTTAACATGGAGCGCAGAGTATGCATTCAGCAGTCACCTGCGCCTCCCCGCCCTGCGCTTTACACGCTCATTGTAAAGTCCGAGGAAGATGTTATCAGTGCAACCAATTGGCCTTCAGCTCCCGGGCTGAGTCACACTGACACATTTCAGGGTAAATAGCAGCTTTCACCATGACTTGCACTTTCTGCGTGATTTGTTGTAGTGAAAAGATGCCATAGAAGCCCCAGTGGCGCCATCTGAGACCTCCTTCACTGGCCTCGGCCCCCTCGTGTTCGCACCCAGAGGCCTAGACAGGGTAGGGCCTGAGTGGGCAAGGCCTAGCCAACATCTGTAAATGTTCACTCAGGAGCACTGTCTGCGCATTTACAGATGTTAATGTCAGTGCAGTGGACCCAACTACATTAGCATCAGGCCCCACTTTTTAGACAATCATGGCTACGACTCAGTTCGCACCTGCTCTGTTTAATGTATTCGATGCACTTGCTATGTTATCAACTGTGGGCAATGCTGGGCTGTAATAGACTGAGGGCAGGGCTGGGCTGTGACAGACTGAGGGCAGGGGTGGACTGTGACAAACTGAAGGCAGGGCTGGACTGTGATAGACTGAGAGCAGGACTGTACTGTGATAGAGTGAGGGCAGTGCTGGGAGGTGATAGACTGAGTGCAGGGCTGGGCTGTGACAGACTGAGGGCAGGGGTGGACTGTGATAAACTGAAGGCAGGGCTGGACTGTGATAGACTGAGGGCAGGACTGTACTGTGATAGAGTGAGGGCAGTGCTGGGAGGTGATAGACTGAGTGCAGGGCTGGGCTGTGACAGACTGAGGGCAGGGGTGGACTGTGACAAACTGAAGGCAGGGCTGGACTGTGATAGACTGAGGGCAGGACTGTACTGTGATAGAGTGAGGGCAGTGCTGGGAGGTGATAGACTGAGTGCAGGGCTGGGCTGTGACAGACTGAGGGCAGGGGTGGACTGTGACAAACTGAAGGCAGGGCTGGACTGTGATAGACTGAGGGCAGAACTGTACTGTGATAGAGTGAGGGCAGTGCTGGGAGGTGATAGACTGAGGGCAGGGGTGGGCTGTGATAGACTGAGGGCAGGGGTGGACTGTGATAAATGGAGGGCAAAGCTGGACTGTGATAGACTGAGGGCAGAGCTGTACTGTGATCGACTGAGGGCAGCGCTGGGCTGTGATTAACTGAGGGCACTGGTGGGCTGTGATAGACTGAGGGCACTGGTGGGCTGTGATAGACTGAGGGCAGGGGTGGGCTGTGATGGACTGAGGGCAGGGCTGGGCTGTGATAGACTGAGGGCAGGGGTGGACTGTGACAAACTGATGGCAGGGCTGGACTGTGATAGACTGAGGGCAGGGGTCGGCTCTGATCGACAGAGGGCAGGGCTGGACTGTGATAGACTGAGGGCAGGGTTGGGCTGTGATAGACTGAGGGCAGTGGTGGGCTGTGATAGACTGAGGGCAGGGGTGGACTGTGATAAACTGAGGGCAGAGCTGGACTGGAATAGACTGAGGGCCGGGCTGTACTGTGATCGACTGAGGGTAGGGCTGGGCTGTGATTGACTGAGGGCACTGGTGGGCTGTGATAGATTGAGGGCAGGGGTGGGCTGTAATCGACTGAGGGCAGGGCTGGGCTGTGATAGACTGAGGGCAGTGGTGGGCTGTGATAGACTGAGGGCAGGGCTGGGATGTGGCAGACTGAGGGCAGGGCTGGACTGTGACAGACTGAGGGCAGGGGTGGACTGTGACAGACTGAGGGCAGGGCTGGACTGTGATAGACTGAGGGCAGGGCTGTACTGTGATCGACTGAGGGCAGCGGTGAGCTGTGATAGACTGAGGGCAGGGCTGGGCTGTGACAGACTGAGGGCAGGGCTGGGTTGTGACAGACTGAGGGCAGGGGTGAACTGTGACAGACTAATGGCAGGGGTGGACTGTGACAAACTTAATGGCAGGGCTGGACTGTGATAGACTGAGGGCAGGGGTGGGCTCTGATCGATTGAGGGCAGGGCTGGACTGTGATAGACTGAGGTCAGTGGTGGGCTGTGATAGACTGAGGGCAGTGGTGGGCTGTGATAGACTGAGGGCAGTGCTGTGCTGTGATCGACTGAGGGAAGCGCTGGACTGTGATAAACTGAGGGCACTGGTGGGCTGTGATAGACTGAGGGCAGGGCTGGGCTTTGATCGACTGAGGGCAGGGATGGGCTGTGATAGACTGAGGGCAGGGGTGGGCTGTGATAGACTGAGGGCAGGGGTGGGCTGTGACAGACTGAGGGCAGGGCTGGACTGTGACAGACTGAGGGCAGGGGTGGACTGTGACAAACTGAGGGCAGGGCTGGACTGTGATAGACTGAGGGCAGGGCTGTACTGTGATCGACTGAGGGCCGCGCTAGGCTGTGATTGACTGAGGGCACAGGTGGGCTGTGATCGACTGAGGGCAGGGGTGGGCTGTGATCGACTGAGGGCAGGGTTGGGCTGTTCTAGACTGAGGGCAGGGGTGGACTGTGACAAACTGATGGCAGGGCTGGACTGTGATAGAGTGTGTGCAGGACTGTACTGTGATCGACAGAGGGCAGGGTTGGGCTGTGATAGACTGAGGGCAGTGGTGGGCTGTGATAGACTGACGGCAGGGGTGGACTGTGATAAACAGAGGGCAGGACTGGACTGTGATAGAGTGAGGGCAGTGCTGTACTGTGATCGACTGAGGGCAGTGCTGGGAGGTAATAGACTGAGGGCAGGGGTGGGCTGTGATCGACGGAGGGCAGGGCTGGGCTGTGATCGACTGAGGGCAGGGCTGGACTGTGATCGACTAAGGGCAGAGCTGGGCTTTGATAGACTGAGGGCAGTGGTGGGCTTTGATAGACTGAGTGCAGGGCTGGGCTGTGACAGACTGGGGACAGGGGTGGACTGTGACAAACTGATGGCAGCGCTGGACAGTGATAGACTGAGGGCAGGACTGTACTGTGATCGATGGAGGGCAGGGTTGGGCTGTGATGGACTGAGGGCAGTGGTGGGCTGTGATAGACTGAGGGCAGGAGTGGACTGTGACAAACTGAGGGCAGGGCTGGACTGTGATAGACTGAGGGCAGGGCTGTACTGTGATCGACTGAGGGAAGCTCTGGGCTGTGATCAACTGGGGGCAGTGGTGGGCTGTGATCCACTGAGGGCAGGGGTGGGCTGTGATCGACTGAGGGCCGGGCTGGACTGTAATTGACTGAGGGCAATGCTGGGCTGTGATAGACTGAGTGCAGGGCTGGGCTGTGACAGACTGGGGGCAGTGGTGGGCTGTGATCCACTGAGGGCAGGGGTGGGCTGTGATCGACTGAGGGCAGGGCTGTACTGTGATCAACTGAGGGCAGCTCTGGGCTGTGATCGACTGGGGGCAGTGGTGGGCTGTGATAGACTGAGGGCAGGGCTGGGCTGTGATAGACTGAGGGTAGGGCTGGGCTATGATAAACTGAGGGCAGTGCTGTAAAGTGATCAACTGAGGGCAGTGCTGGGAGGTGATAGACTGAGGGCCGGGGTGGGCTGTGATCGACTGAGGGCAGGGCTGGGCTGTGATAGACTGAGGGCAGGGAAGGACTGTGATAAACTGAGGGCAGGGCTGTACTGTGATTGACTGAGGGCAGGGCTGTACTGTGATCGACTGAGGGCAGCTCTGGGCTGTGATCTACTGGGGGCAGTGGTGAGCTGTGATCCACTGAGGGCAGGGGTGGGCTGTGATTGACTGAGGGCAGGGCTGTACTGTGATCAACTGAGGGCAGCTCTGGGCTGTGATCGACTGGGGGCAGTGGTGGGCTGTGATCCACTGAGGGCAGGGCTGGGCTATGATAGACTGAGGGCAGTGGTGGGCTGTGATAAACTGAGGGCAGGGGTGGGCTGTGATCGACTGAGGGCGAGGCTGTACTGTGATCGAATAAGGGCAGAGCTGGGCTGTGATAGACTGAGGGCAGTGGTGGGCTGTGATAGACTGAGGGCAGTGGTGGGCTGTGATAGACTGAGGGCAGGAGTGGACTGTGACAAACTGAGGGCAGGGCTGGACTGTGATAGACTGAGGGCAGGGCTGTACTGTGATCGACTGAGGGCAGCTCTGGGCTGTGATCTACTGGGGGCAGTGGTGAGCTGTGATCCACTGAGGGCAGGGGTGGGCTGTGATTGACTGAGGGCAGGGCTGTACTGTGATCAACTGAGGGCACCTCTGGGCTGTGATCGACTGGGGGCAGTGGTGGGCTGTGATCCACTGAGGGCAGGGCTGGGCTATGATAGACTGAGGGCAGTGGTGGGCTGTGATAGACTGAGGGCAGGGCTGGGCTGTGATAGACTGAGGGTAGGGCTGGGCTGTGATAAACTGAGGGCAGGGCTGTACTGTGATAGAGTGAGGGCAGTGCTGTAAAGTGATCGACTGAGGGCAGTGCTGGGAGGTGATAGACTGAGGGCCGGAGTGGGCTGTGATTGATTGAGGGCAGGGCTGGACTGTGATCGACTGAGGGCAGGGCTGTACTGTGATCGACTAAGAGCAGAGCTGGGCTGTGATAGACTGAGGGCAGTGGTGGGCTGTGATAAACTGAGGGCAGGGGTGGGCTGTGATCGACTGAGGGCAGGGGTGGGCTGTGATAAACTGAGGACAGGGCTGGAATGTGATCGACTGAGGGCAGGGCTCTACTGTGATTGACTGAGGGCAGTGCTGGGCTGTGATAGACTAAGGGCAGGGGTGGGCTATGATAGACTGAGGGCAGGGCTGGACTGTGATAGACTGAGGGAAGGGTTGTGCTGTGATAGACTGAGGGCAGTGGTGGGCTCTGATAGACTGAGGGCAGGCGTGGGCTGTGATAGACTGACGGCAGGGCTGGACTGTGATAAACTGAGGGCAGGGCTGTACTGTGATTGACTGCTGGCAGTGGTGGGCTGTGATAGACCGAGGACAGGGGTGGACTCTGATAGACCGAGGGAAGTGCTGGACTTTGATAGACTGAGGGCAGGGCTGGGCTGTGATAGACTGAGGGCAGGGCTGTGCTGTGATAGACTGAGGACAGGGGTGGGCTGTGATTGACTGAGGGCAGGACTGGACTGTGATCGACTGAGGGCAATGCTGGGCTGTGATCGACTGAGGGCAGTGGTGGGCTGTGATAGACTGAGGGCAGGGGCGGGCTGTGATCGACTGAGGGCAGGGCTGGGCTGTGATAGACTGAGGGCAGGGGAGGACTGTGATAAACTGAGGGCAGGGCTGGACTGTGATAGACTGAGGGCAGTGCTGGGCTCTGATAGACTCAGGGCAGTGGTGGGCTGTGATAGACTGAGGGCAGGGGTGGGATCTGATCGACTGAGGGCAGGGCTGGACTGTGATAGACTGAGGAGAGGGCTGTACTGTGATCGACTGAGGGCAGGGCTCTACTGTGATCGACTGAGGGCAGGGCTCTACTGTGATCGACTGAGGGCAGTGCTGGACTGTGATAGACTGAGGGCAGTGGCGGGCTGTGATAGACTGAGGGCAGGGGTGGGCTCTGATCGACTGAGGGCAGGGCTGGGCTGTGATAGACTGAGGGCAGTGCTGGGCTGTGATCGATGCAGGGCATGAGTGGGCTGTTATAGACTGAGGGCAGGGGTGGGGTGTGATGGACTGAGGGCAGGGCTAGACTGTAATGGACTGCGGGCAGGGCTGGACTGTGATTGACTGAGGGCAGGGGTGGGCTGTGATAGATTGAGGGCAGGGCTGGACTGTGATAGACTGAGGGCAGTGGTGGGCTGTGATAGACTGAGGTCAGGGCTGGACTGTGATAGACTAAGGGCAGGGGTGGGCTATGATAGACTGAGGGCAGGGCTGGACTGTGATAGACTGAGGGAAGGGTTGGGCTGTGATGACTGAGGGCAGTGGTGGGCTCTGATAGACTGAGGGCAGGCGTGGGCTGTGATAGACTGACGGCAGGGCTGGACTGTGATAAACTGAGGGCAGGGCTGTACTGTGATTGACTGCTGGCAGTGGTGGGCTTTGATAGACTGAGGACAGGGGTGGACTCTGATAGACCGAGGGCAGTGCTTGACTGTGATAGACTGAGGGCAGGGCTGGGCTGTGATAGACTGAGGGCAGGGCTGTGCTGTGATAGACTGAGGACAGGGGTGGGCTGTGATTGACTGAGGGCAGGACTGGACTGTGATCGACTGAGGGCAATGCTGGGCTGTGATCGACTGAGGGCAGTGGTGGGCTGTGATAGACTGAGGGCAGGGGCGGGCTGTGATCGACTGAGGGCAGGGCTGGGCTGTGATAGACTGAGGGCAGGGAAGGACTGTGATAAACTGAGGGCAGGGCTGGACTGTGATAGACTGAGGGCAGTGCTGGGCTCTGATAGACTGAGGGCAGTGGTGGGCTGTGATAGACTGAGGGCAGGGGTGGGCTCTGATCGACTGAGGGCAGGGCTGGACTGTGATAGACTGAGGGCAGGGCTGTACTGTGATCGACTGAGGGCAGCTCTGGGCTGTGATCGACTGGGGGCAGTGGTGAGCTGTGATCCACTGAGGGCAGGGGTGGGCTGTGATCGACTGAGGGCAGGGCTGTACTGTGATCAACTGAGGGCAGCTCTGGGCTGTGATCGACTGGGGGCAGTTGTGGGCTGTGATCCACTGAGGGCAGGGCTGGGCTATGATAGACTGAGGGCAGTGGTGGGCTGTGATAGACTGAGGGCAGGGCTGGGCTGTGATAGACTGAGGGTAGGGCTGGGCTGTGATAAACTGAGGGCAGGGCTGTACTGTGATAGAGTGAGGGCAGTGCTGTAAAGTGATCGACTGAGAGCAGTGCTGGGAGGTGATAGACTGAGGGCCGGAGTGGGCTGTGATCGATTGAGGGCAGGGCTGGACTGTGATCGACTGAGGGCAGGGCTGTACTGTGATCGACTAAGAGCAGAGCTGGGCTGTGATAGACTGAGGGCAGTGGTGGGCTGTGATAAACTGAGGGCAGGGGTGGGCTGTGATCGACTGAGGGCAGGGGTGGGATGTGATAAACTGAGGACAGGGCTGGAATGTGATCGACTGAGGGCAGGGCTCTACTGTGATTGACTGAGGGCAGTGCTGGGCTGTGATAGACTAAGGGCAGGGGTGGGCTATGATAGACTGAGGGCAGGGCTGGACTGTGATAGACTGAGGGAAGGGTTGGGCTGTGATAGACTGAGGGCAGTGGTGGGCTCTGATAGACTGAGGGCAGGCGTGGGCTGTGATAGACTGACGGCAGGGCTGGACTGTGATAAACTGAGGGCAGGGCTGTACTGTGATTGACTGCTGGCAGTGGTGGGCTGTGATAGACCGAGGACAGGGGTGGACTCTGATAGACCGAGGGCAGTGCTGGACTGTGATAGACTGAGGGCAGGGCTGGACTGTGATAGACTGAGGGCAGGGCTGTGCTGTGATAGACTGAGGGCAGTGGTGGGCTGTGATAGACTGAGGTCAGGGCTGGACTGTGATAGACTAAGGGCAGGGGTGGGCTATGATAGACTGAGGGCAGGGCTGGACTGTGATAGACTGAGGGAAGGGTTGGGCTGTGATAGACTGAGGGCAGTGGTGGGCTCTGATAGACTGAGGGCAGGCGTGGGCTGTGATAGACTGACGGCAGGGCTGGACTGTGATAAACTGAGGGCAGGGCTGTACTGTGATTGACTGCTGGCAGTGGTGGGCTGTGATAGACCGAGGACAGGGGTGGACTCTGATAGACCGAGGGCAGGGCTGGACTGTGATTGACTGAGGGCAGGGGTGGGCTGTGATAGATTGAGGGCAGGGCTGGACTGTGATAGACTGAGGGCAGTGGTGGGCTGTGATAGACTGAGGTCAGGGCTGGACTGTGATAGACTAAGGGCAGGGGTGGGCTATGATAGACTGAGGGCAGGGCTGGACTGTGATAGACTGAGGGAAGGGTTGGGCTGTGATAGACTGAGGGCAGTGGTGGGCTCTGATAGACTGAGGGCAGGCGTGGGCTGTGATAGACTGACGGCAGGGCTGGACTGTGATAAACTGAGGGCAGGGCTGTACTGTGATTGACTGCTGGCAGTGGTGGGCTTTGATAGACTGAGGACAGGGGTGGACTCTGATAGACCGAGGGCAGTGCTTGACTGTGATAGACTGAGGGCAGGGCTGGGCTGTGATAGACTGAGGGCAGGGCTGTGCTGTGATAGACTGAGGACAGGGGTGGGGTGTGATTGACTGAGGGCAGGACTGGACTGTGATCGACTGAGGGCAATGCTGGGCTGTGATCGACTGAGGGCAGTGGTGGGCTGTGATAGACTGAGGGCAGGGGCGGGCTGTGATCGACTGAGGGCAGGGCTGGGCTGTGATAGACTGAGGGCAGGGAAGGACTGTGATAAACTGAGGGCAGGGCTGGACTGTGATAGACTGAGGGCAGTGCTGGGCTCTGATAGACTGAGGGCAGTGGTGGGCTGTGATAGACTGAGGGCAGGGGTGGGCTCTGATCGACTGAGGGCAGGGCTGGACTGTGATAGACTGAGGGCAGGGCTGTACTGTGATCGACTGAGGGCAGCTCTGGGCTGTGATCGACTGGGGGCAGTGGTGAGCTGTGATCCACTGAGGGCAGGGGTGGGCTGTGATCGACTGAGGGCAGGGCTGTACTGTGATCAACTGAGGGCAGCTCTGGGCTGTGATCGACTGGGGGCAGTTGTGGGCTGTGATCCACTGAGGGCAGGGCTGGGCTATGATAGACTGAGGGCAGTGGTGGGCTGTGATAGACTGAGGGCAGGGCTGGGCTGTGATAGACTGAGGGTAGGGCTGGGCTGTGATAAACTGAGGGCAGGGCTGTACTGTGATAGAGTGAGGGCAGTGCTGTAAAGTGATCGACTGAGGGCAGTGCTGGGAGGTGATAGACTGAGGGCCGGAGTGGGCTGTGATCGATTGAGGGCAGGGCTGGACTGTGATCGACTGAGGGCAGGGCTGTACTGTGATCGACTAAGAGCAGAGCTGGGCTGTGATAGACTGAGGGCAGTGGTGGGCTGTGATAAACTGAGGGCAGGGGTGGGCTGTGATCGACTGAGGGCAGGGGTGGGATGTGATAAACTGAGGACAGGGCTGGAATGTGATCGACTGAGGGCAGGGCTCTACTGTGATTGACTGAGGGCAGTGCTGGGCTGTGATAGACTAAGGGCAGGGGTGGGCTATGATAGACTGAGGGCAGGGCTGGACTGTGATAGACTGAGGGAAGGGTTGGGCTGTGATAGACTGAGGGCAGTGGTGGGCTCTGATAGACTGAGGGCAGGCGTGGGCTGTGATAGACTGACGGCAGGGCTGGACTGTGATAAACTGAGGGCAGGGCTGTACTGTGATTGACTGCTGGCAGTGGTGGGCTGTGATAGACCGAGGACAGGGGTGGACTCTGATAGACCGAGGGCAGTGCTGGACTGTGATAGACTGAGGGCAGGGCTGGACTGTGATAGACTGAGGGCAGGGCTGTGCTGTGATAGACTGAGGACAGGGGTGGGCTGTGATTGACTGAGGGCAGGACTGGACTGTGATCGACTGAGGGCAATGCTGGGCTGTGATCGACTGAGGGCAGTGGTGGGCTGTGATAGACTGAGGGCAGGGGCGGGCTGTGATCGACTGAGGGCAGGGCTGGGCTGTGATAGACTGAGGGCAGGGGAGGACTGTGATAAACTGAGGGCAGGGCTGGACTGTGATAGACAGAGGGCAGTGCTGGGCTCTGATAGACTCAGGGCAGTGGTGGGCTGTGATAGACTGAGGGCAGGGGTGGGATCTGATCGACTGAGGGCAGGGCTGGACTGTGATAGACTGAGGAGAGGGCTGTACTGTGATCGACTGAGGGCAGGGCTCTACTGTGATCGACTGAGGGCAGTGCTGGACTGTGATAGACTGAGGGCAGTGGTGGGCTGTGATAGACTGAGGGCAGGGGTGGGCTCTGATCGACTGAGGGCAGGGCTGGGCTGTGATAGACTGAGGGCAGGGCTGGGCTGTGATCGATGCAGGGCATGAGTGGGCTGTTATAGACTGAGGGCAGGGGTGGGGTGTGATGGACTGAGGGCAGGGCTAGACTGTAATGGACTGCGGGCAGGGCTGGACTGTGATTGACTGAGGGCAGGGGTGGGCTGTGATAGATTGAGGGCAGGGCTGGACTGTGACAGACTGAGGGCAGTGGTGGGCTGTGATAGACTGAGGTCAGGGCTGGACTGTGATAGACTAAGGGCAGGGGTGGGCTATGATAGACTGAGGGCAGGGCTGGACTGTGATAGACTGAGGGAAGGGTTGGGCTGTGATAGACTGAGGGCAGTGGTGGGCTCTGATAGACTGAGGGCAGGCGTGGGCTGCGATAGACTGACGGCAGGGCTGGACTGTGATGAACTGAGGGCAGGGCTGTACTGTGATTGACTGCTGGCAGTGGTGGGCTTTGATAGACTGAGGACAGGGGTGGACTCTGATAGACCGAGGGCAGTGCTTGACTGTGATAGACTGAGGGCAGGGCTGGGCTGTGATAGACTGAGGGCAGGGCTGTGCTGTGATAGACTGAGGACAGGGGTGGGCTGTGATTGACTGAGGGCAGGACTGGACTGTGATCGACTGAGGGCAATGCTGGGCTGTGATCGACTGAGGGCAGTGGTGGGCTGTGATAGACTGAGGGCAGGGGCGGGCTGTGTTCGACTGAGGGCAGGGCTGGGCTGTGATAGACTGAGGGCAGGGAAGGACTGTGATAAACTGAGGGCAGGGCTGGACTGTGATAGACTGAGGGCAGTGCTGGGCTCTGATAGACTCAGGGCAGTTATGGGCTGTGATAGACTGAGGGCAGGGGTGGGATCTGATCGACTGAGGGCAGGGCTGGACTGTGATAGACTGAGGGCAGGGCTGGACTGTGATAAACTGAGGAGAGGGCTGTACTGTGATCGACTGAGGGCAGGGCTCTACTGTGATCGACTGAGGGCAGTGCTGGACTGTGATAGACTGAGGGCAGTGGTGGGCTGTGATAGACTGAGGGCAGGGGTGGGCTCTGATCGACTGAGGGCAGGGCTGGGCTGTGATAGAGTGAGGGCAGTGCTGGGCTGTGATCGACGCAGGGCATGAGTGGGCTGTTATAGACTGAGGGCAGGGGTGCGGTGTGATGGACTGAGGGCAGGGCTAGACTGTGATGGACTGCGGGCAGGGCTGGACTGTGATTGACTGAGGGCAGGGGTGGGCTGTGATAGATTGAGGGCAGGGCTGGACTGTGATAGACTGAGGGCAGTGGTGGGCTGTGATAGACTGAGGGCAGGGCTGGACTGTGATAGACTGAGGGCAAGGCTCGACTCTGATGGACTGAGGGCAGTGCTGGGCTGTGATAGACTTAGGGCAGTGCTGGGCTGTGATACACTGAGGGCAGGGGTGGGCTGTGATCGACTGAGGGCAGGGCTGGACTGTGTAGACTGAGGGCAGAGCTGGGCTGTGACCGCCTGAGGCCAGTGGTGGGCTGTGACAGACTGAGGGCAGTGGTGGGCTGTGATCGACTGAGGGCAGAGCTGGACTGCGATAGACTGAGAGCAGGGGTGGACTGTGATAGACTGAGGGCAGGGCTGTATTGTGATAGACAGAGGGCAGGGCAGGGCTGGGTTGTGATTGACTGAGGGCAGGACTGGGCTGTGATAGACTGAGGGCAGGGTTGGACTGTGATAGACTGAGGGCAGGGGTGGGCCCTGATCGACTGAGGGCAGGGCTGGACTGTGATCAACTGAGGGTAGGGCTGGACTGTGATTGACTGAGTGCAATGCTGGGCTGTGATAGACTGAAGGCAGTGGTGGGCTGTGATAGACTGAGGCAGTGGTGGGCTGTGATCGACTCAGGGCAGGGCTAGACTGTGATAAACTGAGGAGAGGGCTGTACTGTGATCGACTGAGGGCAGGGCTCTACTGTGATCGACTGAGGGCAGTGCTGGGCTGTGATCGACTGAGGGCAGTGGTGGGCTGTGATAGACTGAGGGCAGGGGTGGGCTCTGATCGACTGAGTGCAGGGCTGGGCTGTGATAGACTGAGGGCAGTGCTGGGCTGTGATCGACGCAGGGCATGAGTGGGCTGTTATAGACTGAGGGCGGGGGTGGGGTGTGAGGGACTGAGGGCAGGGCTAGACTGTGATGGACTGCGGGCAGGGCTGGACTGTGATTGACTGAGGGCAGGGGTGGGCTGTGATAGATTGAGGGCAGGGCTGGACTGTGATAGACTGAGGGCAGTGGTGGGCTGTGATAGACTGAGTGCAGGGCTGGACTGTGATCGACTGAGGGCAGGGCTGGACTGTGATTGACTGAGTGCAATGCTGGGCTGTGATAGACTGAGGGCAATGGCGGGCTGTGATAGACTGAGGGTAGGGGTGGACTGTGATAAACTGAGGGCAGTGCTGGGCTGTGATAGACTGAGGACAGTGCTGGACTGTGATAGACTGAAGACAGGGTTGGGCTGTG
The DNA here is from genome assembly GCF_040938575.1 of Ambystoma mexicanum. Lineage (NCBI taxonomy): Eukaryota > Metazoa > Chordata > Amphibia > Caudata > Ambystomatidae > Ambystoma > Ambystoma mexicanum. The sequence continues at coordinate 643,841,145 of NC_090925.1, read as the reverse complement.
ATCGACCGAGGGCAGGACTCGGCTGTGATAGACTGAGGGCAGGGCTGGGCTGTGATAGACTGAGAGCAGGGGTGTGCTGTGATGGACTCAGGGCAGGGGTGTGCTGTGATGGACTGAGGGCAGGACTGGGCTGAGATAGGCTGAGGGCAGGGCTGCGCTGTGATGGACTGAGGGCAGGGCTGGGCTGTGATTGACTGAGGGCAGGGTTGGGCTGTGACAGGCTGAGGGCAGGGCTGGTCTGTGATGGACCGAGGGCTGGGTTGGACTGTGATCCACTGTGGGCAGGGGTGGGCTATGATAGGCTGAAGGCAGGGCTGGGCTGTGATCGACAGAGTGCAAAGCTAGGCTGTGATCGACTGAGTGCAAGGCTGGGTTGTGATGGACAGAGGGCAGGGCTGGGCTGTGATAGACTGAGGGTAGGACAGGGCTGGGCTGTGATTGACTAGGACGGGGGGAACGAGTAACGAAAAACGTCCTGCTACTTTCCCCCCAAATGCAGTGCGCACAATTCCATATCGTCTCATTCGTGCCCACAAACCTCCCACCCCTGACCCAATCTAGATTTTTAGTAACATTAGTGGTAGATGGCATTTTAACACGTTGACATAACAACAAAATAAAACTGCAGGATCATTACAGATGCTGGGAACTCATCTATTAGAGCTCTGTCCAGGCTATGTGGGGCAAAATACATGCACACCTCCTAATTGGCATATGGATTGCAGCAACAGAAATAACTTCACAGAAAAGGACATTGTCAGGAGCATCCTATCCTCAGTCTTTGCTACTTAGAGGCACCATCAAAGTGACTTTAGAATAAGTTGCCATAAGTAAGGCAAGTGGAAAATAACTTTGCGGTGCAAAATAACTACATTACAGTATCGTTATATATGGAGGAACTCTGTAGTCAGGCTTTTTAAAAAAAATATAACAGCTTGATATATTAACATAAGCTCTGAAGTGAATCACTTACAGAGCTGCAGATAAGACACAGTATAATCAAATGATCTGCCCAGGATCAAACACTTTGGATAAATGGTGAAACCGAGACATCTACACAGGTTTAGTTGATATAGATATTTATTAAGGTTTCCCTTTGCATTTCATGTGCTTAAATAATACTTTATTTATAGCAATGCCTTGGAAGCAAAGCACATTACATAAGACAATATACTTTCATAATGAACTTTACCTTATATACATCATGATAGAAATTTGTTAAGGAATAAGAAGATGGCTTTAGTTTTATTCTCCCCATCCTGCATGCAAAATCAAAATAGCATCATGCAGATTAATGTGAGTCTAACAAATTCCCCTCGGGTAAAGCCATAGTCATTATTTCATAAAGCATGCAAGATTATGCACCCTTCTCACTTCTGATCACGCCCTCCCATTCCCATCTCTAAAGGGACACAAACCCCTGCTAATAGTCCCCAGCCCCCTCCCTCCCATCAGTGTCTAAAGGCTCACAGTGAAATACTCTGTTAACACAGTTCAATGTGAGAGCCCCTCTGCGGCCCCCAGAGCTTCTTGGGACATTGTCCTGGCAGAGGGACATCTCTTCCGTTAGGAAAGGGTGAGGTGTCCTACTGCCACGACAATGAGCGTCCTGAGCAGGAATTGCTCAGCACACATTGTCCTCCCAGTGGGGCACCTTTCCCTTTGGGCACCCTCAATGAGGTGCTGAACGGGAGAGGTGTCGCACTAACAAAGTTCCAGTTAGGTTCTCAAAAGAGCCTGACGGGAGGCGGGGAGGGGGGCTGCTTGGCCCCTCTGCCCCACTCTCGGTACGCTGCTGCGTGCACACCACCTGCCACGCACTAATGCAGTGGCTGCCTTTACGATGTTTTAAGTAAGGGATTCATTTAAGGCATATAAACTCTCCGGATGTTCATGCGTTAAGAATATCCAGTGCGTAAAACCTTACACCTTAGCGGTCTTTTCCCTGCATGTTGCATGACATATTAAACGACCCTCACAGTGTTTCAGAAGTTAACTGAGTCCCAGGCCTGGAACATAAGAAATACATAAACCTAGAACAGGAGAGGCGTATAAACATATGACGTGGAGAGACAGAAACATAGTTAAGGAGGCAGACAGCCCTGCAAAAAGTGAGAAAAACAGGCAGAAAAAATGAGGAAAGGGAAATATAATAGGAGGGAAAAGATCCATTCTTCGTAAATCTAAAAAAGCAAAAGCTGGGCTCCAATGTAAGTTGCATGTGTTTCCTTTTAAACATGCCATTAAGGTCATGTGTGCTGGTATGTGGTAAATTTAGGGATTCATACATTTTTCCAGTCATAATTGTGAAACTGTTCCTGTAGATAGATACGTTGTGGGTCATTTTCATTGTCTAAATATGTTTGCTTAAATTAGCTACTTCATAGATTTTATTCAAACAATGATATTCATGTGAAGTAGAACAGTCTTTATGATTACGTTCTAAATTAACTCGGTATTAGAGGCAAACTGGGCTGTTGAGAACTCGGTTGGAGGGGGAGCTCTGAAAAGATGGGGGACAGATGTGAGGCCGATTTCTGAAGTACCAGCTGTGCCCAAGAGGCGACAACTCTTAACAGGAGCTCTGTTACAGCATGTACATAGGCACAACACCATGTAACTATGGACAGGCAGCTCCGCGCTCTGTGTTTATCCAGGGACGTCATTTCACCAAAATGCCAGGGGTAGCGGAAGTGACATCACCCGACCCTTGACCCCCTGATGACATCACAGGAAGTGATGTCATTAGACCCCGCCCCAAAGTGATATAGCGGGTAGCGATGGAACACGACATTTCACCCGTTGACAAAACAGGAAGTGGCATCACATAGCATTGTACACTATGAAAAATATAGTTATGATATCACTATATGATGTACATTCATACAAGAATGGATCGCCATAAGTATCATTAAGTTCAGTGTTTATTGGCCCGTATTACCAAATGACTGTGTATGCAAGCAGACGTCCATGACCAAATGATAAGCGTAAGTGCTATATAATAACACATCATTAAGCGCTTTATATAGAAAAAATATACACCCAATATCACCCAACCTGTGTTGGTACTCATTTATCGACCTCAGAAGGATGAACGGCTTAGGCTTAGTGAGGCGTTTAAGAACAGACTAAATCAGTGACTCACCCCCTGAAGTGTGCCTGAAATAAACATTTAATGAGGCCAGCAATTACTGTATAGAATTCCAGAAAGACACATTATTTGGTATTCCTATTCTTTCTTATTTAGGGTCATGCCTGAAAGTGTTAGAAGAAAAATAAGAACAAGTGCCTCAAGTCTTTTTTTTTAAGGGGCCTGGACAAGAAAGCCAGCCACCCCAGAAGTAAAGAGCCACAGCCCAGGAGCTTGCATAACTTTAAAAAAAAATAAATAAAAAAAAAATGTATTTTTTTTTTTAGTAGAGGTCGCAAGGGACACCACAGAGGTCGCAAGGGACACCACAGAGGTCGCAAGGGACACCACAGAGGTCGCAGTTGCGACCCCTGGCGACCCCCAAATGACCTCCCTGTGTTTATCTTTTCATAGCCATGGATGGTACTTTTAAAGCAGGGTTCTACAACTCCAGGCCTTGAGGCTCGGAATCCTGATATGTTTTCAGAATGCAGCTATACCCCACAGAAAAAATGGTCTAGCTGCACACATAAGCGTCTTACACAGGCCTAATGTCGTCTGAATGCGGTGTCGGAGACCAACCGCCAGACTGCACACATTCAACTGATCTCTCAATACCACCACACCTAATGTTAGGATACAGCTACCATCAGGCAATCGCATCAGCTGCTCACATATTGAGTGCACCCAAACACCCTATAACACCCTAATCTCTCGAGTGACCTGGACTACGGTCCCCGAAGGCGTTCAACCCAAAGGCCTTGAGGTCATACCAATGTTATAAAGAGCGCTATATAAATGCTGAATAACATAACATAACATATCCTTCAATATCAATGAGAAAAAAACTGACACACATTTAGAATCATAGTGTGCCAATTTATCTCATGAATATTAATGAGGGGTATCCTGAAAATACAACATGTTTCTGGGCCTCTAGGCCTAGAGTTGGACAACTCTGCTTTAACATTTTCACAAAACCAAGGTTGTCAGAGCTATTGTTTGAATCATAGACGCAGCCCTGTTGCAGAAAGATTGTCAAGTCACAATACTATCTGTATTGTGACTTGATTTCTTAGTATTCTGACTGATTGATTTGACTTTTCATTTTGCAACTTAAAAAACATTCCTTGATACAGTTTGCCTGTGAAGCTTCTTGTTTCATTGTCCTGGCATGAGTCCAAGACTCAATCCCTTTCATAACCCGAGCTCTGTCCAAATGCCAGACACATTAGCCCTGGAGTAGACTCCTGTCCACAGCCATGTGCCCCGATTTACAGGTCAGCAGCCGATCCACAGCTCTGCACCCCTGTTTGCAGTTCAGTCCTCAACCCAGCTCACCCTTGCCCAGGAATTACCCCAATACCCAGACTATCCAGGTCATTGTGCAACCAGGTTGAGTCTGGAGCCCAACGAATCCGCAGCTTAGCCCTGCTCATAGCCCAGCACCAACTGTGCACTCTAACAGGGTCATTACTGAGCCCTGTCCTTAAATACGCGAGTGGGCGGAGCCTACAATGATTTATTATGGGAATTCAGGACAATCAGAGACTCCCTTAGCACTAAAGGGGATATAGCCTGCCCAGTCATGTCTGGAGTTCAACCCACCAAGTTCAGAGTCCAGTCATGCCCATAGGCCAATGAAGATCATACCCCTGCACTGTCGAGAGTCCAGCTAGCCGTCCCTAGAGCCCAGTCCTGCCTACAGTTTAGGTCTTTCCACAGCCGATCTGACCAAGCATCCCAGCTAATACCATTGCTCAATACATTGCCCATTCCAGCACAGAGCCAAGTCTAGCCCAAAATAATCTCTATCCTAGTCCATCCCAGAGCTGTTTGTTAGTCTAGCCTAACTTAATCCTAATGAGAACCTAGACTTGCTGATTCAGTCTGGAGCACACCATTGCTCATCAGCACAGAGAACAACCCACCTCAGTTCCAAAACCAGCCCATTGCCCAATCCAATAGCTGAAACCATCCCTTAACACAGCCAAGTCCATAGCTTAGGACTATTGGTAGTCCAGCCTCAAGGTCAAGATTGTTTTCCTATCCAAAGACCGGTCAAGCACCCAGCTTCGCTCATAACCCAGCCCAGTTCACAGTGAAAATCTGGCAGTGTGCAACGCAGCCTAGATCCCAAACCTTTACAGCCTGGAACACTGTACAGTCCATCTGTAACCAAAACCAAGTGCTGCCATACCCAGAGCCTAGCATCACACCATCAATTCCAGCCAATAATTAGCCCAACTCAGTACATAAACCGTTCCAACCAAAAGCCTAACCCATAGCTAAGGCCAGCTTACAGTATAAACCTTAACCTAACCCCTCGAATACCCAGTCCAGAGCTCAGATCAGAGCAAATGCCGAATCATACAAAAGCCCACCTGTGGCAGGATCCGTTCCTACATCTAAATCCAGAGCCTACACAAGAATCAAAACCAAGCCATAGACAGTCCATACTGACACAGAGCCCACCCCAGGGCTGAAACTAGGCCTTGCAACTCTCACACTCATACAGAAGCGCTCACACCAGTAGAAATAACTAGCACTGTTCTACCAGTGCTAGATCCCTCTACACTCCCTGCCTCCTGGACCCCAAGGGCTTTCTGGACATATTCCTAAAAAAACTGCATCCCAAAGAGTTTGTGGTACGTGCTATGAGAAGCAAAGTTTGGAGAATGTCTCTGTATTTTGAGGCGCAGAACACTGCAAGAGTGTGTATTGTCAGGGTCAGTACTTATCTGGGCCTCTCTTTGTTCCAAAACCAGAATTACAAATGGACATAGTATTTTTTCTAGGACCAGATCTCTGAAGGAGACTTTATATTTTTAATCGCCTGTATATATCTTCAGAGCTCTAAGGAAGCTTGGTCATGTTCTGGACCAGAGCTCTAAGTGAGTCAAAGGATCTTTAGAATGGTAGCTATGAGGGAATATTGGTATTTTAAGGACACACGTGTTAAGGAAGCCAAAGTATTTTCGAGAGTATGGGCAATGTCAGGAACATATATGATTGTGTTTGATATTCCAACTCCGATCTATGCACATATCTGGGCATTTTAAGGAAATAGACCCTGATATAGTATTGATATTTTCAGGAACAGAGCTCCGAGGAAGCCTGAGTGTTTTGAGGACTAAAACTCTGAGGGATTTCTGTAAGTTCCAGGATCAGTGCTCTGAGGGGAGTCTGGGTATTATCAACATCAAATGCTGGTGTTATTGGGAAAAGAGCACTGAGAACGCGTGCGTATTATCAAGCCAAGATCACTGGTGGAGTCTCTGGGTATTTTAGGTTGTCCAGTTAAAAGTGATTGGGGGTATTTTCAGGACATGGGGCTCTAAGGAAGTTTGATAATTTCAGGAACAAATCGCCGGAGTTAAAATATTTGTGTTTTTCGATTTCACATGATGTTTGATTGGAGGCCCGCATTACCACTTCTTGGTTAAGCAGTGAGTGTGTCAAAAACAATCTTGAGGTTTCTCGCTTGATCATGTGTTTCAGGTGAAGATACATAAGAGACTCTTTTTGGAGTGAAATATGGGCGCTTACAATAGCAACTCGCAAATCGGCCATTCTGGAACGAATCCCTGAGACTCAGTGTGCCCAACTATCCTACTGGAAGGTATCATTGCGTGCACAAAGGTAGAAACAAGGTCAATACGTGTTATCCTGTCGTATGCCTGGAAGAGGTCCAACTCTCAACAATCAAATCTATCGAGAACTGTTGGCAAGAATATACGCCAGCCAACCATAGTGACATTCTTGAAAGAACGCATGAGCAATCGGATCAACGAGAGAAGAAATGCAGGCTCACCCTAACCAGGTCACTTGGTCAGGTCCACAAAGAAATAACCTTGTGCATGCAACATATTACATCACCCAAAGGCCACACCCTGTCCTACTTTTTCCAAGATAACTCTGGCATCTGAACCCAGTTTGCCTCCTCTTGATAACAATTTCGAGTTGCAGCTGTTTATGCAAGCTTGGCTGACCTGCATGCCGACAATTTCTTATTGGCAAAGCAATCATGACGAAGGCTCCCTGTTTTAAGAAATTATTTTTTTAAACATACCCAACTATATCTTAAATGTGCATTTCTGTAAGGATGTTTCTGCATTTTGGACTGGGCTTGCTCTCAGCTCTGAAATCTGGCTTCACCTTCTGACATTCAGTGAAACACTTTAGATCACAATGGAGTGTGGAGTGACAGATGCTGGAGACTATCTTTCAATCCAAATCAGGGGACCCTCCAAACATGTGTATATGGTTCAAACTTATGAACACTTTAATGTTGGGTGAGTGTTGTGAAAAATAACGTGATCACCAAGCCCAGTTTGCAGCAGGCACTTAGGGATTCAATCCTACAACCCTCTACTATCAAGGACATGTTTGTCAAATATAAAATTCACATCTTTTTTTGCCATTTATCAGGTTCAGGAATGTGAAATGTGCATGTCAAATATTCATGTTCCCAAAATGCTCTTTGGTTTTATGAAAAATAGCAAAAGAGCAAAATAGGAAATAATGTAAATGGCTATTCTAGGTTTTGATGATGTACTTTGCTCAGTCAGACAAGCGTACATTTCTTATTAGTACCTGGCGAGGGTCAACCAGAATGAAACACACATTCTGATTGGCCCTTGGTGGGGCTTTACCCGGCCGGGGCTTTACCCAGCCCGCAATCCCTCAGCCGGGATTCCACTCCTTTGTTCCCGGCTGGGGGCGTGGCAGAACCTCAGCCAATGAGGAAACTTGAAGCGGGGCCATCCCCGCTCCGAACCTCCACACGGCTGGAGGCTGCCATTGTCCCCCGCTGGCGATTAAGGTACGTTTTTTTTTATTCCTTCCCCTCCCCTGCACACAATCCCCACCCTGCCCTCCCAACCCCACTTTCCTTCTTATTTCTCCTTTTCAGGAGCAGACGCGGTTGGAACACTTCTGTTCCCAGCACTTCCGCTCCCGATAGCCGCCTTGGAAAGGGAAAACGGACTCTGTTTTCTCCCTCCCGGCGGCCATTTCCTTTCACATTTCTTTTTCTTTTCTGTTTCGAAACGCAGCAGCGTTTCAGAACAGAAAAGAATGCTATTTGTAGCCCGGTCTTGCAGGCCGGGGTACTAATAGCAGTATGCCCCAAACCGCAGGGGCATTACTGAGGCAGGTAATGCCCCAGAGCCTTTGTTAAGGCCCTCGCAAACTATGGGCCCCAGGGTATTTATTACCTGACTCTGTAATGCCCCCGCGGCTCGGGCATATTGCTTAATTATGACTTCAATTTATAATGGGAGCGTTCATTAGAAATGATCTTTGTACATTTTTAAAAAGAGCCAGCTTACAAACTTAGCAGAATACAATAATTTCCTGTTTTAACAGCTTATTTTGCTGAGACTTCCATTTTGTCTATCAAAATGTCTGCCCTTTTTGGAAAGGGTTCACATCAGATACAACCAGCGATCTGTTCATTCTGTGACCAACAAGGCAGTTTTCTTATTAAGAGACAGGCCGAGACAGGAAGAGGGTATACAGGGTGAAAGAGGGAGAGAGAGTGAAAAGATTAAATAGAGAAAGCGAGGGAGACATGATATATATACACATATTTATATATTAGAGAGAGAGTGTGGCAGATAAAAGAGAAAAGCGAGGAGAGAGAGAGAGAGAGAGAGAGAGAGAGTCTGAGAGACAATACCCTGGGTACAGGTAGCTTATCGAAATGGACATTTGATCAGTATTAACCCACCTGCCCTCATGGAAAGAAGGATGAAAAATGAATTGATTAGATATTTGGAAGTGGCTTAGACCAGAGTTGGTAATCAGGTGGAATGAACACTCGGCCCCCTTAAGAAATGATGTCTAATATGGTGATCATAGTATATTGCATATTTTAGACGACTCAGGTAAAATCAGCAACAGCCAGCCAGATTCATATTCACTTTCTCCTACTCTCATGACCGTGATTATAAATACACTTGAGAGAATGCAAAGAGTGTCTCCTACAGCAAGGGTCTGCAATTCGTGGTTCACAAGATGTTTTGAACTAAGTCTCCCATGATTCCTCACCATTGACTGCGATGACTAGGTTCCATGGGAGATTTAGTTAAACAAATCTGGTGAGACATGTTGCAGATCCCTGTTTAACAATATTCCTTATAGCTGAAGAAGTAACAAAAGATACGTTTGAGGTCTATTGAATGTACCCTTGCACTGAGAGGGTGGAAGGATGTCTGCACGCATCATTGGACATCATAGATCTATAAGTGAAATCTAAAAAGAGTAGAGTGACGTTATAGAGGATAAGATACTGACAATTACCGAAAAGCGATGCAAATACTCAAAGAATAAGGATTTAACTGAAGTAACAAAAGAAAATGTTATCGAATATGAAGAAATCGTATATGCAAAGAAGATAAGTAACCTGCTGATTAATAAATGTATATACATGAAATGCAAGGTAAATGAGACATTTAGAAGCTTGTGCAGAGGAAAACATAACATGGCTAGAGCTGCCACGATGGAAAGATGGACGTCAGACTCGAAATTAAACCATTCAAGCTACCTCAGAGACAGACAAGGGCTGCAATAACAGCAGACACTGGAAAAACAGCTTCATGTGAGGAATAAAGGGGAGTCTGTTGGACTGGTGTAGAGGAGCAGCTTTATGCATCTGCAGGAGCTCCCTGCCCCCTACCTCCCGTGTATTGGAGACATGAAATCGTGCTGTGCTTAACACCAGCCATAATACCCATACCGCAGCAAGTGTTTGAAAGAAGATACCCATTGAGACAACCCTACCGAATGTACCCTTGACATGATGATAACCTGCAGGAGGAAAAACCTAAATGAGTGTGAAAAGAAGTTAAGCAATTAATTGATGATGTCATAAAGAAGTGTGCATAACGTCGCAAGATACTGGCTAAAGATGATGTATAGATCGTGAAGAAACTGATGGCGAAGTAAAGAATCAAGTGAGTTTCCCAATATAGAAAAGTAAGATTACACGTGCACGAAGTGCTGCAGAAAAATAACTGTTCAATAAATGTACAGTTACTTAAACGCAAGGTATATTAAGTCATCATAGAAGCTGGCTATTAGTAGTGAATAGAATGCAGGCAAAGCCACCATTGTATAGAAACTGGACATTGGTATCATAAAGTTAGTAATCCAGAAACCATGACGCCAGAATAGAAACTTTATCGCAGCAAGAATGCTAGGCTCGTGGAGCTGTAAGGCAAGGCTGCCTGGCCTGAAGTCAAGATTCAAGAAGCAAGGTCAGAAGGAAAATGTGTATGCATAGAATTAACCTTCTTGCATTACGGTGCAAGATAGAACACAAAGGATGCCAAACTTTAATTCATTTAGAGAATTTAAAAACTGCAGAATGGACCAAATTGTGGTCTCCTGTCACATGAGCCAAGGATGGAAATACAGCTTGAACTTGAAGTCCCAGATGCAATAGCAAGTGCCCTCAATCCTGTGAATTCTCAAAAGACAAGGATGTTCTGCAAGGCCAAGTACAAAGACAATTTCATGGCAGAATGCATGGGTGATGAGAGATGTTGGGTAATTGGGTGGTAAGGTAGCTTCATGTCCCATGTCCCTGCACCTGGGTCTTGGCTTATGTGCTGCTAAATGAACCAAATGTTCCAGATGTGGCACAAGCGTGCCAACCAATTGTATTGGTTCATATAATAAAGGACCTTATAGTTTGAAGACCAATGAGGAACTGTGTATTTAATGTTTCTGAAATTACATGTTTTTTAGAAGTAGGCATAAGTTGTCCACCTGATAATGGACAACCAATAACCATCCTAGCTCCTATTGAAAAGTATACTTAGATGTCTCCCTTAACCAATCCCGACTCTTGATAGGCTTTTGTGTTATTGTCACATAGTATGAGGTCACTCTGATGTATTTTTCATATAAAAACCATATTTTGTGTGGAGATCATCGAGAGGCTGAGCGTACATCCGTTGATGTTTGTTGTAACCTCCCTGGTTTAGATAATTGTTATTAAAACAGTACTTTGCCATCTTTCTGAGTTGGTTCCATTATTCGGACTCAGAATTTTTCCAGTGAGATCCCATCCATTAAATATAAACGTTCCTAATCGGCCATATGCTCACCTGGATCAATGATGGCACTTCACGGAATAATTGCAAGACACAATGGGAGCCAAAAGGATAAGCCATGTACGTAAGACATATTTCTCTTAGATTAAGCAAAGGAGAAAACACCTGCAAGAGTCAAGTATTAGACAATTAAAGATGCAGAAAACCCATGTAAAATGGTGTGAGCAAGTCTGTAAAGGCCAAGAAGGGCAAGGACATCCAATTCAATTGGTACAACGTCCTTTCAACGACTCCCGTTTATTCGATAGGTGTTTCTTATGAAAAGTGTTTGCCAAAAAACAAATTGAAGTTTTTTTTGGGGGTGGGAAAGGGCATATTAAGGGTTGAGGTGTCGGGAATAACAAAAAATAGGTAGAGGCAATTGTGTTGTTAGGGGAACCCCCCAAAAACAATTTAAAAAAAATGTCAATGAGTTTTTTCTGCAACATATTTTGTAAAAACACCCATTGAAAAAACTGGTGTTGATGAAATGACAAAGAACCATTCAATTGAATCAAATGTATTTATTTATTCATTTATTTGTAAAGCGCACAAAGCCCAAAGGCAATTAGGTGCTGAGACTTACTTAGGAATATGGTTACAAATTTGCATATCTTTGTTACTACTTTACATATTTACACATGTATACATTACATTACATTTCTCCATCATATTCTTACACATTGGTCCTTGGAGGACTGATCAGGAAGATTATGTGTCTAAAGGAGGAGGTCGGTCATAAAGAGATGTGTTTTTAGATTTTTTCTAAATGACCAGAAGGAAGTGTCGTTTCTAAGTTGACTAGGGAGGGAATTCCACAATTTAGGTGATATTGCTGTGAAGCTTGAACATCCTGCTTTTTGTCTTCTATACCTGGGGATGGTAAAACAATTGGTGTAGACAGAGTGGGTTGGTCTCTTGGATTGAACTTTGCAGATAAGATTGCTATGGTATACTGGTGCCTTGTTCGCAATGCATTTGTGCGTTAAAGTCAAGATTTTGAATTTGATCCTGTCGTGAACTGGGAGCCAGTGGATGTTCCTCCTGATGGTTGAGATATGCTCATATTTAGGGATATTTAGGGCAGCTCTGATTGCATTATTTTGAACTATTTGAAGTTTATTTAATATTTCTGGTACTTGTTCCTGCATATAGTGAGTTACAGTTATCAATCCTGGAGAGTATCAGAGCTCTAGCCAGGGTGACAGTATTTTCTGTGAAGAGAAAAGGTCTACTGGCTCTTATCAGTTTGGCCGTATAGGCTGCTGAAGATATGACGGTATTGACCTGTCTATTTAAGGGGAAGAAGAGTTGATATAGACCTCTAGGGTTTTTATTTCATTGGTTATCCTAATGGTATTGCCATCAATGTTAAAAGATTTGTACAAGTGGGGGAAGTTGCTCAGTTTAGTTTTATTTCCAATAAGGATAAGCTTGGTCTTGTCGTCGTTAAGACACAATTCTTTTAGCGCCATCCAAGCCTGGATTGCAAGGTAGATTTTGTTTAAGTTTTGGAATCTGTTTCATAACATCCAGTGATCGGTATGAATATTTGAGTATCATCCGCATAATTTGTATATGTGATACCCATTTTGTCCAGTTTGTCGAATATTCATTTAGTAAAAGCATTATATAAAGTGCGTGAAACGCAAGAACCTTGCGGTAAACCACAGGTTATAGGGACAGGGCGGCTGCTGCAGTATCAGAAAAAAACCCTCATAGTCCTGTTGGTTAGAAATGATTTGATCAATTTGATGGAGTCTGGAGAGGATTGGGCAGTGGTCTCGAGGTGTTGGCTCAAGATATCGTGGTTGACCAAATCAAAGGCTGCTGAAAGTTCTAAAAGGAGGAGAATGCACAGTTCACCTTTGTCTTTATATTGGTCCATTTGTGCTTTCAAGTCTAGTAGGGCTGTTTCCGTGCCATGACCTGGTCTAAAGCCTGATTGTCTTAGGCCCAGGAGATGGTTGTCTACCAAGTATTTTTGGATTTTCAGGTAGGCTACGCGGTCAAGAACTTTTAGTAAAAAACGTACTGTGGTGATGGGGTGGAAATTAGTAGGGATATTGGGGTCCAGTGTGGGGTTTTTGAGCAAGGGTAGAACCCAGGCTGTTTTTAGGTCTTTCAGGACTGTGTTAGAGGCAAATGAACTGTTGATAAGGCTAGTGATAAAAGGTGCAAATTCAGTTGTGCATTCTTTAACCAAAGTTGCTCTGCAAATGTTGCTTTTGCATCCAGAGGGTTATAGGCTTTTTATGATATTAATGGTGTCTGAGTTAGAGAGTGGCAAGAAAGTCGATTTATTTGGAATGGGGTGATCTGTTGAGGGGGTGTCGATAGATGGGTAAAGTTGAGGCTGAGTTTAGATTTTGTTTGCTCTATTTTCCGTTGTAAAAGTGAGATTTTGTCTGCTAGGGCATTTTGTATATTAGTGCACCATAATTCGTCTTTCTTTGACAGAATGATCACAGGTAGGTGCTGGAGATTCTAGTTCCCGGAGAAAAGTGAATAATTCTCTGGTATTAGATTGGGCGTTTGAAATCCTCTGATTAAAGACTTCACTTTTAGCTTTAATGATCTCATTTTTGTAATTATTGGATAAGGTCTGGAACAAACCTTTGTTTGTCGCGGTTGGTGATTTTAGCCAATTTTTTTCCGCTGATCATTTTGATGCATGCAAGGTTTTGAGTTCAGATGAGAACCATGGGTTGACATGTGCTGAAGGTTTAGCATTTTTATTTTTTAGAGGGGCAACTTTTTCGATGACTTCAGACATGGTTTCATTATATTGATTAACCAAGGTGGAACAGTCATTATCCAAATGTACCGAGTTGAGAAGTCAAGTGAGGAGAGGTAGCATTTTGTCTCGATTGATATTTTTGGAACTTCTGGAGGATGCCGTAAGGGTTGGTAGGGGTTGTTTTGGGTTTTTGGTGGTAATGGTAGTAGTGAATATTATAGTGTTGTGGTCAGACCAGGGCGTGGGAATGTTGGATTGGATGTTAGTGCTACAGTTAGTATCAGCTAACCAGTCTAGCGTGCTTCCTTTTTCATGAGTGGGGACGCAGATCCTTTGTGTAACCCATAGAGTTAGCCAAGAGGCTTGCCTGAATGTCTAATGGGTCGTTCAGGCCTAGGTTGAAATTGCCCATGACTATCACTTGGGAATGTGGTTTCATGTTGTGTACTAGGAGTGTCGTGATGTCGTCTTCGAAGGTGGAGATGGCACCTGGGGGGCATAGACGATGTGGAGAGTGAGTGTGCAGGTGGGTGTAAGGGAGATTTTTAGAGTGATGATTTCAGCTTCATTGGAGGGGAGTTCTGTGGAGATTCTTATATTCAAGGCATCTTTGGCTAATAAGGCTACTCTGCCTCCTCTTGTAGTAGTTCTATCTTTTCTGAAGTTAGCGTACCCTTCAGGGATGGCAGGAGAAAGATGGGGGCCTGAGGCTGCATGAAGCCATGTTTCGGTAACTGATAAGTAGTGAAGGTCATTCGTTTTGTATTACATCTGCAATGTCCAAGGTGTGGGCCGTGATAGATCTGGCATTGATGAGTGCGCCTTTTAATTAAGTTGTATTGGTATTGGTAGATTGTTTACTGGAGGTAACTTTGGGGTGTTTAGTGTAATTTACCTTGTGTGAGGTGGATAGGCTAGGGGTGGGAGAGTTAAGTTCTTGTTTGAGGCCTAGGGCCTCATTACGAGTTTGGAGGTAGCCATGGTGCTATTAGCGCCATGGCTGCCTTCAAACTCGGGTCCGGGTCCAGGTTGCTTGAATGAGGAATTACCAGGTCATTCCAACCTTGGAGGACCCTGTAATTCCTCATCCTAAAAACCCATCCCCATTCCCATTTCAGCCCCCATAGGGCTCAATGGGAATGGGGAGGGAGTTAATAATGGGCCCGTTATTAGCTTCCTGGTCCCCTTGTGGGACCTGAAAAGGACGTCTGGTCTAACCATACGTTCTGAGCGGGTCCCGCAAGGAAACCTCGCAATAGGGCGGAATGGGTTTACCGGCACCGGCACCATTGCCGGCACCGTTAAACCCATTCCACCCACATCGTAATGAGGCCCTAGATTGTTGTTTGAATGGGATGAGGGAATGAAGGTCTGGTGTTTTTGTTGATTAAGGTAAGTCAGTGTTTGTGGTGTATTTGGCTTAGGGTGGAGGGAGCGTGTGGATAGTCTAAATCTTCTCAGAGGTCCCGTAATGAGGTGATAGAGTGGTAGTGGGATGGTAGTTTGGGAGTCGGGAGGCAGCGCTTCCTGAGGACAGCGAACTAAGACTGCGTAGGAGTGTCTCTGCACTGTTCTTGCTGATAGGCAGTATAATCTTGTGGGGCCGTCTGGTGGTAGAGCAATTAAAAGGCATTCATTCGAGTGAAGGTAAGGTTATGCTATATCCTCCCTGAAAGGGATGTTGTTGGTTAATGGTGGGATAATGGGGAAGGGCGCAATTTTGTTAAGGAAAGGGTCGGACATGGGATGGGATGGTGGCGGGCACATCGTAAGCGGGCTAGGCCCAAACCTAGCTCGATATAGGTGCCTGTAGTGCAAGGCAAGTCCATAGTGGACCTAGTGAGAGGGAGTTTCGCCATATGTTAGTTGACTAATAGTAGCAATAATGGGATCATAGGCAACAATGTGTGAGCTGGCATAATCGAAGCTTCAAGGTCGCTACGTTCGGGGACAAGTACAGTGTGGTGTGATAAATTGTTGGGCGTGTATCAAGGGCTGCCTGAATGTAGTATCACAGTATGGGCACACAATATTAGGGCACGCTTCAATTCAATCCCAACGTAGGCAACTAGATACAAGTAACAGCATGAAACCATGTGGGGGCAAACCTAGAGGATAAAATACTATGCAAGTGTACTAGATGTAGATAGGAACATGGGATGAAATACTATGAAAAAGCGCTAGATGCAAGTAGCAGTACTATACAGGGGCGCTAGAGGCAGGCAGCAACATATGATACAATGCTATGCACAGTCACTAGATGCAGGTAGCAGTACTATCCAGGAGCGCTGGATGTAGGCAGCAGCATAGGATACAATGATATGCAAGAGCGCTAGATGAAGGTAGCAGTACTATACAAGAGCACTAGATGCAGGTAGCAACAAGGATGCAATGTTATACAGGAGCGCTAGGTGCAGTTAGCAACACGAGATCGCACGTGGACACAGTTAAAGGCTGTGAGAAGCAAGGACAATGCACGTAACAGTATGGGCCGGTAGAAATTAGGCGCGTTAAGGTGTGGTTGACAATGAGTACATTGTATACAGATATTAGTTATAGTCAAGTCAATTGTGGTATGGGCAGGCAGTTGGCAGGTAGGTTGGTAATAATGAGATAATGAGAGTAAAAGCCGTAGTGAGCAGTGGGCAAGTGAGGTAACAAGTCAATTGGAGTAGTGTTATGGTTAGAACAGTAGTTCCAGATAGTAGTGCCTCAATAGTTGGGTTTAGATTTTAAGCCATCAATGCATATTGTTTAGCAGAATAATGAGGCAAAGTTTCACACGTATCACAATTGTGCATCACCATTCATCAACACAGCTAATGGTTTTCACAGAATAATATTAGCGACATTGCTAGCATTAATAAGTTTCAACATTGCTTAGTTAAGTGACGCCGTAAAGTGGCGTTTGCTAAAAGATATAGTCCAATGGCTCTGCTGGGTGTCGCAGAGTAGGAGAGCAAACCGTAGGCCAAGTGACTAATGGTTCCAGCATGGTGGTAGGCCGCAAGGTCCGCAAAGTCTGCTGATGATGCGGGTTAGGCAGGCTCCATTCTAGTTGGCTAATGCCATGGATCGAGGTCAGGTGTTTGGCAATAGAGGGAAGTTCAGCACGTAGGTGGGGAGATCCCCTAGGATGCAGGTATGGGAAGCTGTAAGGTAGTCTTTATAGGGTGATAGTGAGTGAGGCAGGGAAGGGGATTTCAACGGATGGCAGGAAGGTGGTAGTGAGTAGGCTTACCTTGGGTAGCTAGGTAGTGCACTGTGACGAACATGGGCAAACAGGGCCTTTTTCTGGGGCCTTCCTCCGAGGGCCGGCTTACGGTTCTGATTGGATGATCAGAGGCTCAGTTGCCTAGCAGCATGGCAACAGCCTCACTTTGCTGCCGCGTTGCGCCGGCCATTTTGTGGGCAGGCATGGGATCTGGACGAAAAGGTAGAGAATACATTGCACCGAAGAAAATTAGCAAAATGGAATCAGGCAGTAATCGGATGTGCTCAACAGCAATGTGGCCTCACCGTTACAGCAGAGTTGATAGGAGAGGGCTATTCAAAGGTCTCGATGCTCTTGAAGGCACTGCAGGCTGCAGTAGTCACGCAGCAGAAGGCAGGCAGCTCCTGATAGTTGCTCCTGCATCGTGGTGGAGAAGGGCTCCAGCCCTCTCAGCCTCGAAGGGGAGGAAGATGCTTCAGGACTCGGCAGGGGCAAACAGGGCCTTTTTCTAGGGCCTTTTTCTGAGGGCCAGCTTCTGCCTGCCGGCGGCTGTGATTGGATGAAGAGAGGCTCAGTTGCCTAGCAACATGGCAACAGCCTCACTTTGGTGCCGTGTTCGCTGGCCATTTTGGGGGCAGGCGCGGGATCCAGACAAAAAGGTAGAGAATATGTTGCACCGAAGAAAATTGGCAAAATGGAATCAGGCAGTAATCAGATGTGCTCAACAGCAATGTAGCCTCACTGTTACAGCGGAGTTGATAGCAGGGGGCTAATCAAAGGTCTCGATGCTCTCGAAGGCACTGCAGAATGCAGTGGTCACACGGCAGAAGGCAGGCACCTCCTGATGGTTGCTCCTGCAGCGTGAGGGAGAGGGGCTCCAGCCCTCTCAGCCTCAAAGGGGAGGAAAATGTTTCTGGACTCGGCAAGGGCAAACAGGGCCTTTTTCGGGGGCCTCACTGAGGGCCGGTTTCTCCCTGCCGGTGGCTGTGATTGAATGATCAGAGGCTCAGTTGCCTAGCAACATGGCAACAGCCTCCGTTTGGTGCCGCGTTGCGCCGGCCATTTTGGGGGCAGGCGTTGGATCTGGATGAAAAGGTAAAGAATACTTTGCACCGAAGAAAATGGGCAAAATGGAATCAGGCAGTAATCAGATGTGCTCAACAGCAATGTGGCCTCACTGTTACAGCGGAGTTGATAGCAGGGGGCTATTCAAAGGTCTCAATGCTCTCGAAGGCACTGCAGGATGTAGTGGTCATACGGCAGAAGGCAGGCAGCTCCTGGTGGTTGCTCCTGCAGCGTGGTGGAGAAGGGTTCCAGCCCTCTCAGCCTCGAAAGGGAGGAAGATGCTTCTGGACTCGGCAGGGGAAAACAGGGCCTTTTTCTGGGGCCTTCCTCTGAGGGCCGGCTTCTGCCTGCAGGCGGCTGTGTTTGGATGATCAGAGACTCAGTTGCCTAGCAACATGGCAACAGCCTCACTTTGGTGCTGCGTTGCGCCGGCCATTTTGGGGGCAGGCGCGGGATCCGGACGAAAAGGTAGAGAATACGTTGCACCGAAGAAAATGGGCAAAATCAAATCAGGCAGTAATCAGATGTGTGCACCAGAATGTGGCCTCACCGTTACAGCGAAGTTGATAGCAGGGGGCTATTCAAAGGACTCGATGCTCTTGAAGGCACTGCAGGATGCAGTGGTCACGCGGCAGAAGGCAGGCAGCTCCTGATGCATGCTCCTGCAGCGTGGGGGAGAAGGGCTCCAGCCTTGTCAGCCTCGAAGGGGAGGAAGATGCTTCAAATAGCAGTATATTGAAGATTGAGATGGACACATTTGTGGTCTCCTCACACGTGATTCTGAAGTTGAACACAAAGGCTATTCATTAAGCCCAAACGAAGATAAAAGTGTGCCTACACTTCCTTAAATGTTGTAGAGCAGAAAGCAGGCTTCAAGGTCAACTACAAAGGAGAAGCCTTGGCTTGGGGCCTGACTGATGAGAGACGATGGACTAATTGGGAAAGTCGGGAGTAGTCTGATGTTGCTTGCAGCATCTGAGTTTCGTTTTGCTTATGTGCTGCTAACGAGCTGAAAGTCCAAGGTTGGGAAAGCATGCCAACCTATCAGAGGTTCTATGTAGCAACATGCTATACAATGTTGCAAAGACCAACCTGGTGCCATTTTTTCTGTTATAATCAGTATTATACGTATTTAGAAGAAGTTCGAGGAGTGCCCACCAGATAAGGGGCGGTCAATGAAGCTATTAACAGTTATACACACTATAGGTACATATGTTCCCTTAACCAATCCCTCCCTTCAATAGGTTTTAGGTTCCCATGTTGGATGAAGTCATAAATGATGCATATTGAGGTAAGAAACCTTTGTATTATCACATTTGGGTGTGAGTGCGTGAATTACTGCTGTTATTCGCCATATTCTCAGCTTTATTTGTATGCAGATAATGACAAGTTCTTGGACATATTCTTTGAGTCTGTCTGGTTATTTGGGCTCAAGATCATTATTGGTAATTCCATCTAGCACATGGGACGCTTCAAGGTGCTAGATGACATCTTTTTTTGTCAATGTAAAGTTCAGAAATAAGTCCATTTGTAAACTGTTATTGTCCTTAAACCTACAATATATCTACATAGTGATAGAAAATATCAAACAATGTTTTAGGAAAACAATACAAACATTACAAATGTGTTTACAGAGATAAAAAAGGAAGTAAACAATAACATGGACAATTCACGAGAAGCAATAAAAAATACCATTAAAAAAATAAATTGAAATAGAAAAAAGGGTTGCATTGATTGATATAATTTACAGAAAAAAAAAGGGTTAGACCAACTCATCCATTTAGTCACTGTGTAAATTGTGATCCTCATATATGTTGAGTCAAAATCTGTCATTTACCAGATTTCAGTTTCTGGTGATAGATAGAAATCCTATCTGAACCTAATTAAAATAAGACTAGTATTGAGTGATCTAATTGTTATGCATTCCTCAGATAAACAGCCTGATTTACCAAAAGAAATATTGTATAAAAGATGTTTTACTCACAGTAGCAAGATGTCATCATGTATTTCTTTCTTGTTTTTTGGTTCATGTATGCTTAGGGGGTCTTTTCCCGGTCATTCATTTACATCCTAAACAAAGCAATAATCACCTGTTGCAAGGGCTGGAACAGGTGATTATGGCTCGAGCTAGAATTAAAGGGCTGAGCGTAGCTGGGGCCTTTAATGAGGGTCCCAGTGCCGAGAAACCCATCCCAGCCCTTGGAACGGGTGATTATTGCTATTTGCACCATGAGTTTCACATCTGGAACCCAGGGGTGCTAAGAACAAAGTGTTTTCTTTCTATGATGATCTATCTTGTGATGTCATCTTTGATGTCCTGGGTGTTAGTTTTAGCAGTGCACGGTGGTGGCGCGAGTTATGGTTGCTTAGCGTACCATAACTGGCGAATTTCAAGGGTTTTTCGGTTTTACTTGGAACCATAACGTCCCTTTAACTAAGTTATTTTACTGAATTGCATGGGTTTTTAGTAGCGCAACTTAACCATAACGTCCCTTTAACAAAGTTTTTTTACTGAATTTCGTAGGTTTTTAGTAGTGCAACTTAACCATAACATCTCTTTAAGAAAGTTTTTTTACTGAATATACATTTTCATAGTGTAAATTTGATAGATGTGTACTAGGGTTCCCTTACTTTATATACAAATAACTTAGAACATACCAAACACACCGCCAATGATTTTGATGTCCGCGGACGGTCAGGGACGACATCAACACTACCCAAACATGCAGGGGGTATCTGAAATTGTTCTATCATACCATATAAACACTACGCAAGTTGAAAAAGCAGCACATATACACATTACATATATTAATAAATAAGCAGTGAAACCTACATATTTAAAACATCAATCAGCCATTGAAATACGATATGTAATAAAATGGATTATACCATAACAATAAAGATATACCTCCAACATAATTACCTCACAGAAACTGCAGCGCTACAAGCAACAGTAGACCTACACAACACAACAAATACAACTTACCAGCAACTAGTAAGTAAACGTCATGTTTTGAAAAGATAGCTGTACTTTGTGTGTGAGGTACAGTATAATTAATACATTTTTGTTTTTCACACAGAAATGTTCAGTACTTTGGAGTGGCTGGAAGAACATTTTCCACATGAGGAAATGTCTGAAGACAGTGATAATAATGGTAGACACTTGTCTATATAAGGAAATTAATAATCATTACTTAATGTGTACTTAACATATATATGTTTATTTTTTAGAGACCATACAAAGATTGAAAATGTGACTCCAAAAGACACAATGGACAAGACTCTCGAACGAACTGAACAGAAAGTAGACATGCTAAAGGAACATTTTAATAGTTTGAAACAGTTAGTAGAGGACCACATCAAAGAACAAATTAAGTGCCATTGTCCCACCTGTACCTGTGCCCCCTCTCAATGTCCCAGTGAACTATCCCCAAACCGTGAACAACAAAATAGACGTTTTGATGAGAGTTCCATCCCTTCATCCCCTCCAATCCATCCTCTCCAAACCCCTAAATCCCCTATTTTTGTATCAGTTTCTGCTTCCCCCTCTCTTTCATAATTTGTATATATGTATATAGTTTAAAAAAGTTATGTTTCTTTTAAAGAAATTCTTTGAATCTTATTATTTTTTTAAAAAGCAGGTAAAATGTCCGCAGACGGCGCACCTGTCCGACCTGTCCATAATTAACAAAATGTAGATGTCCTAAGGATACTACACCTCTCCGTACCATTCGCAATCAAGATGGAACTGTTCTTAGAACACACCAGCTGTCCGGGATCTCCGTAAATCAACAAAATGGAAGTGTCCTAAGGACCTTATAACTGTCCGTACTGTTTGCAACCAAGATGGAACTGTCCGTAGAACAGGCGCGGTGTCCGGGATGTCCATAGTCAAACAAAATGGAGGTGTCCTAAGGACACTATACCTGGCCGTACAGTCTGCAGAACATCTACGCACATGCGCACCATACCCGTAAGTCCTGCGAACATCGCGCCTGTCCGTACCTTTCCGTCTCACTTGTGTCGCACTTTTAATTAGTTTCAAGACCCGAACACTGTCCGTAGAAAACCTGCACGCATGCGCACGACCGCTCCTGCGCATTTGCTGGCCTACGGACACCCGTTCCCTTCGCGGACGTGCTCCCAATGTCATCATGTGACCGCACCCACGCTGAGCGTGTGTCCTAATTTGCGGACTCTGTCCAGATGCTCAACATTTTAAAAGAACTTATTCAGACAATCCAAATTATTTGACTGTAAAAAATCACCATTTCACTTGTCCCAGACAATAGCCCTGGCTTTCCACATATTTTTTTTTACTTATTGAACGCTTTTGAGTGTTCGATATGGTTGCGAGGCGCACCCCACCAGCCCTATAAAACGCCACACCCCTGAGCTGATCTTCATTGTACTTCTGGCTATTGCAAATTGATTTTTCCTGCCTTAAGTGCTCTAGCTGAGATTACCTCATCAACCCTAATGGCATCCATGGCTGCTGTTGCTACATCAGCCTCAGCACCACCCCAAACCCTCCATCACCACCACCTCCCCAAGGGCCTGCAGAGGGGAACACGCATGAGGATGTAGAGAACGAGGATAAAGAGGATGAAGAGAATGAGGTGGAGGAACTCCCTACTACCAGCACTCGCCGGGAGTCTTGGGTGTGGCTGTTGTTTACCGTTTGTGGTAACGTACAAAAAGCACGTGCGGACAGGGTCACCTGTAACAAGTGCAAATTGGTGCTGAGTCGTGGGAGATGTGGTTCGTACAGCTTTGGTACGACATCCATGAAGCAACACCTAACTTCGTTCCATGGTGCGGACATTCGCAAGGTTGTACCTTGTGATGAACGTAGTAGGTTGAGTTCCTACATAGCATCCTCCATTTCCGATCCTCTCACCACAAGAGACACTCCTGTGGGAGAGCGCATCCCTCCAGCTGCTTCACAGGCCATTCACGATGCTGTTGACCCTTACCTTTTGAGGGTAATATACAATATTGTGTATGTACTGCGACGCAGTACTCTGCAGGGGGGAGAGTTTTCGAAGTGCTTTCGAGACTACGGTCACAGACCACCTACCTAAATAAGGGCCACCCTACATCTTCCTCTCTCCACCTGCCCTTTCTTATCCCCGTGGTTGGTGTCCCTTCCTTACCTTCCTTTCCCCTCCTCTCCTAGTATGTCGTGTGTAAAAAATATAAAAGAACAAAAATCCACAAAGAAAAAGGCTCTTTTCAGAGCCGCCTTTCTCAGTTTAAAAATAGAACTACCAAATAAACAGTGCAGGTCCCTGGGCATTTTTTAAAAGTCAGTGGACAGTTCTAGAACAGATAATATTTTGAGGTGCTGCCCTAGCAAAACCAATGCACTTTTCTCTGGGAGTAAGTGGTGGCTCTGAAAATAGCCTTTTGGTGGTGTTTTGTGTGTTTGAAATTGGATTTGTCAACATCTAATGCAAAATAGATGACTATAATTCCAAGAAAGGTTGCAATGCATTTTGTACATTTCTAAGAAAAATCTGATTGCCAGCATATGTAAGATGGACTCCATCTCTGCGAAAAATGAATGTGCTACGAAACATAATATTTTCATTGTGGAAAGAGGACATGCCAACATCTCTTAGAAAGGCACAAACAGCCTTATTGACATTGCGCCTCACTTTCTCCATTTGTGGACCAAATGAAGAAGAATGCAGCCACATTTGTCTTTGCACAATACGAGAAAAAATTACTTGGGAATTTGGAATCATGTCCATGACCTTCTCAAGTCCTTCTTTCATTGCAAATTGCAAAGAAATTCCAGACACATGTCCTAAACTTTTCCCTCCACAATGAATTATAATTATGTCAGGATGACGCTCTGTCTGTAAAGTAGCACAGATAGGTACCAAGTCCAGCCACTTCATTCCACGCACTCCATGACAGTACACTTCCACATGAGGGAATCCAAGATCTGCAGATACACCACAACATTCTGTGTTGAGAGAGAGAGAGAGAGAGAGAGACTTTCTTACATTTCATGCGAGATGTAGATCAGCGTTAGAGTGTTTACATATGACGTCACATGTTTACTGTGATTGCATCATAAAGAAATACTTAAAAAGAATCACAAAATGGCACAGCTGATGCACACGCAGAACGCCAAGATTTGTAGCAAACAGCAGAAGGTAATCACATCCAGTTCCATATGCAAACATAAGTACTCTCTCTCATAACCTATTATTTTGATATATTTATATTTAGCATTTCCATTTCATGTTAGTTTAATCATCATAAGTGTAACTGACTAATATATTCCTTTCCATTTGGAAGTCTTCTTTTTCCCTCTTTTAATTCTTTTTCTTGGCCTAAAAATGTAACTTGTTCATCATTTGAATTTAAAATAGAATTGAAGGTGTTACTCCTTCATGAAATAATGTATTTACAGACTCGGCAGTGGGATCCTACAATTCAACACTAGAACCGAACAAGTACTTCCTGTGAGAGGTTTCTTACTACTTTTTTAAATTCTATTATGTCCACTATAGGCAATGTTGTGTTTATAATGTTCTCGCCGAGTACACACCCTGACTAATTTGTAGCCTAGAGTATCTCTTCAGTATTTCCTAATCTTTTTAGTTTCTAATTCCCGGCATGCACTGTGGATTGTCATGTTAACTTACTTCCTTGAGCCTCCCCCTGTCAACCACTGTTCCACTCTAGGGTTGTAACGGTATTACGGTATACCGTTAAAGATACCGTGAACCACTTAATTGAACAATAATAACCGTCACATTGTTTATACCGGTATACCGTTCATACCATTAAGTGTACTTTTCAATCTGATTTGGAAAGGCTGCAGTAAGCAAGTTCTGCGCAGTCTTCGTCTTGCACTGTTGGATGTGCCGTCGGCCAAGTAGTTTCAGTTTGAGCAGTTTTTAATGCCATTCCATAAACCACACGTGCCTGACACAAAATCAACATGTTAGCAATAGGAAGAATAAATACAGTGCCAAGAAGGAAAGGGGTTTACTTTTTTTTATTAAAGCGCTCACACAGCCCCAGGGCATCGAGGCGCTGTTAAAGACATTGGTTTTGTTTATTTTGTTGCGTAATTGTTTTTGTCTTAGTTGCGTATTTATAACGTGCTTAAACACCCAGAGGTTTCTAAGCGCGGACCCAGGGATTGAACCTGTGTTGCTTTGTGTCGTCTTGCTTCCAAGGCACGCACGTTGCCACTGAGCTATCCTCCCGGGACTTTGGGTTGGCGGCTTTGGGGTTTATATATTTATAATGGATAATGTTTTCTAAACATATGACAATGGCGGATTTCCCTGGTTCTATCATTGAATTTACATATAAGTCACACTGCGAAATTTAATCATCTCTGTGGGTATTCCCTGCTGCCATACCAAAGGGTAACATGTCCGTGATTACTGAACACCTTTTGGCCCAGAAGTAAACTAAAGGCTGTAACGTAAAGAGAGAGTGTGTGTGCGTGTGTGTGTGTATGCGCACAAGCGTATACTACCATCAGACTCCATTGATCTGTGGCATGCAGATTATCAATATGGCAACATGTTCATCTTCACCAGTAGCCAGTGGGGGAGCTAAAAGCCTAAATGACCACTTAAGAAAAGCTATTCAGTTTGCTTTGCCAGTCGCAGCTGGGCCCCACCTCCCCCTCCTCTCCACACGTGCGTTTGTGTTTGGTGCAAGCAAGGGGTGGCATTTCAGTGGAAAGTATGTTGAAAAGCCCAATTCTGGCCCTGGGTGCATGGTTTTGTTTGTGATGATAAATCTGACAATTTATGACCTTTTAGAAAATATTTGTTAAGATTAGTTAACTCCACCTGCTATACCGCGATAACCATGATATACCGTCATTTGGCAAGAAGGTTATTGTACCGTCATAAAACTAATACCGTGACACCCCTATTCCACTCATAACGCCTGCAACGGATGTCGGGAATCCATTGTGAGCCTCATCTGCATTCCCTCAAGGAGGATCTGCTCCAATCGTCCCTCATTTTTCACCCACCCAGCAGGGAAAGAGGAGAAGGGAAGATATATTTTTGCCTTTGGTTCTGAAAGCCCAGCACCGGGACAGACTAGAGTAAGGTAGATTTCCAAGCAGCAATCTCAGTCTCCTGTCCTAAAAATGAAGGTGACGCCGGAGAAAACCAAACAAAATGGAGGAGGCACCCCGATAACCGGGGCAGGGACCTCCCTCTTCCTCCCTCCCCTCTGGGTAAGGGGAAGGGGACAAGTCAAGCGTGCCAAAGCGCTCGGAAAGCCTGCGAAGGGCAACAAAGGAAAGGGGCGGGCCACGCCCTATATAAGCGGCGCAGGGCCTGCTGGAAAGAACTTGCAGCTTTCAGCAGAAGGACACCTGCCGCTACAGAAGAAGATTTTGTTTTATTCGTTGGGAGAAGATCTCGTCGGGGAGCAGCGAGGGTGCAGAGGACAGCGTTGGGGCAGTGTGGAAGCCATGCCGTGCAGGAGGAAGTTGCCCGAGCAGTGAGGAAGCCGTGCCGAGAAGAAGATGCTGAGCAGTAAGGAAGCCGGGCCACGGCAAGAGAAGTCACCGGAGCAACGAAGACGCCTGTATTGCTCGCCCAGAGTGCACGGACAGTCATTAAATCACCAATTGCAGAGCCAATACTTTGAACACAAGTAGACGACGCAATCACTTGCACCCACACGCACGCTTAGAAAATAATGAGCACTTATACGGCTATTTATTCATAGCTTGGAAGCAACAAGTGATAACACAGAAATAAATCACAGAAAAGACAGAGAATTCAAAAGAAAATACATCACCGTGGGCGTAACTGATTCCCTAATCTCGCCAGAAGCGGCTGGAAGACCCCGGTAACAGCCAGGCCGAGAGCACAATAGCCCACAGGTATGCCGGACAAAGGCGTCCCCCTTCCAACTGAGGTCTTTGTACTTATCTCATCCGACCGTTGAGGGGTTCCGCATATATGCACTCCTCAAAAGGGGTGGTAATTTCTCGAACCGTCTGGCAATGCACTTGCGCATTGATGGGTGACCGTTGGTTGCCAGCTGGGTCAACCGACAGTAACCTCAAGGAGCAAAGCGCTTCCCTCTCCTAAAAAACGCCTTGGAAAACAGTTCTATAACTCATCTCGAAACCTTGTCGCGGGCATAGTAAACCATAACAAATGTTGTTATCAGGTACCAGCCGGCACCTTGGGATCTTAGCTTTCCCAGCGCCGTGTCCTTGGCTAAGAAGGCCTGCATTCCAGGCCCAGCAGCGAATAACGTTGAAAACATGTTGTTTCGCAAAGCAAGTGCAGGTTTCCCACTGAGGCATGGATAAATATCCATTATGGCTCTGAGTGCCCCCAGAATGCACTGCGCACCACCGCCATGTTTTAGCTCGAGCATCACAATCCACCCTTGGATATTTACCTTCCATAGCCCAGTGGCAGAGGAGCCGGTCTTTGAAACCAACGAAATATTAAAACCAAGTTGGGAATGCATTGAATACAACAACAACAAGCTATTATGATAGCTAATATAATGTAAATCAGGGGAGTTGCTAGGTCTGGAAAAGACCCGTGGCTAAGCTGATGTCGGAACTGTTGGGACGGGTGGCTAGCTAGTCTTTTGGCTGTAGCTCCTGAGATTCTATCCGGGGCTACAACCAAGAGATCAGGGGCTACAGTCCCCTTAGCCCCTACCTAGCAACGCCCCTGATGTAAATACAAGCAAAAGCGTAACGCAGTGTACCCCCAATATCAGGAATCCATGAAAATAACCAATCCCACCAATTCCCAGTATGATCTTGGGACACTTGAGAAATGAGATCCCTCAAACCTCGAATATGACTTTCAATTGATTGTGAATGGTCACTTAGATAGAAACAACACATACCTTCAACTGCGTTACAACCTAAATTATGCTTCAGCAATAGGTAATCAACAGCAGCCCTGTTTTGAAAAGTTGCTTTTCTAATAACTTTGCTATCAAGGAGTAACTCTTCTAATGCTTGAGAAAAATGATTGAGTCCTTTGACTACTAAACATGCTAATTTGATCAAAGGTTTGTAACCCCCAGCAGCTAAACCCCAAACTCCCACTAATGAAAGGGTTAATGCTAGAACCTCATCTTCTGATAGCAAATGCACATGTGAATCACAATCGGGGGATAGACCCACAGACTCAAAAGTTGACCTTTTGCTTCGAGATATCGCTGGGTGTAAAGGGAACATCATTAGTCCTAATCGAGTTAAGGCACATGGACCTCCGGAAATGTTAGCTGGAATATAAGTGTATGTGATGTTGCCACATGAAAAGAGCCATCCTGTTGGAAGTTTCACATGATTCAGATGACTGGCAGCTATCACTGTCTGATTACCAGACATAGTGTTATTCACACTGGTACATGTGTGTGGAACTCGTGAACACAATCGTTTCTTGAACACAGTTTGATTTTGCTGTTTGGTTAAATTGAGCTGTTGGCATTTGCCAATTTCTTTTGCATTGCATGTCATAAGGTAACACACATCGCCTTGAGTTATATTGTAGGTTATAATACGTGTCAAGTTTCTCCATTTGCGATCTGTTTCCTGGCAAAACCTGCAGTACTCATAGACGGAAAAGGATTGCCTGATATCGGAATCTTGAACCAAAGAATCATTGTGCATGATGCCGAAAATATGCTTTAGAACCGGAACTGGCGTTGGCACTGCTACTAAGCACGTAGTCAGTAAAGCTTCAGCATTGGGCACGTCAGTAAGGCAAAAGTGCGTAATGTTGAACACCTGTTGTGCCAGGTATGTCCGCATATTCTCCGTTTGGGTGATCATTGGAGAATATTTTCGCCGTCCTGAAGACGCCTCTTGCATAGCTGACATCAATGTTGTTTTCACTTGCGTCTTACGTGTTTGCCGCATTCCACAAATCCATGCCTTCGGTCTGGATGACTTTTCGGCATCGGCATAGGGCTGCTTTTGGACACCATTATTCATCGTCATCGATTTCTCCTGGATCGCTGGCACAGATGTGACATTTTTAATTGGTAGCAGCACGCCGTTTGACTCTCCCGAACGGAGTCCATTGAGTCCCACAATTACACCAGCCAGACACAGGATATACAAGGCAAACCCAGAAAAGAGATATCAATGTTGTAAATCACTCTCTTAGGTAACATTTGTCTGCGGGCACATATTGCCATTTCTTTCTACCGGGCTCCATCACTAAAACTACTTGGTCTTTGCCTGATGCAATAACCTCTTCGGGCACTGGTGGGCCACTTCGCCTTTCCACCCACACCTTCGCACCCGGTACCATACTGTCTGAAGAGCCAAAACCACGATCCCCACGGGTAGTTAACACTGTAGGAGGCTCCCCCTTTTTAATCATGGACAATTTAACAGGGATAATAATTAGTTAGGCCACCCAATCGCCCTTGTGGATCGGTAACAATTGGTCCCCACTATTCAGCAGGATGACTTTGATCTCACCTTGGTAATCGGCATCAATGACCCCTCCCAACACTTGAACTCCCTTCAATGCTAGGCCAGATCTAGGGGCAATCCATCCCATATGCTGTGGGGGAATTTGTACTCCAATCCCTGTTTCAATTACAGCAATCCCTCTTGGGTCTAATCTGATTTCCTCATGGGAATGCAAGTCTACCCATGCTGACTCTGGAGTCGCCCGATAGGGAGCTAAAGAACCTGGGGTAATTTCCCAGTACAATAGGGTTTCTCTGACTCAGTTGGGTTGAATCTGTAAAGCAGGAGTCATTAGCCGCATCAAAGGAGTTTCATGCTCATTCACTGGCTTATTGTTTAGCACTTGCACCGCATCAAACACACGATCACGCCAGAGTGCCAAATTGCCATCTCCAGATTTGTGCAGCTGTTCTTTCAACAAACCATTTATCCGTTCAATCAGTCCTGAAGCGGCAGGATAATAAGGCACATGGTAGAGCCATTCAATGCTCTTTTCCTGACAATATTCCTGAATCAATTTGCCTTTGAAGTGTGACCCATTGTCACTTTGAATCTGCAAAGATACTCCGTAATGCAATATGATCTGATCTAACAACTTAATGGTGTTCAGTTGTTTGGCACGCTTGCACGGCAAAACCATCATGTATCCTGAGTATGTATCCACAATAGTGCATGCATACTGACAACCTTTACTGATTGGCAGGGGACCGATATAATCAATCTGCCAAATTTGTCCTGGTAATTTTCCTCTTCGCAATGTACCCCGGACAATCTGAGGGATAGGCATATGCTGTTGGTGTTGGCACACTGGACATTGCAAAATGATCATTTTCACGACCTCTAAAGGAATACTGATTCCTCGAGCTTGTGCCCACCTGATAGTAGCCTTTTCTCCAAGGTGCCCACATTTCTGGTGAGCTCACTTGGCCAAACCCTCCAAATCGTCTTCCTGAGCCTCCGCATCCACAGATGAAATCTTGGTGTGTTCATCTGCAACAGAATTAAACCAACGTTCTAATGAGTCTGTAGCACAATGCGCGTCCACATGATACACAGTGACTTCACTTTGTGATAACATTTCCGCAATATCTTGCCACAGTTCTTTTCTCCACAACTCTTTTGAATGAATCTTCCACCCATTCTTTTGCCAGGTTGGCAGCCACACCGCCAACCCATTCGCCACTGACCATGAATCCGTGTACAAATGACATTGACCAGGGGTCTCTTGTTTCAATGCCTGGTAAACTGCGTAAAGCTCTGCAAACTGACTGCTCTACCCTTTCCCTGATGTCGTCAAAATCTTTTTTGTCTTGGGATTGTATGACACCGCTTTCCAGTATCGCTCTGTTCCCACATATCGGGCCGAGCCATCCGTGAACCAGGTATGCTCTGTCTGCTCCACCTTCAAATCGCCATAAGGTACTCCCCATTTCACGGGAGACTCACGTTTTTCAGGCACTTCTGGTGGTATGTAATCTGGGAGCGGTACGTTGGCTACTTGCTCATGTAATTTTGCAACTCCACCCTTCCCTGATTTGGCTCTGTCTTGAATGTACCATTTCCATTTAATTATGCTGGCTTCTTGAGCATTTCCTATTCTATGTGTTTTAGGAGCGCTCAGTACCCATTGCATTATCAGTATTTCTGGCCTCATCAATACATCATGGCCCACCGTCATTTGCTCGGTATCAACAAGGGCCCAATAACATGCCAGCAACTGCTTCTCAAACGGAGTGTATGAGTTACCAGCATCGGGTAATTTACGACTCCAGAACCCCAATGGCACACGTTTCCTGTCCTGTTTTGGCCACACACTCCAGTTAGCATAATTGTCTTGTACGGACACATTCAATTCCACTTCGCCTTCCTTTAATGTCCATAGATCAAGCACCTGCTGCACGGTGTCTTTCGCCAAATCGAATGCTTTCTGCTGCTCTTCCCCCCACTGAAACTCATATTTCTTTCGTGTCACTTTCTAGAGGGGGGACAGTATCTGCCCTAAATGGGGAATGTGCTGTCTCCAAAACCCAAACAGCCCTATGAACTGCTGAGCTTACTTTTTGTTCATTGGAGTGGTGAACTCAAGTATTTTCTGTCGGGCCTTCAGCACCATTTCTCGATCCCATTATGCCACTGAATCCCTAGGAATATCACTGTTTCAGCTGGGCCTTGAATTTTATTTGGGTTAATCTTCAATCCTTCCATAATTACTTCTAATTGGTTTTGCACACTGCGCTCATCTTTGCTCTGAATCAAAATATCATCAATGTAGTGAGAGATTTGTATGTCAGGTTTACACGGTATCTTGTCTAAGTGCTCTGCCACCAGCCGGTGACAGATAGCCGGGCTATGTATGTACCCCATATGTAACCTTGTAAAGGTATACTGACGCCCGCTCCAAGAAAATGCAAACTGCTCTTGGCACTGTTCAGCAATTGGCACAGAGAAAATGCATTGGCTAAATCTACCACTGCATACCAAGTCCCCTCAAACATTTGGACATTCTCAATCAAGGTAATGGCATCTGGGACCGCGGGCACTAAGGGAGGAGTGTGCTTATTCAACTCACGGTAATCCACCGTCATCCTCCAAGACCCATCCCCTTTTTTGACAGGCCAGAGAGTTTTGTTCCATGCGGTAGTGATAGGACGTAACACACCCGCCTCCACGTATCCTTTGATGGTGTCTGAAATTTCCTTGTGCCCCCCAGGAATGCGGTATTGCTTCATTGCTACCCGCTTGGTTACCACAGGCACTTGCGCTGGGGGCATCTTCAATTTGCCTACGGTAATGGGTGAGCAGGTCAATGCACTCACCCCAAACTGTTACGTTTTACCTCCAAGTCCCAAAGTCAACCCTTCCAGAATGTCAAAGCCAATTATATGCTCAAGTATCGGGACAATCAACACTTGGTATTTCTGCCTAGTCAAATTGCCTATTTTCATCTCCACTTCAGTTTGTACTGCGGGGGTCTCCTTTCCCCCGAGAACTGTAATAGCAAATTGTCTGCCTTTGAATCATGCTGGATTGCCATGAATCAGAGAGGCCTTCGCCCCGGTGTCTATTAATGCCTGCACCCCTTGCGTATTTGCTGGCCCCCAAAAAATCTTAACATTAACATGGGGCCACCTACCAAATTTTAGGCGAACAGACGCTGCCGGAGCTTGGCCGTAACCCTAGTCAAATTTTGAATGAGTGCGACCTGACTCTGCCTCTAGCATTGCACTCACCACCTTCCTCAAATCAGCGTATGTCGGCTGGTACGGGGAAGGTGTCCCCATAGAACCTCCTTCTTGTTCTTCCTCAGGAGGAGCGGAAGGTGAGGTGTCCCCCTGTGGCTTGGTTACTACCTGTTTCTTAACCTCTTTATAGCGCTCTTTGGCTGCAAGCCCTCTCTTTTTGTATAATTCATACATTACCCTAGTTTCAATGCCAACAATTTCTTCTCGTGGCACACCATCTTTTAACGAAGCGAAAAACATGTCTTTCCTGGGCACTCGGGAGTCTCTACTATCTTGCCTCCTGCCTTCAGTTCTTCTCTCACTACGCCCCTCTCTCTCCCGTGGCTTGTCATCACACTTGTCCCACTCACCTAAATCTGCCAGTTGCCGAATGGCATCCACTACCTCATCAGTGGGTTTGCCCGTCATACCTACGAGCAAAGTCATAATGACACTTTTGTATGCGGGCGGTGCAGTTCTGATCACCATATTTCTAGTTGAAACTGAGAGCGGCATGGCCCCCATGTGTCCTGGAGCATCTACGTGAATTGCCTCTTTCATAGCATGCTCTCTGACCTTTTGAATTGCCTCTTTCAAAGTATACCACTTTGTTTCCTCGCTAGGCCAATCTGTCGTAATGGGGTATTTACGGTTACATGCTTGGGATACTAGGTGCAACAAAGACACCTGTGAATCTTGGCCATTCACATCAGGGGCGGCCCTGCCCTTAAGACCTCCTGTACATTGGTGTCAGTTGACAATGGTAGAAAATGCGGTGAGTCCGTGGAATCTACCAACAACCCCGCGACGCCCCCATCTAGCAATCTCACCATCCATGTCAATAAAGGTTCCCCTGATTTTTGCCTCAAAGGAGTACTAATTTCCCCAACCTCCTGCTGGGTGTAATCCTCCAGCGTGGTTAAAACCACAACCCCGCCCGCAGGATTCTGCGGGTCGGGCCCGGCTTGCCGTCTTCTAACTGGCATAGCCACCACTGTCTTCTGATTAAATTCCGTTTTGGGATCTGACTCATTTGCCGAGCTGCTCTTTGGACTGGTTGAGTCAAAAATGTCTCCATCCCAATTATCTGGATCCCAGTCCACACTGGCGGTAGCGATTACAGCTGCCACCTTTCTTTGGTTGACCCCTCCCCGTCTTTTCCTATACTTATACCGGGCTACTCTGACTGCTGCCCTCTCGGCCACGGCCTGATATGTCTCAGCTTTATCTTTAAAAAGTTTAATTTGAATCTGCTGCATTAACGCAATCTGCTTTTCTGCAGCCAACTCTCTTTCCAATCGCAAAATATCATTTTTCATTTCCAGATTTCTATGATGCATTTTCCTATAGGCATGCAGGAGGACCAAACCCTGCCTACCCAGCGCGGTGCATTCCTTTACCCTTTCCACTAAAACCTGTTGTAAACAAGATATTACATCAGACGGATCAGCATCTCCCAATCCCTGATCCCATGTTTCACTTAGCCCCGCGCCACATGCCCACACCTGGGCCAATTTATCATATGGGCTCTTAGCCCAGCCTGGAATCATAACATCAGAACATTCACCGCCAGCGGGAACGCTCTTTTTCCTGAACAAACTATTCATCATTGCAGTAATGAACAAAACCTCTTTATTTATATATACTTTTTCCTTTCCACACTGCAGTCACTCATGCAGGCACGCACACACCAAAAAAAACAGATTAACACAGTCCAACACTAACTGCCAAATGACTTTCGCTTGCAATGTAAACAAAGCCTATCTGCGTTCAAACAGATTCTTTAATATTTGGAGCAATTCATCACAAACATCCCATCCTCGTCGCCAAAAATGTATTGCTCGTCCAGAGTACACGGACAGTCATTAATCACCAGCGCAATTGCAGAGCCAATACTTTGAACGCAGGTAGACCACACAATGACTTACACCCACACGCACGCTTAGAAAATAATGAGCACTTATACGGCTATTTATTCATAGCTTGGAAGCAACAAGTGATAACACAGAAATAAATCACAGAAAATACAGAGAATTCAAAAGAAAATACATCACCGTGGGCGTAACTGAATCCCTCATCTTGCCAGAAGCGGCTGGAAGACCCCGGTAACAGCCAGGCCGAGCACACAACAGCCCACAGGTATGTCAGACAAAGGCATCCCCCTTCCGACTGAGGTCTTTGTACTTACCTCATCCGACCGTTGAGGGGTTCCACATATATGCACTCCTCAAAAGGGGTGGTAATTTCTCGAACCTTCTGGCAATGCACTTGCGCATTGATGGGTGACTGTTGGTTGCCAGCTGGGTCAACCGACAGTACCCTCAAGGAGCAAAGCGCTCCCCTCTCCTAAAAAACACCTTGGAAAACAGTTCTATAACTCATCTCAAAACCTTGGCGCGGGCATAGTAAACCACAACAAATCTTGTTATCAGGTACCAGCCAGCACCTGCAGATCTTAGCTTTCCCAGCGCCGTGCCCTTGGCTAAGAAGGCCTGCATTCCAGGCCCAGCAGCGAATAACGTTGAAAACATGTTGTTTCGCAAAGCAAGTGCAGCTTTCCACTGAGGCATGGATAAATATCCATTATGGCTCTGAGTGCCCCCAGAATGCACTGCGCACCAGCGCCATGTTTTAGCTCGAGCATCACAACGCCGTGCTCAGGGGAGCCGCCGGAGCAGCGAGGTAGCCGTTTTGCTCCAGGAAGAAAAGGCGGGGTGACGGTCGTGGCGTCGCTGCTACAGATGGTCAGAAGCAGCAGGGAGTGTTGAAGGGAAGAGGCGTGGACCGCGAAAAGTAGGTACATTGGAGCGGGAGCCAGGGGCAAAGCATTTGAAATGCCGGGCTTGCCCGGGTAGCGAGTTAACTTGGGGGAAGCCAGGTAGAACATAATTTGCAATTTTGTGGTGCAAGTCCTTCCAGGACAGTTGGTGACCGGTAGTAGCTGCGCAAAGCGGGCTCACTGGATCGAAGAGAAGGAGAGGCCATAATACTGGGCACAAGATTAGAATACCTGGTGTGCTGGAGTGGACAGAGCAAGTCCTCCGGCAAGAAATGGTGGCGAGTACTGTGAACTGTGCTAAGCGGGCTCGCCGGTGAGAATAAAGCCGAAAACACAGTGCACATCACGGGAGCACAGCGAGCTGAGCGAAGCAGGCTCGGTTCCACTGGGGAGCAGGAAGAGTCCCCTGGGGAGCCTCTGGTGAATAGTGAGCTGCGCTAAGCAGGCTCAATGGGGTGAATCACTTCAAGGGGACAATCATAATTTCTTGGACTACCTTGTAAGTTAAAAAGATGGAATCACTGGGTCAAGGTGCTAAGGGGTTGGCCTGCCCCAAGAAGGACCTGGAGGCCTTTTTCGTCATGGCCCAGATGGCGGCTGACCAGCATGGCACCAACTGGATGGAGCTGGTGACATCTCAAATGAGGGCTGAGGTTGCGGGGCGCAACAAGAGGGCTGAATCTCCCCTGTTGTTCCCATGCACATCATATGAGGAGGCTGGGGTGGAAATCCATGCCCTTGAAGAGGGTGAAGAGGAAGAGGAAGTACAACGCGAGGCGGAAAAGCCAGTGGTGAAGAGGAAAAGGGTCATGACGGAGAAAGCCAAGCCCAGCAAACAGCAGGCTGAAACTGCCAGGAAGCACCGAGGGGCTGGCCCTAAAGGAAAGGGGAGGGTGCAGGGGTCTGTAGACTGGACGGCGCTTGTATCTGCTGAGGCTCTGAGGGATCGTGGTGGTGCATCCAGCGCTCCTATAGCCAAAACGGGGGTAGCAGCAGAGGGCACCACAACCTTGGAGATGGTAAAAGGTATGTTCATGCAATGTATGCAAGCATGGAGGAAAGGGAGTAACGGGCAAATGTTATGTGGTAATATTAATGCATTTAACCAGTTGGGTTGGAATGCTGAGGCAGTTCACCACCAAGGGGAAAACAGGGGGTCAAAGGATGGGGTCCTCATGGTTGTGCAAGCCCCTGTCACTCCCGAGACCGGGCAAGTCATAGGAGGGCAGCAGTTGGCTCAGGTGGGGGCAACACCAGCAGGCTCTCAGGCAACTTGGTGGGGACAAGGGTCAACAGTGGCAGGGGGTCTTCTCGGGAGGGGGGAACAGCCAAGGACGGCTGCCGGGGTTGGCACCTACAGCCAACGTGGTTCAGGGCGGTCTAGGGAACAGTGTCACAATGTACGGGAGGCCTATGCCGGGCTTTGCCCCAGTGAAAGTGGCAGTAAATGCCTTGGTCTGGCATATATCAATGGCCTACAAGGAGAGGGTATGGCAAAAAGAGTTTTTGGAAATCCTGGATCTGGTGGGAATGGAACTCGAAGGGGAAGGGTTAAGGGAGTTAACTGAGAGAGAGAGAGGGAGAAGAAAGTCAGAGAAAGGCCAAAGGTAGAGGCTACTATTCACAATTGGCTGAGGCCTTTTAGGATGTATACTACCATCATGCTAGAGAATTTCCACAGGATGGGGTGGCATATGAGCAATACATTTATAATCTGTATCTAAAACATGGAGCGGATGCTTGGCTCAACTATGATAGGGGGTTAAGACTTAAGATGCAGGTTTGGCCAGCTATGACCTGGGACGAAGTGGATGTGGGCGGGTACATAGACAAGATGGTACCTGCCAAGGAATTTGGGGAGAAGGCACAAGGAGAGAAGCCCCAATACGGGAAAAACAGAGGGTCTTATCCATACAGGGGCAGGGGGTCCTTTCGAGGGAACTCCTCCTGGAACAACCGGTGGGGGGGGAGCAGCCCGAATGCTGGTTGTTTGCTGAGGGGAAGTGCAGCTACGGCTCGGCTTGTAGATTCAAGCATACAAAGGGCTAAAGCTCTGGGGGACGCAGCGCCTCAGCTGAGGAAGGGAACCAACAAAGCAGTGGCAAATCCAAAGAGAAAACAATGCGTGAATAAAAACCAGTTACCCACACCAGTGCCATTGCAGGCCATGATTCCTTTTCTGAATGTGTATCATAACATTAGTGATGCTAAAATTCTCTGGGAAGGTTTTAGGTGGGGGTTCAAGATTACTTTCACCGGGGCGAAGGTTGCCAGAGAGGCCAGCAATTTAAGGTCGGCGCTGATGATACCGGAAGTGTTGCCGCAAAAAGTGGAAAAGGAAATCAAACTAGGGAGTGTGGCGGGCCCTTTCGCCTTCCCTCCTTTGGCAAATTTTGTGGTTTAACCTTTGGGACTGGTGCCCAAAAGGGAGGAAGGCCCGTACAGGTTGATTCAGCACCTTTTCTTCCCAGGGGGCGCTTCCGTGAATGATGGCATAGAGGACGAGCAGTGCAGGGTGCATTATGCATCTTTCAATGAGGCAGTGGAGTTGGTGAAGGCCACATGGAGTGGGGCTCTGATGGGAAAGGCAGATATAGAGTTTGCATTCCGGTTGTCACCAATCCACAAGGAGAGCTATCTTTTACTGGGTTTTAAAGTGCGAGATGATTACTTCTTTGACAAATGTTTGCCAATGGGTTGTGCAATTTCTTATTCATACTTTGAGAAATTCAGCAGTTTTATGAAGTTTGCATTAAGGCGATGGGCACCTATGGGGGGGTTTCTTGTTTATCGGTAAAGAGGGGAAGTGCTGGTCGCTCATGAGATCTTTCTAGGGTCTAATGGAGGAACTGGGGGTACCACTGGCTAAGGGAAAGACGGTGGGTCCGGTCACAACACTGACCTTCCTAGGGATTGAGATCGATTCAGTCGCAGTGGAGTGCAGATTGCCCAGCGTCAAAGTGCTGAAACTGAAAGAAACTATCAAAGTGTTGAGGGGTAAGGCCACCCTTAGGGAGCTTCAATCACTGGCAGGCAATCTCAATTTTGCAGCATTGAGAGCAGCACAAACCAGATGTTTTGATCATACACCTCAGAGGCAACGACTTAACGAGTTTGGGGAGAGGGAGCCTGATGGGAGAGATGATGTTTTCCTTACAGGAGTTGTCAGCACAGCTGGGTGAGACCGAGATAGTGTGGTCCGAAATCATTCCGAGGCTGGAATGGAGGGGTGCCGAGAATCACTCAGCTGTGGATAAATCAAGAAGGAAGCTGAATTGCGCTATGGCAAAATTCTGTAGGGGCAGAGGTTTCCCCCACATCAGGCACGGCTTGATCAACCTGAAGTCCCCGGAATACTACTTAAGAGATGGAGTGCATCTGTCGGCAACTGTTGTTTTTATGGAATGTGCAACAGATGCAGTTGTTTTTCTGGAATGTGTGCACTAAGCTCTTGGAACTTTGAAAGAAGGGAAGGGGGA
Source organism: Ambystoma mexicanum (assembly GCF_040938575.1). Lineage (NCBI taxonomy): Eukaryota > Metazoa > Chordata > Amphibia > Caudata > Ambystomatidae > Ambystoma > Ambystoma mexicanum. The sequence continues at coordinate 643,801,948 of NC_090925.1, read as the reverse complement.
GCCGTGGTGGGTGGTAACCCACCTTCGGGGTGGCGGTGTTTTGACGTCCAGTGACAATAGACAGACTCCGAATGAGCCATTGCTAAGCCAGAATGGTCTTCGCTCTTTCGGACCAGCGCCTCTTTGGAGCCTAAGCGGCGGGGGCATCTGGGGGTAGCAATGAGGGCTCAGCTTCCCCCCAACAAACTGCGCTCTCTCAGCCCTGGAACACCTGCAGGGGCAGGTGGGTCTCAGACGCGAAGGGTTGGGAGAGTTGTGCCTAGTAGGGACTTTGCTGGGAAAAGGGGGAAGCAGTTTTTGGACACGGAGCAGTCGCCGCACCTTCAGAGCTATTTTCACTATTGTTTGCTGTGTTTATTATGTCTGAAAATAAATCTGCTGCCTTTTTACGCCAAAAGAAAACATGTCTCATTCTGCACCTTACTGGGGGGTGGGGGAGGAAGGGGCTGAGAGAATGAGCAAGGGTGATGTATGTTGGCATAATAGTAGACCAATGCCCAGGTTATGGGCAGTGCTGTGAAAGGAAAGGAACTGTGCTCCTCAGGATGATGGAACAGGGTTTAAAAATTAAATAGGCTCCTACCAGAGGGGAAGATCACTTAAAAAAAGTCAGCACTGGGACGAGGAAGAGTTATGTGGAAGTAGTGAGAAACCGCATCATTAGGATTCTGGAGTAATTTTGAGGCAGTATACACCAAGGTTGCGGGCTGACTCTGCAAGTAACGGGCCGCCTAGTTTAAGGGCTAAGTGAGTGTCCTTTAACGCAGGCAGCAATGCAGTTACCCTGAGGGCCATTGTGCCAACAAGGTGTATATCGACATGAGCACCCATGTAGTTTTCAACAAGGGTGCTAAGGGTGTTTAAAAACAAAAAGAAAACAAACTTTGCAGTGCGGAACTTTGCTGTCGTTTCTTAAGTCTGTTTTCTATCTTGATAACGGAAGTCACCAACAAGGAAATGGACTTCAGAAACTACAACGATGCGCGGCACGCCACGTAAGAAACTACAAGGGTGTTAGGAGGTGAGAGCGGAACGAAAAAGAGGGGGGAAGAGCGGGGAAGGGAAGGGGGCACTGGCTATCAGCACTGAGGCTTCTCAGAACGTGGGCTTATAACAAAGAATAAAGGTCACGTTCCGAGCGTCCTGACTGGCCAGTGGCCTAGCACGGTGCTAATGAAAAATAAACTTTCACTTTGGAACTAAAACAATGTAATTTGGGTTTTAATAAATATTTTGTCCACTACATCTCAAAGGCGATTTCTAGACTATGGGCCTCATCACGAGTTTGGCGGTTACCCTTAAATCCGGCGGTCGCGCTATTACCGCCTGACCGCCGGATTTAAGGGTCCGCCAAATCAGGGCTTCGGCGGATTTTTCCCCAGCTCTGAGCTGGGGGGAAATCCGCCGAAAATTTGTGCTATTACCGCCGGCGGGAAATCCGCCGGCGGTAATAGCGCGAAAATTCCCCATTGAGCCCAATGGGGAATGGGGCATTCCCGAATGGGCTCAGTGGGGAATGGGGAATTCCATTACCACCAAACCCGTGATCCGGCGTTAATAGGGCCGGGGGGTTTGGCGGTAGGGCTAATATCGCCGGCGTTACCGCCCAACTCGTGATGAGGCCCTATGCCTCTCATGAAACTAACATGTCCCATAGGTAACATATGATAGTGGTCGTGCTCTGCTGCAGTTTCTCGGAGCTGTTTAGTCTATTCCACGAGTAAACATGACTTTGCGTGCCCCTTACAGTTTTCCAGTGAGATTAAGAGTTCAGACGCCTGGTCCCACTGATAAGCTTTATACCAGGGCGGGGTTGTCAGCTGTTGATAAACTGAGTGTGATTGTAGTAAAGCGGCTCCTGTTAGAGCGTGAGAAGCTCAAGGTTCATATATGGCCATTACAAGAAGTCATCAAAGAGCAATTTCATTGCCTATAAAAAGGAGATTGTATGTTTCCACGTTTATTAGTGCTGCCAATTACACACACATCTGAACTTTTACAGTGATTGAACATGTTTTTTACACAAACTCTGGCCTAATTTTATACACGTGCTCCCGTGAGTTCTCCGATGAAAATCGTTCAACTTCGGGGTGAATATGATGGCAGAATCTGCACTATACCGCCCTGCCACCTGCCCATTGCAAATCCACCTGTAATAGTGCCCACGTTTATGATATACGAGTTATAAACCGGGTTAACATGCAGTGTGCAAATGGGAGGGGATCTCAGCTCTGGCGATGGCAGATTTTATTTGGTGCGGGGTCAGATACCTCCTGAGGGGGCAACTGGATTCTAAATGATTCTTGGGTGAGTCCTCACCAGTGGTGATCATGGTCAGAGCAGTTAACTAAATATTTCCTCAGATTAGCCGAAGAGACCTCGTACAGGGAGGGAGCCTAAAATATTTACAGGGGTTTTGGGGGTTCCCCTGATAAAATATTGGAAAATAATGTGCCGAAATAGCGCTTTTTGCTACACATTTTATTTATAAAAATGGGGTAAACAGTTATACAATTTAGGAAACACTTGAAAAAGAAATCCAGTGCATTTCATGATTCATGGCCAGTCTTGATTGATATATATTTTCAGTGGAGGAGCCTAAACCAAGCATCTAGCATAGCAAGGGTGCCCAAAATAATAAAGATGATGTTGGGTGATCCCCACCCACCAATAAAATGTTTAAAATAAAATGTTCAAATATTTTCAAGGAGGAGACTGACACACAGGTGGCATGGTTTTGGGCAAATATTTATTCTTAAAGAAATGGTGAGAAACACCTACATTTCCCTAACTCTAAGAGGAGTTTCCCTGACTCAACCAAATACTAAGGAACACGTCAGAATATCTGGAAATAAAGAGCCCCCTGTCCAGTGTCAAAATCCTACTTCTATGCCTTGCACTCGAAAATAAAGTAAAAGTGTTTTTGCTATCCTCTAGATCCAGAACAAGGACTCCCTTCTTCTGGACTTGTACAGTTCCATAAACCCAGGGGAATGTCTTCCTTCCCCCGGCCTTTCTCAGATTCTCCACTTTTTGTGCACCTCTCCAGTGGCCCGGCTAGGAACACCTGGTACTGCCACGACAAAGCTGTGCAAAGAAGGAATTCTTCCTTCTTCTGCTGACGGTCCACTGACCCAGTATCTTTCACTTTGCGAGGTTTTCACTCCACCTGTTTCACTATCCTGCCAGATACAGGTCTTTGCCCAAAAGTTCCTATATCGTGTCTCTGTGTCCCAGAACCTCTCTATTGGTCAATGGGCTTCTTTTCCCACACTGTAATGACAAACAGGATCTCAGACCCTTACCTTCTTAATATTGACTTTGCGTAAGTTTGGGTTCCAAACCCTGGGCCTACTTCCCCTCTTACCAGATTGACTCTTATACCAAGTATGGCCTGAGGAAGATCGTCTCTGATGTATTAGTTTACATTTTCTTGACCTTGGTGATTTCTCACTTGCTAATTGGACGACAAAGAAGAAGTTCTCTGCACTTTGGACTCCTAGCTCTCTCCATAGAGGTAAGGCTACAAAGGGCTTGGGGAAAGACTTCTTTGGTCGGTTCTGCATGTAGTCCTGCGCCCCCTCTGGATTTCTCACACTACCCTTTACCTTATTGTGGATGCCAGTGCGTCGCCTGGCTTCTGGGGATGGCGCTCCTTCTCGGCTTCGCAGGTTTCTTCCACCAAGTCTTGCTGTTGGGTGGAGTCTCTGTCCAACAGTTTTCCTTAGCCCACATTCATTCTGGTCCCGCTCCCTGGTCCACTTCTGCCAGTTCAGCAGAGAACTCTCCTCGTGTCCGTTTGAGGCTCCCACTTTGCTTCCCCAGGTTGGAGTTTCCTGGATTTACCGGTCTCCCACTCAGCTTCTCTCCGGGACTGGCTGGATGCTCTGTGGCACCTCAGCCAGCTTGACAAAAAGAAAAGTCCATCTTCCCTTTTTATTTCTGATGTGCAAAACAACTAGAATGTCCATTCCAATTCACATAAAGAATCCTCATTGCTCCATTTGTCCTCCTTGTCCTAGCACTTTCATAGTCATCCTCCCTTAGGTAGTCCCTACTCTTCTTCGTCCCAGTAGTGGTTAAGGGAATCCTACTTGGGTAGTCTGGCCTCTTCCGCATCTCAGTAGGGTTTAATCCTATGGCTCTATATATGTGTGTGTGTGTGTGTGTGTGTTGGTTAGTGATGAGGTTGGGGTATGGAGGTGTGTAGGATGTTGGGTGAGGAGTGTCATACCAAGTTCTTCCCGGATAGTTGTCCTTAGTGCCGTAGTGGAGGTCCCTCCCCATGAGATCCACCTGCAGAGAATCACCCCCAGGGGTCTATCGGGGAGCGTCCTCACCTCCCTGGCCTCATGGAAAGGGGTTACCCATAGGGGAGAAGGGATGACATCAAAGGAATCATCACATACCTTTCCCCTTAGGATGATGGCTTCCCCTTCTGAAGCTGATAAGAGGGGTTCTGGCATTTCCACAGAAGATGGTGTAGTCTGGGTTATAACACCAGTCTCCTGCATCCAGTTCTTATCCCTATTCAGGCCATCCAATGATGAAACTGTGGAACCGTGTTGCCCAGGACCAACTGAGTGGGTAAATTAGGGATCATGGCTGTTGTGATACAAATCTCTTTTCCTAAGATGGTAATGGAGATTTGCATCTTGGGTTATTCTCCAACATGACCATGAATACAGCCAACTTCCTTTTTTTCCATTACTTTCCAACACCCGGGAAGTAGTTCAGATCTTATGGCACATCCCCTGCTTCCACTATGTAATTGGGACCAGTTGGTTTTTCATTTTATGGTGGACGGAACTCTTCAGGTGATTTTATTCGCTGTGCACATAAAAGTGATGTGGTTTCCTTTGCTCTCATTTTTCTTCCGTTTAGGGAGATATCTCCCTGTGTTCTCTCCCCAATTTGCTATTATTTCACTGGGTTGAGCATAGATGACACTCACATAGGATGGTGTTAACGAGTTTTGCAAAAGTCCACCTTGGGTAAGACTTTAGAAGACTCTCACTTGATAAACAGGGCTCCAAATCTTAGTATATGCCTGAACCACAGAAGTATGTTGGTAGCAATGGCCGAGCAGCCAGGCTTATCTTAGGAGGGAGCACAGGGCGGTAGGTGTTACAAAGAAGTAAAAGAGTATTCACATAGGCCCAAAGAAACACTGACAAACTAAGAGTTATATACAAACAATGGTTTATTTTATATATACACTAAGGTAAAGGGAAAATGTAAGAACTAAATCATTCAATAGGTATCTTTAGAAACACCAACACATTATTCACAGTAGGTAAATTACTTTGGTAATACGTTAGAACGGCAGTCTACAATTCAAAGGTAAGTAATACTTTTCTAATAACTTTTCAGAATATCTGTTTCAGGTCAAAGTAAATGAAACAAAGCAAACAGAAGGTAAATAATTACTTTGCAATATTTCCACAGAGGCCTAACCCTTTAGAAGTCCACCCCCAAATAGTTATGAGTGTCTTAGAGTCGGTCTGGAGGGCAAAACAGGTAAGGCACAGCTGTTGAAATTTAAGAAGTTCCAGAGAAAGTCTTCAGTTGCAAGTAAGTAATAGTATTTGTCGGAAAAAGGGTCAGGGACTTAGAAGAAGGCTCCCTGAAGGCACACAAGCGTTAGGCCTGGGTGAACGTTTATGGGCACACTCCCAAACATACTAATCAGTCCTCCAGCAACACAGGAGCAGCAATGCGACTCTAGGTAAGTTCTAGCTTGAGTCTCAAAGTACCTTATGAGTGAGGAAGAAGTTGCAGCACGATGCAGCAGCAGCAGGCCTGGTCACCAGATTCTTTGTCAGGCAGACACAAGAAGGGACACTGGAGTGGATCTCACAGCAACAGTCGAGGGGAGAGGCTTCCAGTAAAGGATTCTTCATATCTTCTTGCGCCTCTGTGGTTTAGGTGCCCTTTTCAGGATACCAGATGAAGAACGGCTGTCACCCGATCGATTTGCCTCGCATTCTCAGTCCATTACTCCGGTGAGGTGACTTCAAGGAGTTGAATCTTGCCTCTGGATATCTGAAGGAGTCCACCAAAGTTTTGGGAGGATTCAATCTTTAGAAGACAATGCACTGCACCATGGACGCAGGTCCCAGGGTATGGGCGGTTTGCAGCCCGGAATGTCGCTGTGAGGGTGGCTTAAAATGCAGGTCGTCTCAAGACTGATTGGTCGCACCAGTCTAAAGGGGAAAGTCATCCTCTTTGGAGTTCTCCTGATGCTTGGAAGAAGGTGGTCGAGCAGCAGCGATTGCACAACTGGCATCTACTGCCTTCTGGAAGTGGCCGCAGACATCTCTCCTCTTCTTCCTAGTCTATTGTTCGTTTCCAGGGGTCAGCTTGTCTTCAACCTCAGGATCCATGCCTTTTATGCAGGAACTCAGCCAATCAGCACCCATGCACCATTCAACCTTTGGAACTGGTTCTAAGCAGGCACACCAGAAGACAAAGAACTGCAGAGTTTGAGTCCTCCCCATTTCCTCTCCTCACAGACACGCTGGAGCCTGGGCGGGCTTTCCGAGGGGATCCAGCCAAAGACAAAAGTCAAACCAGGACCTCCTCCCACCCAGCCCGGCAGAAGAAGGACCAAAAAGGGACAAGTAAATGAGAAATGGCAAATAAAGAATACATTCGCCATGTTGGGTCAATGGTGGCCCTTCTGTGCACTACTGCGGCTGTGAGTAAAGCCTGGGAGTAGAAATTACACAAGAGTTGGTAGGATAACACCACTGTCACCAGCCATTTAGCCTTGCTTGTAACTGTAACTAACAAGTTACAGGAGCAGTGAAAAGGGGGTACTGTGTAGCCCATCCGCACTCCACAAAAGGTGGGGTGTGCCGATTTCACAATATGAAAGTTAGGAAGGATACTAAATATCTCTCTGCCCTTGGGAACAGTAGTTCTCACAAGAAAAATGACAGAAAATAAAAAGGGAAGACCAAGGGGCTCGCAGCCGCACTGTACAGAAGTCAATGACAGATGCCATGGAACTTGGAGGAAAGTATTTCTCCAAGAGCGTGCTACAAAATGAAAAACAAAGTATCCCAAAAAATAGGGTCAAAGTATGAGTGTGTGTGGAAAAAGTTTTGAACTCACTCAGGGGAACAGACCAAAAATCTATAAATCCAGCAAAAAGTGCTGGGGGATTCACCTGTAGAGAAGATTGTGCATAAAATATGAAAATCTACCTAACAGATGGTTTAGCCTTTGCTTCCTTAACTCACCCATCCTGACTGGTTTATCTTAATCATGGGGAACCCTTAGGCCCTTTTACTCAAGGTAACATATGGTACTATGGATGGGACAGATAATAACTTCCCAAACCATGCAAAAAGACTGACTCAGGAAGTTGGCAAATAACACTCTTTTTTAACAATTATCTAAACCAGGGAGTACAATGGACATCAACGGATGTCGCAAAGCATAATCTCATCGATTCTTACAAAAAATCACACCTTTATAGCCAAAACTCGTCATTCGTGACGTCATACTACGTGGCAAATTAAGAAAACCTTCATGGGATTGTGGTTGGCTCAAGGTGAACATCTAAGTATACTTCTATATGGGATAGGATTGTGATTGAGTCTCTATAGTCAGATGGGCCACTCATGCCCTCCTTTTGTGCAAGTCATCTTCAAAAATAATTAGAAACACAACACCTCATTGGCCCTTAAACTATAAGGTTCTTCGTTATACAGTCCTCTATAATTGGTTGGCACGCTTGTGCCCTTCTGGAACATTCGATTCTCCAGCAGCACGTAAACTGGTACCCCAGGTGCTGGTGAGTGGACTTGACCTTATCTTCCCACCCAATTAGCCTGCCACATCTCATCAATCATGCCGTTTGCCATTCACATTGTCTTGAAATTGGCCTTGCAGTAGCTTCTTGTCTCTGGGAATATATGGGAGTGTGAGCACTTGCTATCTTCAGTCCGTTGCACCATGCTCTTCATCTATTTTCATCCTCAGCTCACGTGATCAGAGACCGTGAATTTGCTCGTATTATAGCATTCATTCGTCTTTAATGAAGAAACTTGGCACCCGTGGTGTTCCTTCTTTGCAACTTTAACGAGGGATGCATTGGCTTCTCACCTGTACTGTTCTTCGCACACTGATAACCAATTCTTGGCTGCTTCCAGTCTTTGACATCAAGTCAGACATCCTCTCTGATCTTGCTTCAAATTCAAGCATATTCTCTGCTGCAACACACGCAACTTCCAATCCATCTTCCTTCATTGAGACTTGCTTACTAAAATATATCATCAAATGTCCAGAACTCTATATACATATACATTGGCGGCACCGCCTGCAGTCTATATCCTAAATATAGCCAGCCTTATGAATACTTAGTCTATTTATGTTACAGCATCTGCACAGTTATTGAATGGCCTGCATTTACTTCAGTGTTCTTCACACTCGTGCAGTCTTCGTCTGCACATGAAAGTCTTCTCAATACTTTACTTCAACATCAAATTCCATATCACCTATACATTCTCTTTTCTGTCCATCCTTCTCAGTGCCTCAATCTCATTATTCATGATGTCACCAGCTTCTCGTTTTCGCTTCTTCACACTTCTTCAGGTGCTTTTCTCAGGAGATCATCAGCCTTTCGAGGACACTTTACATAGGGCTTTCTTAATGGATACCTTATCTCAAAACCTCTTTGCAGTATAGGTATCATTACAGGCGTTGCACATGTCGCAATTTCTGGTTTCCAACATATAGCCAGAATAGCGGCGGGACTTCCTGTAGAGGCATTCGGCTGCTCCTCTACAGTCGTCCCTCTGGTCGATTCATCAACCACTCCTTTATCAGCTTTCAAATCTCGACATCCTTTCTGGAAAAAGGGTTGCTTCTTCAGAGTCCAACTTTTCATTACACCTTTCAAGGATCCTTCTGATTTTATGGTTCATCAACACTCCAAAGCATACGGCTTCATCAGCCATTCAGGTTGCAGTAAATCCGTCGTCCCACATACTTCTTGTGGTTTCTTGGATGCAGGAACCTCATTCCTTGTGGTGCTAAGATACTGGCTTTCAAATAGTTTCTGATTTGATATTCGCCATCCATTGTGGAACCCATGAGAAGATAGATGCAAACCCGCTTTCATCTGCAATATCTAATGTCTCATCTTCGATCGTTTTATGTAACTTTGTCAGCAACGCTATGGCCTCCATCAAGGTCCCATTCTCGTTATCATGAGAAAGTGTGAACGTGCAACATGATGGCCCAATTTTGGCGCAAACACCTCCATCCATTGCTGTGATCATATCAAGGGCATATCTGTTCTGGAGAGTCATTAGTCTTGTGGCTCTCAATTCCTCCTTGATTGCATTAAACCCCTTAATAGTGGTGTTGTTCGTCTGCAAGTGTTCCCGTCTGGTAATCTGTACCCATTTGGCATGTGCCATTGTCTGGATCCCAGGCATAAAGATATTCGTGAATATCAAGGCATATTCCGTATGAGCCAGTGCTCATACGGAATAGCATTGAAAGCTTCTGTCAATTTTGCTAAAAAGTCTTTTCCCTTTTTGCTGAAGACACAATGTCGCATTCGTCAGTGGGATTACAAACATTGGACCTGATTCATCTTCTACCCATGTCAACAGCTTGGCATGTTCGGCCCATGACCTTAGACATTCGTCATTCACCTTTTGTACTTTTCATACATATTCTTTCTTTAAAAGATGAGCTGCACAGGAAATTAATCCTTCGTCCCATACTTTTTTGGTCCTTAATTCTCCATAGACTAGCATCTGCGTTCTCTCCCAGCATCCAGGTGTCCAGAACAAGGCATCTTTATCAGGACAGTCCATTCTCTTCATTTCTGCTGTGACTACTTCATCCTGTCCTGCCCTAGGGTATGTGAACACCTTGCTCTTCCATGCAGGCTCCTTTTCCATCTGTGTAGTCTTAATATAATCATCTTGGAACGGGAACGACCATTTCGATATCCATCGCAGGGTGGGCGAATGTACTTGGAACTGTCCTCGGGTCATGCATGCAGCAAGGTGGACAAGACATCCGGCATCATACTCTGGTACTTCTCTAGGAATGAACGTTCGGGCAGTGATCATGGCATAAGGTACGAGAGAACAGATGTAGCAACCCTCCATAGATATCCTTTCACCCACCTTTTTCATGTGTTGATACATGTTATTACCCAATTGGGCTGTACTATCTAAATATGTATTAATCCCATGGTCCTCTTCCTCTGCATTTCTCTTGCGTCTACCCATCATAATGGTTTCAGCCCATAGAAACAACTCTAAAGCAGCTCTGCTTTGGGCAGAAAGCACTCGAGACTTAGGCTTGTCTATAATAGTCAAGTTTGCACAAGGTCCTAAAGTAGGGAGAACCAAAGGAGTTTCCAATATTCCTGAACCAATAAAGTTAAAGGCATGGACCAAAAGAAACAAAAAAAGCAAAAATAGACACTGTACATGCATATATTATATACCAGAATATTAATCCACACCATTTGTGCCACTCCGGTATTGATACAGTTTGCTCATTCTCTGAAATCGTGCTATTTTCAGGTTTCCTCATCATGCCTGTCTAAAGACTGGAGGGGGGTTTTCTGTACTCCTGCCCTCTATATGGCAGAGTAGAAGCACAGAGCACCACAGCCAAGATTCTCTATAGGGTAGCAATGGACGAGCAATCAAGCTTAAGCTCTCAGGAGGTGATGCAGGCTGGTTCTTAAGTACAGTGCAGTTCCCCACGCACCCACAAAGGAAGGCCCACACACTATGTTAGTGAAAACACAGTTCTTTATATAAATAAGGCTTTGATTATGTACACATACAATAACACACTTTGTGCTCAGGCAATTCTAAAATGATAAATATATACAGTCTCTATGTGGTACCACAATTACTCCTTTGATTCCATTAAAGTGCATCAACTGTAGACATTTTCCAATGACATACAAATCAATTAATAATGTGAACCAACAATAGACATGAGGAGGAAAACAAGTTGGTTAAAAGATTGGAAGAATACTTGCCTCGTTTACCTAGCCACAGTTCTGTGTGAGGATCCCCCCACCTGGGCAACGTGTAAATAAGATAATAAACAAGCCCAGTCCATATATTGCTTTAGCAGAGTCTTATTTCCTTTTATAATTGTTCTAGCACCCCAATGTACCTGGTATAGCAGATTTCTTTGATGGGTCATCAACAAATCCTTCTTGAGAGACCCCCTTTAAGGCAGGAGCCACAGATCATTGATAGTCGTCGAAGAAGGTGAACCTTGGCGTTGAGAGCCCTTGATGAAAAGGTTTGATGGCATCGAGGCAGCAGCTTCGGTCGTGGCGGTGTTTGTCGACGATCGGTCGTGGACGTCCTGCGAAGACGAGGTGTGCGATGCACCTTGATGACAATAGTTCTTTAGCACAACGAGTCAATGAAGAATTGTGGCCCAGCTATCATGCTCACCTGGTCTCCACGGGGGCGTGCTCGTGTCCGAAGGATGATGTCTGCACTGGTGTTGCGCTGCTTAAATGAGGGTGCTAGCCCGCGTCTTCCCTTCGTTCTCGCCTCAGGAGTCGTTCGCCTGCAAGTCGAAACAAGATATTAGCCAACTGAATGGAGCTGGTTTTGGTTTTCACCTCCTTCCGATTTCCTTCTCTTCCTCTGGCTCACCTTGGTTTTTTTATGGGTGAGCCCTCTGTCCTGCACACTCTGGCAGGGGCGCGGACATACAGTCTTTCCAAGATCAAGTTACTTCACCTATCCGATGGAGGTTGCTGAAGTGGAAGGACCAGAGTAAGCAGGTAAGTATCCCAATAACTCCTTGGAATAGCTGCCTTAAGTCTTTCTGCTCAAAGTAACTAATGTTCGTTCTTGTCTTTCAGGCGCGGCGTTAAGCGGCTTTCGGATGATGGGTTGACTCTCCTGACAATGATGAGCAGGATTCCTGCCGGTGAGTATGGCGCTGTGCGGGGCACGCTAATTGTTCACTTTATTTAGTTTTCCTTTGCTGTTTGCGACTAACCTGCTTTGTCTTTTCTGTTCGGCAGGTGCGGCGCAATTCCAGGAAGAAGATGGAAGAACCGCTCGACGGAGCTACTTGGCGATGTCGAGTTGCGCCGCAATGCAGAATGATGAAGAACTGCTCAATGGAGTTCCTGAAGGAGACCGAGCCCAGGTGAGTAGCTACCCGAGAGGGGAACTTCTGTTCTGCTCTTCTACTGATGCGGCGGTCCGTGGGTAAGCAGAAGGCGAGGCCAGGATGTTCTGCAGGTAAGGCCTTCAATGCTTTAATAACTCCTGTTCTTCTCTTTTCACAGGTGCCGATGGATAGAAGACTCTGGACGGCCATGGCTGAAGGGAAGCAAGAGCTGAACTTACACGGTGAGCGTTACGCTGCAGGAGTGCAGAATAATGCAAAGCGTGTTCAGTTTGCAGGGTGCGGTTTAAATAGCCTGGCAAGTAATTCCAGGCAAATAGACCCCTTAACCGTATCCTGCCTCTCAGGTAAAGTAGTCCCAAGCCACACCCTGCACTGAATGGCTCAGCCTCTCAAAGCCGAGTATATAGACCATGTAGTTTAACACCTACCATGAGCCTGGTGCCAGCGGCGCCAGGACTGAGTCCAGGTGACCCTAGCTGGGGCCTGATAAGCCCCAAAGGGAGACAGAGTCAGGGATGGACTCACCAGTTTCAGGGGTTTGGGAGCATGCACCATGACACCAGCAAGGGCGTTGGGTCATTGGCGTCTTTGTGGTCTTCGGGTGGCGGGAAACCCACCGGCAGATTCTCCTCGGTTCGTCTGCGACCATGACTTTCTCTGGCGGGACAAAGCGGTCGGCGGTGATTCAAATTGTTCTTATGCAATGGAGCGTTACGGCTCTGGTCGTCGGCGGCATAGCGTCAAGCTATCCCAGCCAATGGGCAACACAACTTTGACAGGCCTCCAGCGGTTACAGCGATTCCTCCGAACCCTGGTCGACAGCAATGAACTTTGATGGCCTCAGGTCTGGGTGCTTTCTTTGAGATTCCTCGGCGGTCCCCGTCTCCGGTCGACAGTCTTTTGAAGGCTGGTTTCCAGGGCACTTCGGCAAAGTTTAGTTGTCTGCTTAATGTTCCCTCATAGCTTGAGAAGAGGTCTCCTAGCCAGGTCCTCTCTAGGATGAGTCCTCAACAAACTCGACAGCTTTTGGATCGGGACGAAGCAAATGCAGCAACAAGTCTTCTTCTTCTTCCAGCTCAGCTTCAAGGATAAGCAGAAAGTTTCAACTTCAGCTTCTGAACGATTTCCATCAGTGAGAGGTCCCCAGATATACTCTTTGGTCTCACATTCACTCTGCTGGGTCACACTCTGGCAACCAATCACTCAGGAGGGCATTCATGCAGGCAGGCAGCCAATCAGACTCACAGTGCATTCAGGCCATTCATTTCCCTCCAGACACTCACAACAAGAAATATTTATTGAGACAAGCACCCAGCCTTTCTGCACTCCACTCTGCATTCATACCAGTTTCGGACAGGGCTGTCTCATTCATTGTGTTACATACCAGAATCCAGACACCCATACCATGAAGTGCATATTGGTCACACGCTCCATTCACCCAGATTCCACCCCAAGGGTGAACCCACAACATACAGTCACTGGGAAGGCTTCAGCCAGTCTGGCCTGAACTTTCCCACAAAACCATACATGGAACTTCCACCCAACATCCAGTCAGGGGGAAGGGACAGAGTCAGGGCATCCCAGGACTTTGGGAAAATAAGGTAAGAGGCAATAGAAAGCAAGAGGACACAGGGGCCCTCTTGTCTCCGATCAGGAATCAACTGATTCCAATGGCAGGGCCAGGGTATCTCAGAATGGAGGGTACTTAGAGCACCTGTCAAATTCAGCATGGAGCTGCCACCAGCCCATACCCTGCTCTGTGGGCCACACACAGGTACCCAGAGACATGCACTAGGGGCACAGGGTTGTACCCCCCCACCCACCATGGGTGCCAAAAGGGTATCCCAAGGGTCTGTTCACCATGACCAAAAAGAGGAAGAGCTGCACCGCCAGGAGTCCCACGTGGACTCCTGTGCTGAAAATAACACAGAACACACATGATAAAAGGAGAACAGGACAAGGAGATGGAGGCCCTGTCCCTCCAATGCATTTCCAGCATCACAGTCAACCCCCCTAGACTGAGGTTAGGGTGGTTTAATCTCCCACGATATTGTCACCCTCATCCAGATAGTCAACATACCTTCTGGAAAGGCCATCCGCATTATCATGTCTCTTCCCTGGCCTATGCTCAATGGTGAAGTCTAGCCCTTGCAGGCTAATGGACCACCTGAGCAGTTACGCGTTTCACCCTTCATCTGCATAAGCCACTTCAGGGGCTTATGGTCTGTTTGGACCTTGAAGGTAGACCCTGTAAGGTAGGGCCTAAAAAGCCTAAGGCTCCAAACTATACTAAAACATTCCTTTTCAACAGTAGCCCACCTAAATTCTCTACCCTTGAGTTGTCTACTGATGAATATGATAGGATGTTCTTTCTCTTTGTCATCTAACTGGGACAAGACAGCTCCAAATCCGGTGTCGCCGGCATCTGTCTGAACGATAAAAGGTTTGCTGTAATCAGGCACACACGACACAGGTGCCCTTCACAGACTTTCGTTCAAGCCAATAAAGGCCCTCTGACAGTCTTCTGTCCAATTAACCTTCCTCGGTTGTTTGGGCGAAGTCAAAGCTGTCAGAAGGACAGCTAGGGTTCCATAGTCCACGATGAGGTTACGGTAATACCCAGTGAGGCCCAAAAAAAGCTCTTACCTGGGTTTGAGTAGTGGGAGTCTCCCAGTCATGTACATCCTGTACCTTACTGGGGAGAGGTTGGATTTGACCCCCTCCTACCTCATGACCAGGATACGTGACTTTCCCCTGAGCTATCTGGCACTTGGTGGCCTTGATAGTGAGGTTAGCTCTTAGCAAGGCCTGTAACACCTTATCTAGGTGAGTCAAATGCTCTTCCCAGGTGGAACTGTAGACAGCTTGTTGTCTAGGTAGGCCACACAAAAGGCCGTCAGCCCACTGAGCACATAACTGACCAATCTCTGGAAGGTGGCAGATGCATTTTTCAACCCAAAAGGCATGTCTCTTAACTGGTAGAGCCCCTCAGGTGTTGAGAATGCAGTCTTTTCCTTGGCATGGTCCGTCAGAGTTATTTGCCAATAGCCTGAGGTAAGGTCAACGGTGCTCACAAATTTGGCAGCACCTATGGTGTCCACGAGCTCATCATCCCTGAGCAATGGATGCGCGTTAGTTTTGGTGATGGCACTGACTCCTCTGTAGTCCACACAGAACAGCCAATCCTTGGTATCGGCCTGGGAACTTGCCTTGAGGACAAGGACCACTGGACTGGACCAGGGACTGTTTGAGGGGTTCAATAACACCCGGATCCAACATCTTGGCAACCTCAGCCTGAATGTGGTTCTTCACAGTGTCTGACATCCTGTACGATCTGCTTTTGACAGGTATGCTGTCACCAGTGTCTATTACGTGCCTGCACCATGGGGTGAGTCCTGGTGTCAGTGAGAACAGAGGGGCATACTGCCGGTGCAAAGCCCTGCAGGACCTCTGTTACTCTGGTGTCAGATCTGGAGAGAGATGCACTCCCTCCACTGAGCCATCCTGAGGGTTGCTACACAGCAAATCAGGAAGGGGCTCACTCTCATCCTCTTCTTGCTCTGAAGCCAGCAAGAGAAATGCGACTTCTGTTCACTTATGGAAAGGCTTGAGCCTGTTGACGTGGAATACCTGAGGAACTACCCCTGGGACTCCCATGTCAACCAGATAATTGACTTCGCCCATCTTGGAGATTATCTGGAAGGGTCCAGTCCACTTATCTGCCAAAGTCAGAGGCTTGGTAGGCTCCATCACAAGGATCTCCTGTCCTGGAGTCCAATCCACTTGTGATGCTTTAAGGTCATGCCAGTATTTGTTCAATTCCTGGCTGGCCTTAAGATTTGCTGTCACTTGGCCCATCATCTGTGTCATCCTCTGTCTGAGGCCTACCACATATTCCCCCACTTGCTTGGCAGGACCTGGAGGGGTGGCTTCCAAACCTTCTATGATCAAGGCAAGGGGCCCCCTCACGGGATGACCAAAGAGCAACTCAAAGGGGCTGAAACCAATACCCTCTTGAGGTACTTCTCTGTAAGCGTACAACAGGCATGGCAGGAGGAGATCCCATTTCCTCCTTAGGGGTTCTTCCAAAGTACCTAGCAAGCCCTTGAGAGTTTTATTAAATCTCTCAACTAGACCATTAGTCTGGGGATGGTAGGAGGTGGAGAACTTGTAGGTTTCTCCACATTCCTTCCATATCGTTTTCATGTAACTCAACATGAAGTTGGATCCTCTGTCAGAGACACCCTCCCTAGGGAATCCAAATCTGGTAGAAAATGACCAGGAGAGCCCTGGCAACCGCCTTGGCAGTAACAGTCCAAAGGGGTATAGCCTCAGGGTACCTGCTGGCATTTTCTACCAAGACCAGGATGAACCGATGTCCGCCTGAAGTGGGAGGGTCAAGGGGACCGACAATGTCAATGCCAACCCTCTCAAATGGTGTGCCAACCACTGGCAATGGCTGCAGTGGGGCAATGACACTGCCTCCAGTTTTGCCAGACAACTGACAAGTTGGGCAGGTCCTGCAGTGGGACTCCACTTCTACTCCCATCCGGGGCCAGTAGAAATGTGCAGAGAGCCTCTGCTTAGTCTTCTTGGTACCAAGATGACCAGCTAAGGGCAATTCATGCACCAAATGCAATAGGAAGGGCCTGTAATCCTGGGGTACCCCCAACCTCTTGAGGGCACCAGGTTCAGGCTTAGTGTTAGGACACTCACCCGGGAACAGGGACGTCCGTATCCTCGCTGGCGTGGA